>NC_134487.1:102806180-103126180 GCF_040206685.1 Ascaphus truei | reverse complement strand
CCTCAGTTAACCAATTGTTCATTAATATGGAGGTTGTGGCTTCCTCCTGCGGCACTACTATTGAACTTGATTCTTCCCTGGTAAACACAGAGGCAAAGAATTTGTTTAATACCTAAGCTTTTTCCTTATCTCTGCCTACCCAGCTCACACTGAAAGGGTCCTATATTTTCTTTTCTCAATTTTTTGTTATAAAGGTACTTAAAGATTTTTTTAGGGTTGAGCTTACTTTCTATTGCAATCCTTTTTTCATTATCCATTTTTGCTCATTTGATTGCCCTTTTGCAATTTTTGTTACATTCCTTATAATTCTGATACGATGTCTCTGTCCCTTCTGACTTAAAGAATCTAAACGCCTTCCTCTTCTTGTCCATTTCCTCCCCTACCTGTTTATTTAGCCACATTGGTTTTGACTTATTTCTTTTATACTTATTACCCAAGGGTATACACTGATAAGTGTGCTTTTTTAACAATGTTTTAAAGACTGTCCATTTATCTTCTACATTTTTCCCTGCAAAAACATCAACCCATTGTATTACTACTAGATTAGACCTCAGTTTATTAAAATCTGCCTTTCCAAATTGAAGGTCCATGTTATGATCACTGTTACCCAAATGTTCCAGGACTTGAATATTTGTTATTACTTCTACATTGTTTGATATGACCAAATCCAGAACTGCCCCTCTCCTGGTTGGTTCCTCAATAATTTGGGTCATATAATTGTCTTTAAGCACCCCCAAAAACCTGTTCCCTTTTGTTGTAACGCTAATCTCATTGCCCCAGTCTGTCTGGATAATTAAAATCCCCCATTATGCAAACATGACCCAGTTTTGATGCCTTCTCCATTTGCAAAAGTATTTTAGCTTCCTCAATCTCACATATATTTGGTGGTTTATAGCATATTCCCACAAACATTTTCTTTATACTTTTACCTCCACTGCTAATTTCTATCCACAAAGTCTCTACATTTTCATCATTCCCTTCATAGACATCATCCCTTATAATAGACTTTAGATCCGGTTTAACATATAAACATACTCTACCTCCCCTTCTATTTGTTCGATCCTTCCGAAAAAGAGAATAACCCTCTAAATTAACTGTCCAGTCATGAGTTTCATCCCACCATGTTTCAGTAAAGCCTATGATATCATACTGTTCCCTTGCAGCTATTAATTCAAGCTCCCCCATTTTATCTGTCAGGCTTCTTGCATTAGCAAGCATGCATTTCAGTTTTTTTTCAGCCTGTACTATTATCTTATCTGCTCCTTCCTTTCTGCGCCCACTTTGTTTAGTCTTTAGAAGGTTTCTAGTATTATCTGTATTTACTATGGGTGTCTCACTGATTGTCAAACTTGCACTTGCCCCCATTCTACCTCCATACCACCTTGTATCCTCATCTATTCCATTTAGTTCATTATCTGTTTCATTTCCCTCCCCCCTCCATCCTAGTTTAAAATCTCCTCCAACCTTTTTAGCATTCTCCCCCCTAGCACAGAAGATCCCTCTTCATTGAGGTGCAATCCGTCCCTAGAATATAGATGGCACCTCTCAGAAAAGGAGTCCCAGTGCTCTAAAAACCCAAACCCCTCCTTCCTGCACCACTTTCTTAGCCATGCATTAACCTCCCTGATCTCTGACTGTCTCCCTGCGGTAGCGCATGGCACTGGTAGTATTTCAGAAAATACTACCTTGGAGGTCCTTGCCTTAAGCTTTTGGCCTAGATCCCTGTAATAATTTTTTAGGACCCTCCATCTTTCTCTAACTTTGTCATTGGTGCCAACGTGTACCAAGACCGCCGGGTCAATACCTGCCCCCACCCCCCCAACAATCTGTCTACCCGATCCGCAATGTGCCGAACCCGAGCACCCGGGAGACAACAAACTGTTCGGTTAATGCGGTCCTGGCAACAGTTTGCCCTATCTACCTTCCTGATAATGGAGTCCCCTACCACCACAATCTTTCTTTGTATCTGTGCATCCAGAGTCCCCAGGAACCATTCCCCTGGCTGCTAGAGGAATTAGTCTCCCCCAGCCTTGCCATTTCTGCCCCAACATTCCCAATATCTTCACTCAACATGGCAAATCTATTGGGATGTGTCAGCTCAGAAACAACCTGCCTCTCCCTATTGCCCCTGCTTCCCCTTCTGTCACCCAGCTACCTACCTGCTCCTCACTAACAGCAACCAAGCTACCTACCTGCTCCTCACTAACAGCGCCACCATCTGCACCACTAGTCGAAGCAAGGGCCTGCTCAGTGAGCTTTAATTCCCTTTCAAGATTGCCAATGTCCCTCAATATTGCAAGTTGCCTCTTAAGATCAGCAATCTCTGACTCTAAAGAGACCACCCGCTCACACTTTTCACAGCGGTATGCTCCTTGGAACAGCTGCTCCAAGTGCACATACATGTGGCAAGATGTGCATTGAGTTGCATTTTCAATCCTGCTCATTCTAGCAACTATGAAGTTTAGAAGTACTAACAGTAAACTGTACTTCAATAACTGTACCTTGTTTAACCGCTTCCTTGTTCAAACTGCTTCTGGTTCTAACTGCACACACTTTAAACAACCAGCACTTGAAATCAACCACACATATAACTCAGTACACGCAAGAAAAGCGTGCCATTTTTAGGTTCTGGAAAAGAAGGAAGTAACCTTCCCCCAAATCAAAAATGAACATGTGACGCCATTTTAATGATGTTCAGTGTCTCTGTATATTGCACCTCCCACAATTCATTCTTCCTAGAGAAAATGTAATGCAATTTGCAGAGCATCACTTTGCCTCTAATGCACAGTAATATCAAACATGATGTTTGCAGAGGCTCAAAAGCATGAGGCGCCAACGGTGGAAACGGTAGCTTTTGGAATCTCTTGGCTGATGATCTGGTTTAGTGCAGAAGGGAGGTAATGCACAGTTCCCAAAGCATTTAAAATTACCTTCTCATATTTGCTAGACATAAGTGTCCAGTTGGAACCGTGTAACTAGACTTTTTTTTTTTTTTTAAACGTTTTTATTTTATCTGTAACAATGGGTCCCTGGAACTCCTCTGGCCCCATGACGTCTAGGGGACACCTCTGTTGTGTTAAAACAGGCACACAAATAAAACGTGCAAATATCACCTGGGGAGACCAGGCTGTTGGGGATTCGTGGATAAGCTCTGCGGGACCCCCTGGTTCAGGTTAGATGTAGAGACAAAATCTCTATTTGTGGGGCACTTCTGCTTTAATCCCTGTTTATACTTATCAGCGCTTTATAGTCCCAGTAATGTTTGTCATTGTCCATCACTGCAAAGTATGAGTCACTTCTTGGTCTGCTGATCTAAACAGACAATATAATATGGAAATCCTGAGGAAGTTCTGTTCTAAATATAGCAAAGTAAAGCTAGGCAACCAATAAAACCAAAATGTTACATTACACAATGTGCGCTACACAATAACTTGAAAATATAAAACCAGATTCCCACTTTAAGAATTTGAGAAGCGGTTTAAGAATGAAATGAATTAGGTAGCGCCTGCAATGTTACTATAGTTGTCAAGAATGGACAGACTAGTTGTTCCCATGTTTCAACGTAATGTAATTTAAAAGGGTCGTGTGTTGGTGCTTGTTTTGGGGATGTAATGTGGTTGCATGTTCGGTTTAGACCAATGACTAATATATAGTATATGGGTCTGAGTGCATTTGGTTAATTTCTAGGTATGTTTTGGAGCATTAAATAACTTAACAGGCAGAAGTAATTGTCAGACTTTAATGTTGATACCGATTCGTAAATATTAAACTTTCAAGCACATGCCACAGGTTAGCTTCTAAGCCTTAGAAAGAATACTCATCCGATTTATGGATGAAACCTGATTTAAAGAAATGTACAGTATGGATTGACTATTTTCCATGTTTACTGCTGGTTTCTAATTATTTCAAATATTCTAGATTTTCTCTTGAATATTTTCACACACACTTTATTTCTTTGAAGTCGGCATCTGTAAAAGGTCCAGATTTCGGTTGTGGTCTTGGATTGCGTTATTGTTTCTTCCAATCTCTAAATGGAAGTTTAGAAGCAAGTAGTCACAATCAGTATTGTTTAAAAGGCTACATAGTGGTCACTTCGCCAGTGGGAGGCCTGCAGAGTATTACATAGCGGCCACTCCTTGGATAAGGAGTTTGCAGCCGATTAACGGGGATCTCTCCTCGAGGTCTGAAGTGCGTTTTACAGTGGTACTTTTAAACATTTCTACCAAGTGATTTCAAAGGATGCATATATGAAGATGTTAATCCCTTCTACTGTAGTGTTGTTGATTTGTGTTGTAAATTGTGATGAGACCACGTTTCTTTTATCGGTGGCCCTCCTTGTGAGTAACGAACCTCTCTAAAGTGACATAAAATGTGGGTAGAACAGCATGGCTGTTGGCAACTGAACTAACTTAAGATCACCTATTAGGAGTAAATAGTTAGTCACAATAGCTTAATACATTTCGTTATGGTCTGGCAGTCTTGATATTGTATTTTATACAATAAGTTATTTATAAAAAATTTCAAAACTTTTTTTTTTTTTTTTACAAACGTTTGAGACCTAGGGTAGTGTCACCTTCATCATATTACAGTATGTATAGAAAAAGTAAATAAAAGAATAGAGATATTGACTTTTAACAGTACTCTGCACTTAGGGTCTATTCCAACTACCAAGTTGTTAAAGCTTCAACTGTGAAAAACAATCCTTCTACATTCCATTGTATACAATTTCTCTACAATTCTTCATCCTGGGTTACACCAGATATTTGTCCAAAGGTAAAAATATCACTGCCTTTCATTCTCCACAACACCCTATGTTATTATAAAAATGGCTTATGGGGGCAGTGGGATTTGTGACTGCCCTGTAATGTAGAAAACAAGCACTTTAATCATTACTGACAACAATAAAAATTATAATTGATGTTGCCAGGGCTGTTTCTTGGTTACCAGTCTGCCTTCCTGGCAGAAAGTCCTGTTAAGAGCAGGCCTGTCAGTACTTATCATGGGTTTTCCCCACTCCCAGCAGTACTCTTGAGTGACAGGGGTGGAGGTGAAACCAGGCCTGGGTTCTACCCAATCCTGGGTCAGACCTGGTGCCCTCCTCCTGGTTGTACTTAAGGGGGTTGCCGCCCAAATTTAGTCAGTGCCTCTCCCCACTTGAGAGAGGCAGGTCACACACAGGTTGCCTGAATATTGGCCTTTCCTGTTCCTCTTCCCCTTGGGGGAGAGTGAGTGTGCACCTTTCTCCTGGTAGAGGATCAGGGAAGACTACAAGGACTGCTGCGGGGTCCTTGACTCATAGTGCCAGGTCCAGCATCCTACAGCTAGATAACAAGCCAGAGACTGCATAGGGCAGAGGCCTGCTGTGACTGCTGAATAGAATAAACCAGTTCCAGTTATTCATTCCTCCTGCCTGGTGTGTGATCTTTCTGGGGAAGGAGAGGGGATTGTGTTCTACCGTAGGAGATCGCCTCCATACATCTGGAGCCTGCGGCAGATGGAGGCGCTGTACCACTAGAGGTCTGTCGAGTATGTACCCCAGAAAACCTGTCCTGTGTCCCCACAAACATCGGCGGCCGACTCGGCTCTCCTGCTTACCAACAGGTAGCATGCACCACACACGCTGTAATGGCAGAATCTCCCATTGGGTGGGGGAAACACAGATACATTGATATTACAGGAACTGAAACATTAAACTATTTGCTCTTTTGCTCCTGGCGAGCCTTGAATGGCAACAAGTTACAATTTGCTTGAATACGGGGACTAAATGTCTATGGAATGTGATTTTCTCTGAGCTCAGATTTTGCACACAACACTTTTTAGTTACGTTTCCTTCTGCTATTTTTTTTTTTTTTTTTTTAATTAAATCTCCATTTGCGTTTGTTTTCTGTTCCAACAGTCTCCTCCTTTTTTATTATGTTTTATTGTTTTCATCTGCACTTCTGTTAAGATACAGCTTTTGGTTTCTGATGTCAAGTGTTCAGCTTATGTTTTTACAGCAGCATTGCACTAAAAAGCAAATAACTTAAGAAACCCCATATGGGTTGTTATGAAGGGTCAAATTAGGTCTCTGATTAAATGGGTCTAACAATATTCCATTTAATGGAGAACCTGGCTTATTGGATTGCCATGTGTTCCTAATTTGCAGTTTTATTCCATCTACAGTATGTATTCATCTTTTTTTTTTTTTAAAAATCCCCAGGAAACGAGCAGCCTGTAAATACATTTTCTAAATATGCCAGCTCCACTTACACATACTTGACTTCCTCATATTTTGGTTTCACACAGTCACTTTTAAGTATAATAGTCACTATGGTTCTACGCAGGTGGAAACCAGAAACTGCTAGAGGAAAATAAGTTTGCTGAATCAGTAGCAGGCATGTGTTTTGTTACTAGAGTATTTTACAGTCGGACTGTGTGGGAGCGCTGTTGCAGAAATTCTTCCTAGAAGCCTGGCTGGTTTTTAAAATAATTAGGCAAGTGAACGAGTCCTGCTCTGATCTCCTACATCAGTGGTCCGTGAGCGTGCTTTACAGCTACACTGCATATACCCCCAAAAGGTTTTTGTTTGTTTATTAATGTAGGCTCGAAGCAGGGGGTCTCCAGAGCTGAACCCCATTCATTTCAGCTCCGGGGACCCCCTGCTTCCAGAGATGCTTACTTTCGTAGGGGGTGCCGGTCTCCGGTCGCCTAGCAGGGATCACGTAATGTCAGTTTTTCAGAGCTCCCAAGCCCTGTGGGCCAATAGGAAGCCGTGACATCATGAGGTTTGGCTTCTTCTTAGTCCATGACTTTTGCTTTAAACTCCAAAAGCAAAAGTCCCCAGAACTGAAATGAATGGGCGTCCGCTCCGGAGACCCCCCTGCTTCAATCCTACTGTATGTTAAAAAAAAAATCTTAAATGCATGAATTGCTCCTTTAAGACACTGCAGTTTCATAACCTCCACTAGCCTGGAGTTAACTATAACTGCTAAAGCAGTGCAGATGTCAGTTATAAAATAAATCATTCTCAATGTAATCAGGACCTGTTCTAAATATTAAGATTGAGTTCTGGTACAAGGATGGCTTCAATGAGTTGATGACCTCTTGAACAGGGAGGTGACGAAGAACTAAAGGTGCAGTATTTGGTACTCCCCATTATGTTAATGTAGTCATAAGCCCGTCCTGCTTATTCGGCTGTGGTCTCATGCTCCAATATCAGTATTCTCGCACTCTGAGGTGTCTGAAATGTCAGGTTCTGATGGGGTATAATAAATAGCGATCATTCTCTCATAATAATGGTTTTGTCAATGATGAAATATAGACTCTACACTATCCAGGATTGTTTTTTTTTTGTTTTTGTTTTTTTAACCGGGTTTTGTTTTCCGTTTCTTTATTTATTTTTTTGGAAGGAGTTGGGGAAGTTGATGAGGATTACCCCTGCAGCCTAATCCCTTTACAGCCTAATCCCCCATGTGATTTAAAGGGCCCAGTTGAAGTCCAGGGCCGGCCTGTCTATTAGGTGAACCTCGGTGGTCGCCTCGGGTGCAAGAGTCCCAGGGGCTTATTGTCCGGTATTTTGGCGCCCTATTATTTTTATTTTGTGTCGCGCTGGGCTGCGGTCACACCATCTGCAGTCCCGATAGCTACGCCACCAGTGTCAGATTTCCCGTTAGGTCCGGGCCTAAGGTGGCAACATTTTGGGTCGGCAAGAATGTTCGCCCCTATTTGCATTTGCCGCGCTCTCTGGCCTATCGGACCTAATGGGAAGGGACTTATTTACCTGTGCCAGCCGCCTCCGTTCTGCCGCCCTGCTTCTCCTTCAAAATCGAGCGTCACACGGTGTCTCGTTGCCATGGCAACCGTGACGTCAAGACGTCGTGTTACTGTGGTATTGCGACGTCATGCAACGTCACGTTGGTGACGTCCTCGGCATCATTTGACGCTGGATTCTGAAGGAGAAGCAGGGCGGCAGGCACAGGCAAGTGCCTAAGGACACTTAGGCACTGTTTATTTTATTTTAGGGACGCAAATTTTAAGTTTTCTCCTAGGGTACATGAAACCCTTGCGCCGGCCCTCAGTAGCTCTGCCTTGATACAGTATGTTAGAACTTTGGTTGTCGGGTACATTGCCTGTAAGATCTTGGCTCCCTTCAGTCAAATTTCCAACACCTTGTATACCTAACACATTTTGGGGGCCTTGAAGTGTTTGGGTATTATCTGTATACCCCAGCTTGCACCCCCAGGCTTAGGGGTAAACCATTTTGTAATATGTTAGTTCTCTGGTGGCACTTCTAGCAAAAGCAACCCATGTTTACAATTACCTGGCCAGCACACATGGGACTCTTGCTCATGAGCACACCTGTTTGCATCACATTTTAAGCTGTTATGGTTGTTGCTGCTGTTCTCAGCCAAGGAAATACAGTAATGGACCTCTGGGGGAAATTTTAGTACATTATAGATCAATAACTATGCTGCATTTTTTAATTAACTCTTTTGCCACTGAGCAGTCCCTGAGCAAGGTTTTCTGGTCACAAAAGGAATGACTGATGCATCATTTGACCTGCAAGCTGTGTGTTAGACAGATACATCTGTGGCACATAGAACATTTTCTGAAAATACCCCAAGAGACACAAGACGAAGGCCAGCAAGCCCGTAATGGTAAACCGCCTAGTGAGTCGTACATTTAAAAATAGCCTATAACTAGTGTCTGCATGCATTCGAACATGGTGTGCTATTTGAGATTCTGAGAACACAATTTCATTAGTTCTACTGATTTTGCCAACTGTACTTGCACATATTAAATTTAATGTATGGTTTTCCTTGTATGTGCTGCTGCTTTGTATAAGATCTTTCAGAACAGAGCTGAGACTTCACGCAAAAGCATAGTTTTATAACCTTATACATAAAGTACCCTTAAAACGGCACAGCAATACCACAGGGACCATGCTAACGAGTATATTCACACATGTTCATAACTCCTTCCCCTCAAAATTAGCCAATCGCAATATGAAGCAATTATTATCATCTTAGATTTCTAAGCATTTTGGTATTCTTGTATTTGAAAGATCAAACACCATAATTATAGCTGTTGATCCACTACTTAGCTACTGTAGCCGGAGGACCTTTTTAACCTGTAAAGAAAATACTGATAATTATGGCGAGTTGGCCAGTGTATGGTATTCATTTTGAAAAACGAGCGTTTGCTTTGGAAGGAAAATAATAGTTCCCAGTATTCTCACCGGAGTACTTCTTCTCAGTGACTTTGACGTTATTTTTGTCTTTAAATTTGTATGTATGTCTTTATTTATTTATATAGCGCCATTAATGTACATAGCACTTCACCGCAGTAATACACGTGACAATCATATAAATAACAAATACCAATAACACATACTGGGAAGAAGTGCTTTCAGACATAAAAGTAACATTTCGGAAAAGGAGTCCCTGCTCCAAAGAGCTTACAATCTAATTGGTAAGAAGGAAAAACGTGCAGAAACAGTAGGAAGGTGTTCAGGTAAGTGCGTCCGCAAGGGGCCAAGGTCGATGTAAATTTGAGAAAAGTGACCCATATTTCCACAGTGTGCATAAGAACAGACCATTCATGTTATTGTATCGGTCCGCTTGATAGTTTGGGGTTCCTTGAGGGATGAGGTGGGGGGTGGTGGGGGTGGAAGTATTTCTAAAGTCAGATGTGAGTGAAGCCATATTCGGCTCAATTGTAACTTGAGGGAAGATGCTCCTTTAACTGTGTGTGACAGGTATAATAAATCCTTGATTGATGCTTCTCAGTCTATATTGACTAATGCACCTGGTTCATTTTAACAGGTTCCTCACTTTACAGTAAATCCAATTAAACAGTCGATAATGTATCACAAATGCTCAATGAAATGCAAGTGAAAGGTCATTTGGTTTACTGTCGAATATGCAATAATATTAAAGATCTCTCGTGAAATAATTGCGGTACTTTAAGCCGTAATCCCACCCTATTCCTATTTTTTTTATTTATTTTTTTAAAGAATTGGAACCAGTGGTTTCTCCTGGAATTGAATAGGGAGTTTTGTTTTTCTTATATTCAGGGACTCCCCGGTTCCTGTAATATTTAACTTTTTATGTGTCTGTATCTGGTCCCTTATGGGAAATAAATATGGCTGCCATCCAATCTCGCTCCCACGGACCAATAATAAACCGCACAGTCATACAATCATGATAATACAGCTTCCTCTTGGATAACCCGAACATCCATCTTTGATTTATTCTTTAATTTTAACAGCACATAAAAAGACAAGTGTCTTAGGAAGTGGGGAGTCCCTGAAGCCAAGCATAGCCCGGTTAGGATCTGGGGGACTGCCTGGTTACAGTATTGTATTTAAAAAAAAGACTTCTGTATTACATTAAATGTATATTAAATATTTGACGTCAATTGTCTTAAATTATACTGAACCTTTAAGTGGCTAAGCAAGTTGTACTGTCCTTGCGCATATGAACGGCGTATTCTCAAGACTGGTAATTAATGGCAATACGAACACAATAATGCTTAGTTGCTTAAGAGTTTGCATAGGAAGAATTGTTGTCTATTTAATCTTCCCTTCATATTTTGCCACGGTATTGACAGTTTATGTAGTTGGCCTGAATTCAATGACATTATAGTTCATAGATTCTAAGCCCTGACCATGTGATTCATTCACAGGAATCGAGAATCTCTACGAGAGGGCTGTTCACATCCGTAAACTGCTCCTTACGCTGCCCAGGACAGTGCTTATAGTCATGAGATACCTCTTGGCATTCCTCAACCAGTAAGTATATTGGCAGAGTCCATTGTTGATGTTTATTTCAGTAAGAAACCTTTTTACCTACAGCTGTGTGTTAGAACAGTACATTTACAATGAGCTCTTGTCCTGAAGAACGTCAACTGTAAAGTTGGTGCCATTTGCACAGAGCTCAAAACGACAGTACCTGCTCACTGTCCGATATAAAATATACCGTTCGCTGCTCCAAACAGTCATGCTATTGCACTCATTATATTGGAAAAATCATCCATCAAAAGCTACTTGGTGTAAAAACTCAATGTATTATTTACTTTTAAAAGCATAAGAGATGGTGGCGTTGCATTATTCAGATATCATTCTTTTTGTGTTGGTGGTCTGTGTCAGAGATACGGTGCTGTTTTCCCCTCACAATTACATACAGTATTTATAAGTTGCAGTGTGATCGTGTTACCGGTTCATTCCTTGTGCACCGCTTCAGTCAGCCTTGTGCATAGAATATCTGCTGTTCAGCCTGAACCCTTTTATAAAGCCGAGGTGGTGCTAATGTGGAATAGTAGAGTTGAAGCTCGGCAGCTGCTATGAATTCAGCTAGTGCTGCTGCTGGGGAGAATAGATAAGTGAAAACAAAACTAGCGTAACTTTCAAAGGTTATGTCAGATATTCAAAGGCAAACAGTAAATCTTTTCTTTTTTCCACCTGCCTGCCCTGCTTACTGTTTCACCCGAGTATGTAATTCAATCATCATCCAGCAGGTTAGCGCGCACACAGCATCACTGCTTGTGTATAGCACAGCTCTGGTCGATGGTGATAGGAACAGATATGAGCAAACAACTCTGAAGATGAATTGATACGAATCACAAAAAAAGATAACCCCGCAGTGCCACATTGGGCTTTCAACATTACTTTGTAATCCATTGCAGCTCCCTCTGGCACTAAACCCACAAAATAACCCTATTAGTGCTGGAAGTATTGAGACACTTGCAGAGCATAGATTCTCATTTCTCTGTCTCGAAGGAATTTACTGCCAAATTGTTGGTGATTATATGCTAATGTCTTTAAGCGTGATAATGTGTTGGACCCGGTAGTCCTTTATAGATTCTATGGCGCCTATTCAATTTGCCGTGAAGCAGTCTTTTTCCTTCGCTGCAGAAGATTCCAGGTATATTCATCTGAGTAGGGTTTTAATCTTAGCGGAAGGTAACGTCTGCTTCACAGCATGTTTATCTGTGACTTTATCATTACAGATATCATTGGTATGATGTCTGAATCACGTATTTGAGCAGTATGTAGGTAGGAATTGCTTTGGTGTGTGTTTAGTAATGTACTAGAATAGGATAAGGACAACTTTACTGTATAAACGATATATTTGGTATATTGATGGTGTTATTTACGACATATAATTAATACTAATGCACTTTCTATGTTTTGACATCAACACTTTATAAAATGATATCCTAATAATTATAGTAACTGAGCCATACTGTACATGTGATATGGTTGTGGTTTTTATTTTTGTTTTACACTGGCAGCAACCTACAATTACTCAAATGTTTATTGAATTTATAGACATGACCTTTGATCTTCTATTGCTGTTATATGAGGGGATTCAAGTCATGTTGGTTTGCCTAATTACTTTGTGTCACTTGCAGAGTTACAATCTTTCAGCCCGAGGAAGCGGTACAAGTCAGTGTGTGACTGGGGCTGATGCTGGTGGCAGCATGTTTATTCTTCTGTCATCACGGTGTTGCCTCATTATATAGAGCCAATGGGTCGGCCTGTCATCTTCCTTCCTCGTCACTCAGTCTATACCAATCCATTCACTTGAGTGGGTCATAAGAGGTCTTGTGGCATAGCACCACTTAGTAAATATGTCCCGAAATCCTGTACTTTTTATTTTGATCAAGTTTATCCCCCTATTTCTGCTATATAATACTGTTACTTGTGTTCAAACGCCTACATTAAATCTTTTCAAACCGTGTCGGGTAAAAGTTTTATATACGCCTGCCATTTTACATTTGTTGGTCAGGAGTGGGAATATGTCAAGTTTTTGGAAGCTGAAGATCAAGTCACGTTGTAAGGATCGTCTTCAGTGTGGTATCTATGTCCAATCCCTCATAGCCGCCCAGAAAACAAGTTTTTGTAAATAATTTCACAGGCTAATTTGCTTCCCTAATCAAATCGACTAATACTTCTAGCAAACATTTGTCGGCTACTTATTTCTCCTTACAAATTGCATTTTTTAAGGGTGTTTGAATGGTTGAGTGTTTTGTAAATCGAGTGTTTCCTTTACCCATGTCCCACCCTGTCCTTCTCAGAGGCAATCAGATAAGGGGAGAGGTGTGGAGAGGGGACTCTGACTGTACAAGCACTTGCTAAACACTCCCAAAATGGAGTCGCTCGAGGAAATCCAACCCATCCCAAGCCTCTGCTCACCATGTTTACAAACCAAAAGCGTGTTTTTAAAATACTGTCAGAGTTGGGTATCCGCTGTAACCCCTTAAACAGGTCACTGGTGTTGGTACACTTTGGTCCGAAGGGGTATTGCCCCTTTAAATTATTAATCAAATATATTTGACGTTTTCTTGTTCTGTCACGGTCACCGTACTCTTGTCAGTAATGAAACTTAACACCTGCAGATTTTCATTGCCTCTGATTAAGTGTCCTGAAGGTACAATATTAATTTATAAGCGCTTCATGTTCTAGAAAAATGGTAATTATGTTTTGAATAGTAGTCTTAATTGGTAATACTGGACAAATTAATGCTGAAGAAAACATGCATTTGAATGTGCAACAAGATAGGTAAATTTACTAGTGTTGCTAATAACCTGTTTTGTATTCAGGTTCAAAGACACCATACTTTAATTAATTGCCTTTCCTTGGTAGAATGGGGTTTTAATTACTATGCCTTTGAAGCAGGAGCCCACCCATTTTGAATAGTATTGTAGGGCCAAACTCATATCTTAGTGCTCATGGTGAAGACCCTTCAAATATCTGGATCATCGCACATTTCAAGCCCCAGTTTTGCTAAACGATTTTCAATGAAATACTTACTATAGTAAATTTCCACATTTCTACTTTTTTCCCCTCTAAACAGCCTTTCTCAGTACAGCGATGAGAACATGATGGACCCCTATAACTTGGCGATTTGTTTTGGTCCCACGCTAATGCCCGTTCCAGACATACAAGACCAGGTGTCCTGTCAGGCTCATGTGAATGAAATCGTTAAAACCATCATCATCCATCATGAGACCATTTTCCCAGATGCTAAAGAGCTGGAGGGTCCAGTATATGAGAAATGCATGGCTGGGGATGACTACTGGTAGGTCAATAAGTATCATCTTTCTGCTTTAAAACATATCCGATGCCTGTTGTGTTGCATGAACAATGTCTTGTGCCTCATCACATTCCCGGTAAGGAAACTCGATGAAATGTTTTTTTTTTTTTTTTTTTTTTTTTTTTTTAAAGGAATAATTTCAGATGTGAATCAGCCATTTATAACTGTGAATAACCTCTTTACTGCAGCTAGAAAAAAATACCATTATGTACCCCCTTACTTAACCTCCACCCACTTTTTTCTGTACCTCCTTTTCCTATAGTACACAATAGGTAAATACAATTCCAAGTGAGACCAATAAATAAACAAAGCTGCTCTGTAGCTCCACAGCAGGATTGGCTGTGGCTTGTTCTGGCCATTCATTAACCTACACCTACAGTATATTCTTTTCGGGAAGGCTCCCAGCCTGTGGCTCAGTCAGCCCTATTCATAACTGCTACACACAGGAACATGATCATCGGCCCCTACAGTATATCAGGAACTCTCTGACACATGGAGCTCCTCTGCACTCACGTGACTGGGGAGAGGTTCTGACTCACAAGCTGGCGATTCTCATGCTATATTATGCTAATATTTTGTTTGGTCTTGTATGAAGTTTTTGGCTCTTCATTTTTTTTTTTAGCTGTTTCGCCATATGTTGTTGTTTTTTTATTGGCAGTGACAGCCCATACAGTGAACATGGCACTTTGGAAGAAGTGGATCAGGAAGCTGGCACAGAGCCCCACACAAGTGAAGATGGTACAGTATGCTTTATTAGCATGGATGATCTCTCCATTCAATCGAATTGCGAAGCTTCTGGCATCAGTTTAATAAATATCATTGTCAACATATTAATTCCCCCTTAGACCAGGGGTGCTCGGCTCCAGTCCCCAAGCCCCTTCTCCCTCCCCCCCCCCCCACCCACCGCCCCAACAAGTCAGGTTTTCAGGATATCCCAGCTTCAGCGAAGGCTGTTGAGGCCTGAGCCTGTGATTGAGCCACCTGTGCTAAAGCAGGGACTGATTGACCTACCTCTGAAGCAGGGACTGTGTCCCACCTGTGCTGAAGCAGGGATATCCTGAAAACCTAACCTGTTCAGGGGGGGCTTGCATTCTGGAGTTAAGCACTACTGCCTTAGACTTCCATAGCATCACAATCGTCGAAATCATGATCTCCTCTTAAACATCTCAGATACCACATATGTTCAACTTTATAGTCCTAAAACCCCCTACGCTGCTGATCAATCCGTTCTCCCGTGATCGATCATGGAAGATCCCGCTTCCCAAGGCATGCAATATGACTGCCTATTTCAAAAGAGGAAGTAGTGTGGCTTCCTAAATAGATGCTATAGCAGCCCAAGGACGCTCCATACATTCAAAATCATTAAAAAAGGGCATAAAGTGTGATTTTTTTTTTTTTTTTTTTAATGCAGTCAATAATGTCTAATACTACACAACTGAGTGGCTCAGTGAGTAACGGCACTGACTGGCACTGAGTTTGGAGCAGGGGAACCTGGTTCAATTCCCGGTGTCGGCTCCTTGTGATCTTGGGCAGGTCACTTTATCTCCCTGTGCCTCAGACGCCAAAAACATAGATCCACGGGGCAGGGACCAGTGCCTGCAAAATGTCTGCAAAGCGCTACGTAAAACTAGCACAAGAACAAACTATTATAAAAAAAAAAAATACAAGATTTTGAATGACGTGCTGCTTTAATGACAAGTCTGAAAGATTATACATTCTATATATTAATGCCTTTATGAAAACTGATCTACAAGGCAGAAATGTTATACTGGGAGATAATGTATCAGTTATACCATTGTTATTTATATATCTTATTGTTATTTATTACAGTGGTTTGATTTATACTATATGTATTTTAGTTTAAAGCCACAATCCCACCTACCTGTGTTTTTTTGTTTTTTTTTGTGGGGGGGGGGGGGTTCCTATTAATTTTTCTACAGAGTTTGATCCGGGAAGTCCCCAAAGCTGAAAATAGTGGTTTAGCTCTCGGGAACCCCCTGTGGAATACAATGGGTGGGTTGGCTAGGGGGATTGCTTCCGTAAACATCCAGGAACTACATTAAGACCATCAACTAAACCTGTAAAGATCTTAAACTGGGAATCCACAGAGCTGAACATAGCCCCGCTTACATATTCAGGTCCTCCTCCCCCCCTTCCCCATCCCCCCCACCCCCCATACCCAACACTACCCATTCCAATTATGGAAAAAAAACATTGAAATTCGGTAGGATTGCGGCTTTAATTCAATTAAGGCAAAAGATTGAATTGCAATGTTTTAGTTAAAATGCTGACTTTTGTGAAGCGGTGGTTGTATTCCCTTACTGAGCATCACCTTATTTAAAGGTTCAATACAGCGGTATAAATTGTTATATTCGGGACAGTAGCAAACTCTTTTGCTTTTTTATTTCTTTTGAGGTTAAACCGTGATTACATCACGGAAAAATATGATCTAGCTGCTCGCCACCATTGTGTCAGTCTGTGCAATGTATCAGCAGTATGGTTACCACTTTCATTCTGAGATCCCTGTGCAATAGAAATTCATTACATCACTGCTACAGAATTCAGTGCAAAGCAAAAGATCTTGTTCATGCCGCCTTCCTTCCAGGCCAATACTGCATCAGCCCTGCGCTAAACACCGCTTGGCAGACTCCCGCTCATTACCACCCCTCCTTCCCTCTAATTGCTCCAGGCACTTACAGTGCAATAGGTCACTCATGGGTAAATTACACCTGCCGGGCAAAGGGAATTAATGTGTGTATGCAGCACAGATCTTCATTTGTCAGGATGTGCTGTGCGCAGTGATGATTGACAGGTCAAGTCACAGCGACGCAGCTCAGTTTGGAGAGCGGGGGAAGGGGGGGTGGGAGCTGGGGGGAGGGGGGTTAGTCAGAAGGGTCTGCGTGAGTGCCAGTGTGTGTGTGTGTGTTACTGCGCAGCTCCATGAGGAAAGCTGGGGGTGGGGCTAGTCAGAGATGTGTGAGAGATTTGTCTGCCATACACACACAGTGAGAAAGAGCCGACTACGGCTCCGGCCATGGTGCCTTCGCCCGCGCGGAGGCGGTGGGAAAGCAGGTGCTTTCCCTGGCCATGGCCGACGGGGCGTTCCTAGGGGCGTCATGGAGCTGGTTCGCCCTCATTGGGCGAACCGCTCACGTGACCTGCATGTCGCGCCAAGAAATCAGTTTCAACTGATTTCTTGCACCCCCTCCTGCCTCCGCGTGCGCCCACGCGGCCTATGGGCACAATCGCTGCCTTAAGGCAGTCTGATCGCACCCCGTGCGGACGCCTCCTCGCCGTCTCCCACACTATGGACTCCGTTACCCGTGGAAATGCGTTACCGTGCAAGAACAGGTGCAATAACCTTGACTACATCTGTATTGCTGTGTAACGTTCACACACACACACACACACACACACACACACACACACACACACACACACACACACACACACACACACACACACACACACACACACACACACCTTCAGTTCCATGTCCGGCTTTAACATTTTACGCTATCAATTTACAAGTCCGTGGCCTACATAGGAATGTCTTGTGTAAAATTATGAGACGTCTCAACTGTAATAAAGCTTTTTAGCATTTTAAAGATGTCGACTACTGGCAGAACAGCATTCAAACAAATATAGTAATATGTTTATTTACTCCGTAGTTACATATTTTCCTCTAGCAATGTGGCTTTGAAATTTCAAATGCATTAGCATTAATTTGAGCTGCCTCTATTTGCCTGTCTCATTTTCAATTCAATTGCTTTTAAATCTGCTGATATTAAATGTATCACTAATATTATTTGGAATGCAAATATCTGTGTGAATACTTTAATTTAGTATCGGGAAAAGAAGCACAGATAAATCCGATATTTTTATGGGAGTGCTTTATTAAAAAAATCTAAATGAAATTGCAATTTCCGATAAATGGTGTGAGAGGCATGTTTAATGGCTGGGGGGCTATATGGAGTAGAATTAATTTGTAATTTCTGCTAACATTTTGCCCTAAGCCTGACATTTTGCCCCTGCTTCAAACTGGATTACTCCTTGCTTTTCCATACATCACAAATAAACACATACATTTTGTCTGGAGTGTAAATCTGTCCAAGAATATATATCATGTCTGCCTGCAAGTGGCACACAGCAAATCATGTGCTCATACGTCTCCATTTGTCTGAAGTTGCTACACAAGCATGTCAGAAAATAGCTTTATTGATTGACAGCACCATGGTTTCTCACTGTGCAGCAAAGGTCTCCAAGTGAGATGGCATTTGCTAAGATTTATTACATTGCCTAATAAAAATGGCTAACCAGATAATATTGCCAGCCTTCTACTTCGACATACAGTATGTTTCAAGCCATGGGTGTTCAACTCCAGTCCTCGAAACCCACCAACAGGTCAGGTTTTTAGGATATCCCTGCTTCAGCACAGGTGACTCAAGTTAGACTGGGACACTGATTGAGCCACCAGTGCTGAAGCAGGGATATCCTGAAAACTTGACCTGGAGGGGTGGGGGGTCTTGAGGACTGTAGTTGAGCACCCCTGTTTTAAGCAACTAGTTGGGCTGTGACGTTCCCACTAGATATATGTAATGGCCACGTAACCATATTGGGATGGAAATATGGCCAATAAACGCATTATGAGACGTATGCTTAACCTATTCACTGCTTGATGGGGTGTATATCATCCTAATGCAGCATTGCATGTGATCATAGAAAATGTAGTGTAAATAGAAATCTATCCTAGTCATTCCTCCATTATTTCCTACAACATGGACAACAAGAGGATAGATTATGAATATGCTGACCACACACCCAGTAAAGCAGGGGGTAGGGGAGTTGTTAATGTAACCATCCCTCTGTTATTTCCAGCACCCTTTGGAAAAATCTAATGGTTGTTTTCATTATTTAACCCTCCATGCTCCTAGGAAGTTTACATCGGATAGCCTCTGTATTTGGCTTCCTCAGTGTATTACCTTATCGGGGTGCTGGGTCTCTGCAGCTGGGTGAGGATGGGTGCCAGGAACTTTATAGTTATGAACAAGATTGCGTTTATCTGTTATTAGAATCACAACTTCTCCAGATGCATTACTGCATTCCTGGAGAGGCACAGTCTTGGAACATTTGCAGTAGTGGCTTAGACACAATATGGCTTATTCATCATGGTACATACTTTCATAATAGCTTCTGGGTCCCTGCTTGGGCTACCCCTTTATATCTTTGGTCAAAGAGGCCTTAAGTTCTATATCTTGCTCTGACCATCCTTTTGGTAGCGCTTCAGTGCTGGGATGGTAGAGGGGGTCCCTTTCTATTGGACCCCACCTTATACCTCTCTGGGATGCTCACAGATGGAGGGTGCCCAAGGATAGAAGTTGCTAGTCTTCCATTAGTCCAAAGGCTACCAGTTGAGGTAACCCCTAGGGGCCACAGGCCTCCCAGCAGAGAACCTGTACTTCTCTCCAACATAGTTCTAGGGAGCCTGACTGACTATAAGGGCTGTTCCCTATCTGAGACAGAACAGGGCCACCTACCCTTTCATAACTATTTACAGGGCTATATACATTGTGAGACTGTCTGCTTATCTCTTCCAGGGATTTATTTATTTTGAACACACATTTGTATAGCACCCTTCTCCAGGGCGATGTACATTCGTTTGTAAAACAGAGGTGTACTTGCGTATAGATTTGATTATAGAGTAATTGTTGAGATGTCATTGTGGTGGGTAGAGGTGGGGAACATTATGGTCGGGCTATGGGTTAGGTGCATTGAGATCTTGCTTGGTTAGTGGGCAGGGGTTCGAGTCAGGTCTCTGGATTTAGTATGGTCTGTGGCATGGTGATGGGTCTGACGGTGGAGGCTATTGGATCAGTGAGGTGATTTTGAAGAGAATTTAGCAAAGGGTGAGGGTTGGGGAGGGAGGGGATGGGATCTGAGGGTGGAGTTCTTCTCCACTCCTATTTATAGCCTATCTCTAACTCCCTGACTCCAGGCAGAAAATGGGCAGAGCTTAATCCCTGCTGAGTCACCCTAGACCAGGTGACTCTGCATATTTTAAAAACAGGGTGTAACCAGGCCCATGTACGGCACACGTGTGAGCACGTGACCTACATATGGGACAAGGGTTAATACACAGCTACTTAGCTGGCCCACTTTTCACCTTCTGCAAAGGTCCCTCAAAGGAGTAACATTTCCCCTCACTAAGTCCCAATATACCATCTAATATTTACCCTTTACTCGGTTGCAATCATATCTACTCGCTGCCACCATCCAAGAAATATGAAGACAATCATATGTATCTGCTTCCAAAAAATGAGGGGAGCAGTGGCTGTACCAAATTACAAAAAAACTGAAAACTACATAAAGTAGTATAGTTGTGACATAAGTGGAAAAATTGATAATGTTCCTCCAAAGATCCTACTCACACTTTGGACGTTAAATTAGGCACAGAGGTCACGACAGGTAGCTCTGCGCACTCACCCATTGGCTGAAACGAGACAACAAGAAAGCGCCAGAGGAGGTATTCTTTTTCCGTGTGTGCGTGCAGTCCGGACCATTCGCGTTGTGGTTAGTACGAGTTCCCCTCAATGCGGTTTTAAATCAGCTTTGCCATTAATCTTCATCAGTGGATGTTTAGTGGGATTATTCTTGATTTAATTTTGTTTTGTGTTATTGTTGGTATTGTGCTTCATAGAGGCTTTACTGGGTCAGTATCCCTTAAATGGGAGTGACCATGCATTTTGTATACGTTATATGTTTCATTATGATTCATTTTTTTTGTGTTGTGTGGTCTTTTGACCTAATATTAAATATTGTTATATTTTATATAATTTCGTGGTGCACTTGTGCGATTTTTCTTTTCTCTCTGTGGAGCCCTCCGCATTTAGGCCGAGCTCACACTGCTTGCTACCTGGTTCCATGCGCGCCTCCGTCGCACGCTCCTGCAGCCCAGCGATTTGTGACCATTCCCAGCAGACGCAGGGGGGGGGCAGGGCGAGCGGGGGCGCAGAGTGTGTGTGTGTGTGTGTGTGTGTGTGTGTGTGTGTGTGTGCGCTGACAGGAGCCAATGGGCTATTAAAAGGCATCCAAAATACTCCCTAATATCTACATGTGTTTGTTTTTTTTGTTTTTTTACAATGACAACCAGGTATGCAGCATTTCAGTTTTATACTTAGCTGAACAATACATGATATCTCTATATAAAATTGCCCTAAATCCAGAGTAATTCTGCTTGACCCCCCCTACTCCACTATCATTTTGCTGCAGTGGATGATCTGCTTTGCATGACCTGTGGCTGGGTGATCTCCCCTCCCCCCCCCCCCTGTCCCCACTGCCGAGTCTCTGGTCAATTTCAGAAGCCAATCAATGTAAATGTCTGGACATTGATTGGCTGCTGAAATGGACGTCATGCTGCTGCAGCCGGAGATCAGTTTCAAAAGACTCCCGTGACTGCAGCAGCGACGACACCGTACTTTGCAGCCAATGGTAGTTTCAATACTGAACACTACCATTGGCCGCCAGGAGTCTGTCATGAACGCGCGTGCATGTCGTGTAGTGTGCTGTGTGAGCGGGTCCTTTGGAGTATTTGAGGAGTGGCTCCTAGCACCAACGGCTGCAAACGGATTATATTCGATTTTAGAGGACAGCGCGAGTGCAGAAACCTTGCTTTTGACTTTCAATATATAAAAGGTTTCATAACTTTATGGCCATACTAAGACACATTAGTCATATCAATATGTTTTAGGCGAGCGCCTAAATTTGAAGGAAAAATGGTTATCTGTCCCTTGCCACCTCCTAAACCTCAAGTGTTTGGTCTTATTGCATCCGTCTCCTTGCAACAAGTACAAATATCTGTTTTGAAGATTCTGCATAATGTTTAGTTAAAGCCCTCCAACTAAGTGAGGACCTGTTTGTCACCTCTCTGTAATGCACAAGGGATATTTCAAGATGTTAAGGTTTTCTTTGAGGCTGGCAACCTGTGATCTGGCTATCGTCTATAACTTTCTAAACTATACATATTTCACTTTGTGACACATCAGCGATGGCCTCCCAATTAAGCGCTCTTTGTAGATCAGCGCAGACATAGTGTCTTGACCTGTCATAAAAACAATTTCTTTGTAATTTTAAGTCAAACTGTAGCCACATTAACCCCTTGAGTACCAGATAGATTAAAATACTTACTATCCCCTGCCATTTTTATTACAGTAATCCCAGAAAGGGGGGGGGGGGGCTACAATTATAATCGACTGAAACTGGAGGAAGATTTTGCCGAGGTTGCATTTTACAGGCAGGACTGCATTCTTTTAGTATGTAACTTTTAAGGTGACAAAAGAGCAATGCTGATTTGAAGGTGCAATCACACCTGCAGAGTCCAGGGTTTGTACTACTTTTTCCATAACAAGCTGCTCTATCGAGGAGTCCAAGGAATTCCCAGTGGTTGAGTTTAGAAGAAAAACAGCTTGCTGTTGTACTTATCAATGCCATCTTCAATAACACACTTATGTATTCCACTCTTTTTTTCAGTGGAAAGCATGAAGTGATCTAGAAACAGGAAGTACCCTGGCAGCCATATTGTTTCTTTGCCAAAAATCTGGAACATTCAGAGACCTGGAACCATAATTCTGACTCTTCTTTATGCATTCCTAAAGGCAGTATATTTGAAGTGTTTTTCTGTCTCCGTTCTTTACTGCTAACTGTAATTTTGGCCACGCAAGAAGGGAGTTTTTGTAACATATTAATTTAGCATTGGGAAATCTTCAGAGACTACCACAGAAGTGTGTTTAGTGCGATCTCAAAATATGTAATACGTTTTCTAAAGTGTAGATAAGTCAACTTTGTGTCCTCAGAAGAAGACAATTGTTCTTTTCTGTTCTGGGTTATTATCCCAGTAGCAGCATTTTAAAAGTAGACTGTATAATTACCAACACACTAAAAGTTTAAGTATTCTTTCTTGAATTTTTCCCTGATTAAGCCCCTCTTACAAAATTCTCTGGGAAATTATAGGTTATGTAAGACTCCCTAGAAATGTGACCATTAAAAATGGGTGATTACTCTTCAGAAGCATAATATTTGTTCTATTTATGATCTTTAAAGCATACTTTGCCAAGGAGTCTCAAGGCACTTTACATTACAGTTAATAATAGTGCACTGCAAACCTTCCTTACATTGACGAAACAACCTCCCTGCAGGGCCATGAGCTGGAGCCAATCAAGTACTTGAAGCATTGAAAAGATATATTTAGATCTCTGCTTCGCCTTAAATATTATTTGAGTCCGGATTAAAGTGCGGTTCTGTGAATGTGTTTTACCCTCTCTTTAATTAGAGAAGCTAATGGCTAAGCCAGTTAACAGTTTTATTACTGGCATTGCATGCATTGCATGTGTAACCCCTCTTGTTTCTACTATGCCTCATACTATACTCCGGATGCTGAGGCAGGGGCCTAAGGCTAGATCCCCGCTGCAGCCGTCGGTGCGCGCGACCGCGCCTCTCACCAGCCCCATACCTCTTCCCTAGCTGTCCCCAGTGCCCCCTCGCTTCCTGGCTCACTGCATACTGTGACGCGTCAACCAGCAGGGGCTACAACAGGATTGTGTTCCCAAGCGACGACGTGTCACGTGGTGCGCCAGGGAGCCAATCAGAGGCGGTTTGCTCCTGCCCCTCCCATCATTTTATTTCATGATCGTTTAAAAAAATAAACAATAAAAAAAATTTAAAAAAAAAGAGAACTCTGCCTGCATACCGCAGATCACGGTCTAGCGCTGTGCAAGTGCCGCCAGGACGTCAGACGCGCGTGCAGCAGCCTCCAGCGGTGCTTTAGTCTGTTGCCTATGTTAGCTGCCACACATGCGTGGGGCCAGTAAAGGGGACAACACACTTGGTTGTATATAACAGGGTCATGTATAAGATATGTAAATATAGTAAACATGTAATCAGTAACCACGTGATCCGAAGGCAACGGTGCACAAACGGGGGGGCGGGAGAATTTGTAGGGGGGCGCGGGCAGTTACAGAGGCCCCGTGCTCTTCCCCACGGCATTTTAATTCAATGCTGGGGGTGGCGGGAGGTCTCTGTAACTCGCTTACCTGCTGCCAGGTGGGTCTTCGGTGATGCGGTGTCATGTGACGTCACGCGTCGACATGGCAACGCGGGTCAAATGATGCGGTGGGGTGACGTCACATGACCCGCGACGTCATTTGACGCCGAGCCATCGGGAGAGGGGGGAGCGCGAACGCTGCGGCACCCAAAAAGGGCCACAGCGCAAAAAGTTTGCGCACCGCTGTACCTAAGGCAAAGGCTCACTACATACAAAGCACAATACAAATCATAACATTACAGTTCACCCGGGCGCTGCGCATGTATGTGTGTTATGGTCAACTTAATAGGCTTCCCAGTCCTGGGTGGTCAGGCTTATATTGGAAGTACCGGTACACTGTTGGAGCTCGTGTATTGTCAGAGTAGGTTGCAGGCCCGTACTTTGCAAAGGTATGTATTGTGGCACCAATATTCCTATGGTACAGCCCGTTGAGGTTCCTCAGAATTTCGCAGGGTTCCTTGACCAAAAAAAGTTGGAAACTGCTGTACTAAAGTAACATTATCTATTGTTACAGTTTACGGCTCAAACCGCTGGGACCGTTGGCAACAAATTATCCCAAACTGGAAAGTGTTACACTGCTTGGGAGGTGGGATAAAACCTGCTATAGAAATCAAAGGATGCTTTAAAACTCCTTACAAAAGGCGCATTAAAGTAACTATTATCTAATACTACAGAACTGATTTATTTAAAAGATGATGAATAAAAAAACATAATATTTCACATGTTTTGCTCCTTTAACCAATCAAAGGTTGAAAACCACTGGCTTACACGTCAGAAGCCCAGTCATTCAATGCTTTATGGGCTTGAGGTTAGTATAAAGCTGGCAAAACATTTGTTGCAATATTTGTGTTGCTTTGCAGTGCATTGCCTCTTCAAACAGTGAGAAGGTTCATGCAGTGAAAAATTATGGGAAGACTAAGATTAGTTTTATAAATACAGTAATATTTCTGAATTGCTCCTCTGGTAACACCTACCCCAACAATGCTGGAAAATGACGAGCTACAGCGGTAACTTAAATATGCCGTCTATGTACTCTTTCCCTTGTAAGCACCCCCTAACTGGTTATCACAATAAAAATGTGATGTATTCTTTAGCTATGCTCTATAACAGGGGTGCGCAAAGTGGGGGGCCGGGGGTTTACAGAGGCCCTGTGAGCTTCCCGGAGCCATTTAAATTAATGCCGGGGGAGCTGCAAGGCCTCTGTAAACTTATCTTTACCTTGGTTCAGACGCTGCTGGTCATGCATCGCCATGTGACATCGCGTTGCTATGGCAACGTGATGTTAGAGCCAAGGTAAGCAGGGGGGCGGGAGGAGACGGGGACAGCCAGCAGGGGGGTGCAGGGAAAAAAGTTTGAGTACCCCTGCTCTATAATATTGTGAAAATGACAGTGCCTTTATTTTATTGTGAAGATATGTACGTGTCTGAAAGCCTGTGCTTTCAATCATACGTGAAGGTACAATGCAGAAGTTATGTTGCCATAGTCGAATAAGCTTTACGAGTTTAGCAGTGTTAAAGTGTACGGTAAAAGTGAGCTCTTTAAAATCTAAAGAAACAGGAGGCCCGTACTGTGAACCCATCTGAGCAGTTTTATTCTGAAATGCTAATCTAATTATATTTAAGTCTGCTAGAGTCGGACAAACTTACAATGCGCTCTTTGTTTGCTTGGACAATGCTGTTTAGTCTGTAAACAAAGCCGCGTTGTGTGTTATCTTTTTGATTTCTCGAACTCTCAGCCCACTCATAGTTAAAACCTTTGATGTTGCACTCTCCTTTTTATAAGTAGCATGTTGTGATGCAAAATGACTTTTCAGCAACATTGAGCTGCTTTTTACAGCATATTCCATATTCCAACTGTTCATGGACATTTTCTTGACTTCTTTGCATCTGCTCTTTGCTTTCCTTGCTCATTTCCAATCTTTCTTGCGTTTCTCCATCCTCTCCTGCATATTCCTGACCGTCAGTATTCTCCTTTCTTAAGCATAGTAGATTTCTTCTTGCATTGCTGCTGACTAAAGTTACCAAAAACCGCTTTTGTTGACGTGGGCATCGTGCGATTCTTTATTTTTAAGCTGCGCATCTACTGTAAATAAAGTGTTTGAGTCATTCCTCCAAAATATAGAACTGTTTAGAAGGAAAATAACTATGAAATATATTTTTGGTTTGGTATTGCTTTAATGTCTACTAGCGATGATTTATTAAGTCAAAGGAAAACATCCTTATTTATTATAGGTTGATTCTTGCCTAGTTCTTAGGCCACTTATGTTCATGTTATTGGTAATAAATTACTCTAACTGTTTTAAATGATCTCCTCAGGCTATTGAGCTGTAATAAAACACACGGGTAGAAACTCTCCAAGAACAAGTTACCCAACCGGCCCATGAATCACTTGTGCTTCTCAACCTGAACGTGTCTCCAGTATATATTTGCTGTAGTTTTCCAAGAACCTACCGTGGAGCGTAAATATCCTGACTTACAGTACTGTACTTCTTGGTTTGCAGAGTGTGAGCCGATTGAAGCCATTGCCAAATTTGATTACATCGGAAGATCTGCCCGGGAGCTGTCCTTCAAAAAGGGGGCCTCGCTCCTTTTGTATCACCGTGCATCTGAGGACTGGTGGGAAGGAAGACACAATGGAGTAGATGGCCTGGTTCCTCACCAATACATAGTAGTGCAAGACATGTAAGTGATGCTCATGGATTTCGGTATCAGGACAGTAGATACATATACTAATGTACTGCCTCCTAATTTGGCTCCTACTCCCCTTCTAGCAACAAAAGTTTCCAAACAAGTTTCATTTTACAAAATCTTTGTTGTGTGTGGTCTCTAACATTCATGGGAAATATCTTACAGGCCAATCCAGCTACAAAGCTGCAAGTATTAGCCTGTAATTTGTACAACATGCTTAAAGGTACTCTTAAAGTAGGGTCACGGACATAATCCTTTATTTTTTTTTTATTTTTATATCTCAGTTCTGTAGTATTAGATAATACACAGGCCGCGTCCACAGTGCGAGCGATGGCGCAAACAAAATTCAGCGGCCATAGTGCACGCAATTTAGAGCAACTGCGAAGCAGAGCTCTGCCACACCTCTTTGTGAGCCCTGCTACGCCTCTTTGTGAGCCTTGCTATGCCTCTTTGTGAGCCTTGCTATGCCTCTTTGTGAGCCTTGCTATGCCTCTTTGTGAGCCTTGCTATGCCTCTTTGTGAGCCTTGCTATGCCTCTTTGTGAGCCCTGCTATGCCTCTTTGTGAGCCCTGCTACGCCTCTTTGTGAGCCCTGCTACGCCTCTTTGTGAGCCCTGCTACGCCTCTTTGTGAGCCCTGCTACGCCTCTTTGTGAGCCCTGCTACGCCTCTTTGTGAGCCCTGCTACGCCTCTTTGTGAGCCCTGCTACGCCTCTTTTTGAGCCCTGCTACGCCTCTTTGTGAGCCCTGCTACCCCTCTTTGTGAGCCTTGCTCTCTCCCCAGCATTCCACAAGCTTTGGCAACAAACGATCACAAACTGATCTCTTCCAGTGTTCCCATCAGTCTATTGTTACAGCTTTCACCTCCGGCACAAATTATTACCCATGGTAATTTAAGGTTATATTGTAGTTGTTCTTTATATCGCAGAAGACATAAGGGCTGATATCATACATTTTGGTGCGTTCTGTGCTTGCTTTATAGGTGCATATGATTGACAATGTAGCCAAGTAAGGCATTCAATCAGTGTGTGTTAGCGGCGTCTGACTGCCTTCTTCTCTAATAGGAATCTTATATCTATCTTTAGAAAAAGCATTTATGTTGATAGCACTCAAGAAATTAGATATGGTCACAAGGACATTACAAAAATTATTTTTATTTTTGTAATGAAAACACAACGTTGGGTTGGCCACAGCCCCGAGTCAGGTGAAGTGATGGCTACTGTGCGAGTGTGTGTGTATGCATATTTATCGATCTATCATGCACGCATGCGCACTATGAAAGCTGAAGCAATATACCTGGCTAAAGTGGGTAAGGTACTTGCCAACATGCAGCTAAGGCCTCAACCCCCAAATATGGAACACAGCAAGAAGCAATGGCCCTCATTTCCCAGAGGCTGGAATATCCCTGAGCTTGACAGTATTCAAGATGAAGACAAATGGTGCTATGTATCCCCAAATGACGAACCGAAGTCGTCATTGAAACCTAAACCTGGCTACCTACAACTGCTGGACTCTCCAGTGAAGCGGCACTGCAAGAACTGGAAGACTCATTTGAAAAGATTAAATGGGATATTGTTGGCCTTCGTGAAGTTAGAAGAAAAAATGAAGGCCCTATTGAGCTCAAAAGCGGACACCTTTTCAATTACAGAAGTACAGATAATGGAAGAATCGGTAGAGTAGGCTTCATCATTAACAGGAGATAAAGAAACATAGTGGATCAAGTATGAAAGCTCGTCAGAAAAAGCAGGCGGAGTAATCATTCAATTGACAGCTACAGGCTTCAAATAATCCAAGTGTATGAGCCCATATCAAGTTACGCAGGCAGTTAAGTGGAAGACTTCTACCATTCAACCAATTTAACAGGAAATTGTAACCCCAAGATCGTAATGGGAGATTTTGATGCAAATATTGATGCCCATCAGAATGATGAAGCATCCGTTGGCAAGTATGGTTATGGTAGCAGGAATGAACGTGGGGACAGATTGGTAGAATTTTCAGAATGTGAAAGCAGAATCCAAATCGAAAATGGAGATTGAATGGACCCAATGGAGTCAGGAATGTAATTGACTATATCCTAACTAACAAGAAACACGTGGTTGAAGACTGCACAGTTCTTAACCGTTTTGACACAAGGAATGATTATGGATTGGTTCTCTGCAGATTCCATCTGAATGCGAATTGGAAAGAATAATACGGATTAAAAAGACAAAAGCAATCAACATCAATAACCTCCAAGGAAAACAGCAGAGAATTTCACCTGGAACTGAAAAATCGCTTCTCCTTACTCAAAATGCATGGGGACATTAACCATTATAAAGAATTTATGAAGATTGTAGTTGAAAGCACAGAGAAAAAAATTGAAGAATCGCTAACAAAATACAGGATGAGAAAATATCTGAGACAAACAATGAGACAAGAAATGAAGTAAGAAATGACTATACAGTGCTTTGCAAGACCATTCACAAATGCATAGCTGAAGATGTAAGAAAATGTAACAGGCAGGGGAAGAAACCTGCATCTTGTGATCAGGTCAGTCTAGGGCTCGGGAGTGCGTACACATCAGTGGAACACATATTAATATCCATATGTGTTCCACTGACTACAGGATAGATTGACAAGCGCTATATTACATAAACATAGTGACTGGTCGCTCACCTAGTAGTGTGGGGATAAAAACTTGGTGCATAGGGAAAAATTGCAATAAATAACACTTGAACAAGTGACCACCAAGGGTCACTATAAGCCCTAAAAATTGCACTCTGAGTCACCATATACTGATATGTACATAGTATGAGAGGAAAATATGTATAGTAACTAGGACCATAAGAGGGTCCTTAGACCCCAGGCAAAAAACCCAAAATACAATTAAAACCAAAATAACAAAATTTTATTAAATCTAATTGTGACAAACAAAGACGAATCAACATATAGGGAAACATAAATACATAGGATATTAAAATCCTCGGTGGGAGAGACGGCTCGGGTATGTGGATAAGCCAGTATACAGATACTTGGCTATTAGGAGTAAACAATGTCCAGGACGGATAGAAGGTATATGGTGATATGACAATATGTGTCCTTTAATCAACAACTAACAATTCCTAAGGTTACCAAATGAGTTGTGATTACCATCAAGATAGGGCAACATAAGACACATATCGGCGTCATTTCCATGAGCCCAGAATATTTGTAACTCATAGCCACATAATTAGCATTGATGAAGAGTATTACCGTGGCTCACACAGACATATAGGTAAGGTCTCCGGTGTATAGATACATCCTTCAATAAGTACATGCGTCACTAAGGCTAGATACCGCTTCCCGGCGCCTGCATATACTCCTTTGCAAGAGAAAACAAAGGAGTAACAATGTGTCAGCCGCTATACTACCTTCTCTTCGTATCACATACAAAACAAGCCGTCAATCCTGGTGTGCGTCATACGTCTGATGGTGGGGTATGGTGACGTCAGACGTATGACGCACACCAGGAGAGACGGCTTGTTTTGTATGTGATACGAAGAGAAGGTAGTATAGCGGCTGACACATTGTTACTCCTTTGTTTTCTCTTGCAAAGGAGTATATGCAGGCGCCGGGAAGCGGTATCTAGCCTTAGTGACGCATGTACTTATTGAAGGATGTATCTATACACCGGAGACCTTACCTATATGTCTGTGTGAGCCACGGTAATACTCTTCATCAATGCTAATTATGTGGCTATGAGTTACAAATATTCTGGGCTCATGGAAATGACGCCGATATGTGTCTTATGTTGCCCTATCTTGATGGTAATCACAACTCATTTGGTAACCTTGGGAATTGTTAGTTGTTGATTAAAGGACACATATTGTCATATCACCATATACCTTCTATCCGTCCTGGACATTGTTTACTCCTAATAGCCAAGTATCTGTATACTGGCTTATCCACATACCCGAGCCGTCTCTCCCACCGAGGATTTTAATATCCTATGTATTTATGTTTCCCTATATGTTGATTCGTCTTTGTTTGTCACAATTAGATTTAATAAAATTTTGTTATTTTGGTTTTAATTGTATTTTGGGTTTTTTGCCTGGGGTCTAAGGACCCTCTTATGGTCCTAGTTACTATACATATTTTCCTCTCATACTATGTACATATCAGTATATGGTGACTCAGAGTGCAATTTTTAGGGCTTATAGTGACCCTTGGTGGTCACTTGTTCAAGTTTTTTAATTAGATTGACAAGCGGCCATAACGTGACCACAGGGAGCAGGATCTTTGCTGATCGATCACAGGTGAATAGATCGATCGGCAGCTTAGTTAAACGTAATCAAATGCTGCATACATTAACCCCCCCCCAAAAAAAAATAATTATGCATCCTGGAATGATGCTTGAATAAGAAATATTCAGGTTTCAAAGGTCTGAGAAATGTATTAACATGTAACTTTGACCTGCCTGTTATCTGGATCACATGGAGACCAAGGATGATACCTGAATGCATCACTTTATAGAGTGCTTATTGATGAACAGTAGCCAATGGAAGGCCATTTACTTAGTTCACCAATAACTTGGTTGCGATCTGTGAAGTCACAGTAAAGAAGCAGCAGCAGCAAGTTGAAGTAATATAGACGAGGCCTTTGTTTCACAAACAATATTGTTTTTTCTAAATTGTTTTCTGTTTAGGGATGACACCTTTTCTGATACACTGAGTCAGAAGGCTGACAGTGAAGCTAGCAGTGGGCCTGTAACAGAAGATAAGTCATCATCCAAAGACATGAGCTCTCCAACTGACCGGCATCCTGATTTATATCTAGCCAGGTGAGCTGAATATAAGCAAATGACCAATGCTGTAGAATGGACAATTACCAAAGTAAGACAAATGCTGAAACTGGATTAGTCCAATAATCCTGCTCTTCACAATTTATGATGATAATCTATAGAGACAATCTTTGAGTCTGGTTCGTAATAACATACATCCTTACTGTTGATGACCATGACAAACCCATGTTTTTTTTTTATTGTTTTTTTTTAATCTATTGTTTCAGACAAAGAAGACGACCTGAACCTCCAGCTCCTTCCCGGCGCTCAGGCAGGTCAAGTGACAGCCACTGCCCAGTGCACCCTCTACAAACTGTCAACACATCAATGGAAATTGGGTCTTCCAATGTCTCAAGCCATTGTAGTCCACGCGCTCTTCTACAGAATCGCAACCTTAACACAGACAGCCCGGAAAGGAGACGAAAGCCGGGGCACGGTAGCCTTAGCAACATCAGCAGGCACGATTCTATTAAAAAGATAGACAGCCCCCCTATTAGAAGGTCCACATCCTCAGGGCAGTATACAAGTTTTAATGACCACAAACCGCTTGACCCAGAAAGTATTGCTCAGGTATGTGGAGGGAATTAAAGACCATATTAGGCATTCAGGATCTACTGTACTTAAACACTCTGCTTCCACTCTAACCTCTCAAAATTCTCACTGTCATCCTCTACATTCACAGACCTCCCTCCATTTTGTCTTATTTACCTCTTCTGCGATCTATTCCTGCTCATATCTGGAACTCTGTTCCTGTACTTTTTAATTCCGTCCTCCCCATCTTCAATGACGTTTTGGGGTACATCAATTCAGTAGGGTGTTTCTGTCTTCATGCTAATTCTTCTGAGTGTTCACTTTCTTTTTTTTTCTAATAAATATATTTTAATATTTTTAACAACGTAGGAAATATATCAAACTGCTAAAATTATACCACTAACATAAATAAACATGATAACAAAAATGTATGTGTGTATATACATATATATTATACACAATATTATAAATACCAAAGCTCCAAAGCTTTGCTGTCCCGCCAAATGTACTTCCTTTACTGTAACAATTACTCTTTAAGCTGATTTTCCATAGTCTGACTGTATGTACCTCTATTACCTCATGTTGCCTCTATTCACCCAAAGTTCCCTCCTGATGGGTTTTTAACCAAGCAAATCTGTTTGGTAAAGAAAGGCACGGTAAATAGTTTACCAAAGTGTATTGCAGTGTAGAAAATAAACCTACAAAAAAAAATATCTTCTGCTTTCTATGCCACTTACCTCAAATGAAATATTATCGTTAATTGACATACTAAAACCTTCCACATTTCCAAGATAAGCTGTGCATGGACAGTATTTTCCACACAAATAATATTTATCTATAATGTTTTCCTATCCTTGAAAGATGTCCAGTATATGCAACGTTTCTTAATGTAAGAGAGAGAATATCATGTACTTTTATTATGCCATCAGTAGTAGCTTGGTGGTTTCTTCCCTTTTTTAGAGATTATTTTTTTCCGTCATTTAGTTGCAAAAGGCTATTTCACTAGTTTTTTGGGGGTTTTTTAACCGGAGGATATTTGGCTGTGGTCTAGTCTTTTTATTGCATTTTTTTTCTATCTCAAGCAGGATATAGAAGAGACCATGAACACCGCCCTGAATGAGCTGCGTGAGCTGGAGCGCCAAAGTTCTGCAAAGCATGCCCCTGATGTGGTGCTGGACACACTAGAACAAATTAAGAACTCTCCGACACCAGCGACATCAACAGAATCATTAAGTCCTCTACACAATGTGATGTTGAGAAGCACCGAGCCTCAAATCCGTCGCAGCACTAGTACTTCTAGTGACACAATGAGTACCTTTAAACCCATGGTGGCACCTAGGATGGGAGTCCAGCTAAAACCTCCTGCTTTAAGGCCAAAACCCATCGTTCTTCCAAAAACTAACCCCGGCATAGGACCATCTCAACCTGTGCAAGGTCCATCAGATAAATCGTGCACCATGTAACATCACTCTTTTTTTCGTTTTCTTTTTTTTTTAGTACAGTACTTGGAATATTAAAATATAAGAAAAATGTTTTTCCCACACCATGCATAGTTTGTGTTAGTAACTGGAGAGGCAATGCTTTTCCGTAAAGTAGAGTACAACGTCTGAAACTAGGGCATTTAGAAAAAACAAACTGGACTATTTTATGTGTTTTTTACAGCTGTAGAAACACAGATATTACTTGAAGATTTGATGCTGCACAACTTGTATAGATTGCAACTTGCATCACAAATGGCTTCCCACTTATAAGATATATCACAGACTTGCCATTTATTATGCATAGAATCTGGGCAATTTAAAATCGGAAATGTCGTTGCCTATGAATTTACAACTCATAGTGAGTCACGGATCTGCAGATACAGAGGTCTATATGGTTTGCGGAGCAGCCTAAAAAGCCAATGGCTTTTTGCTTAATAGTACTTCTAAATAACATTCCTTGGGGGCCATACTTCTTGCTTTTTGAACCTCAGTGACCTGAAGCGCATGGCAAACAAATGTCTCTAGTTCAAAAGAGGTTAAGAACAAAATAGCAAGGCTTTGTTATGAGTGATTGGAATCATGGTAACCACTGTTTCAAGTTATTGTAACTGTGTATGTCCCTCATGGGTTCAAAAATGTCTAGTTTTTTTCAGAGTGACATTATAAAGCGAGAACACATAACTTTTATGTATACAGTATGCACTGCATGTGGTATTTGTGTGTATATGTCTCTATATATTTATATGTATAGAGATGGCTATATATAAAGAGGGAGATGCACACATACACATTGTACAGAGAGAGGAACAAATCTGTTCTGTGCTAAACAACATTCTGGACACTTGTGTTCTCGTCGCAAAGCTGATAACACTAGAAATATTACATCTTCACTGATTGAATGATCTCTGTGTGATAGGGACAGCAGAAGGTGTATTCACTAAATAGTTGAGATCTTAATCTTCGCACAATGTTAATCTCTGTACTGTCAGGGACCACCTCATTAAGTATCCCTGATATGATAAAATGCTCTCGTGTATATTTAATCCATTCCCTCTTCACCCTGTCTCTCTCACTTGTTTTTTGAGTATCTACTAGTGTTACTTTCACTTTTAATCTGTAGATTACAAATAGACTTTAAATCTATATTTTTAGAATGGGTATAGTCCTCTTCAGGTATGTGAGGACACATATGGACAGGCATTTACCCTGCTGAGCATATTCACGTACAGTGCAAACCGTTTCTCTTTGCTGCGTAGCATATGTCTAAAATCTCACTGGTCTTACTTTATGATGTGTGCTAAGAAGCATATGCTGGTACTCTCTGGTTTTTGTTTCCATCCTGAGTGTTTTATCTCTTAGAAAACTTTTTTTTTATACAAGTTAATGGGTTGTATATATGTTTGGGTATGTTAACACTAAGCCACACAATTTTTTGTATGGCTGTTTTTTTTTATTCATTAGGATGTTGCAGGTTATTCCATATGTGCTAGAAATATATGGTTTAGTTTTAGTTAGTTTGATCAGATTGTGTTGGCCCAGTTAAGCGTGCTAAAGAGGTAGCAGAGTCTGCTGTCTAGTCATCTGGGAGTCTCAATAGGATACTATCAATAGACTGCTCCAGTTATTTTCCATTTACATCATGTAGCATATGCTATTTTAAAACTGCATTTGGGAGAAAAATATTGTGAACAGCTATCCTATATTTTAAAAGGGGAACATCTGAAAATAAAACAGTCTGGTGGCTTCTTTTTTGCTACAGAGTCCTGTATTTTATCAGTTCTACTGTAGTAATTCCGTTTAGGATTATAAAATAAAACGTCCAATAACACTACTAAGCTGCCAGCATGTATAAGGCAGCTGTCTGTCTATATGCTAGTTCTATACCTCTTCATTGCACCCTGGAGCCCATAGTTGAAACTGAGCCCAGTAGTTGAAGTAGAAGCTGACTTTGACATCTACAGCTGTGTCATCACACTATGAAAGACTATATGAGACTTAGCGCTCAAAGGAACAAACTGGAATTTTCTGCTGTCATTTAAGCACAGGACTAGCCTGGTACTGTTTTTCATATGATCTATGTGGCGTAATAGAGATGAATACACATCTTTGAACAGAGTTGGGAATGTGTATATTTAAATAAATGTAATGGACTGCATACTACTTATATTAGAATTAGCGTAGTACAAGAATATATTAGAAACCGTGCATCTGGTGAATGTGCTTCTAGCGCGTTCATAAAAGTTAAATGTGTAGTTTGGTTCTAGGTATTTGGAGTACTGTGATTGGATATGTAATATGGGAGGATGATACAGCTACAGATGTACGCAACCCATTCAACTAGAGAGGTGTATGAGGGGTCATCCTGTGCTGCTTTCTCTGGCAGTGCATGGGTTTAGGGTAACTCCTGCACTGTCAATTAAGTCAGTATTGTCCTTTTACTGTCAGTTCGATACATTGCAGTACTGGTAGCTTTTTGTTGACTGTTACCTATTTGTACATCCGTAGTATGTACATGTGAAAGTGCCTTTAAACTTTTAGAGGAACTTCAACTTCACTCTTGGGAGTATTACATTTCCATTGCGTTAAACCTCATTCCCAAAAAACAAAGAATAAAAAAAAAAAGGAAAGTTATACGTTTCTTTAAATAGAAAATTGTACTGTTAATCTGTCGTGATGATGCACTTTTATGTATAGTACTGTACATTTTGGCATGTACCATTACAGGCTTCAGTATAAATCCAGGATTGTTCCTCCGTAGTATTTCTTTATAATAAAGGAGATCGTTCTGTCAACCACTGTCTGTTTCTCATTTCCTTTTACGTTGATGTCATTTTTCTAAGAATATTGTATTGGGAGTTAAAATAAATAAACATAGATGTAGAAGAGGATTTAATGCAAAGAAGTTGGCTGGAAAATAATAGATACAGAAGGTTAACTTGAGGCATTCCAGGTTGTGCCTTTCATAGAATATCTGGTCGCTGGATCCAACATAATTTTTTTAATTTTTTTTTATTAACTATAGGCGAGCTTTCATACACAGAACCATGCAAATGGGAGGTGATGGCAGAGTCCATATGACGACCTTCTGTTGTATAAAAGGCGTACTCTGCCACAAACATCTCAGAATGTACTGAAAACAGGCTGTAGAAGAATGCTGAATGGTCACCCAGGACTAGAAAACTAGAGATTTTATTGTGTCCCAATTTGTTTTGTGATTGCGTGTTGAATACAATACGTTCACATGAACAATTTGCAGATTTTGGGGGAAAGTTTTCACAACTTTAAAAAAAATATATCAGTGCTACCAGATTCAACCATGCGTCCTCTCGTACAGTATATCTGGTCATTTAGACCCTTGTGGGGTTTATTTGGAATGTCTATCCAAGATGGGTACAGCTTTTTAAACCCGAGCCTCATAGGTAAGTCACTGTCTCTTGACATATAAATCAGCAGTTGACAACCTGTTCAGAACTTGGGTTCCGGACAGCCAAGCTCCTGTTCTTCCCCTTACATGATATTCTTTTGTATACCAGCGGTGTCTTCCTGGTAAGTGTTTAATAAAGACTCAACAAGGTAAAGGTTTTTCCCAAATAGAACTGCACTGTGCCACGGGCATCCAGGGGACCAAAATCAATTACAAATCTCTTAGAAATATACTGTTCATTGTTTGGTATTACTAAAAGCTCCCAACTAGAACTGAAGCAACAAATACAATTATTTTTTTGTCAATAACACCAAAACCTTATAATCTATAGGGTTGACATGACTTAAAACAGGGTTTCACAAACTTTTTTTTTCCGTGACCCGGTTATTTTTGAACTTCTCCTTCGTGACCCACTAAAAATTTTATCGCCTATACTGGCCTATAGGGCCTGCACAGACACACACACAGCCACTGATACACACACACAGCCACTGATACACACACACAGCCACTGACACACACGCAGCCACACAGAGACACTGCTACACACACACACACACACACACACTGATACACACACAGACACACACACAGACACTGATACACACACAGACACTGATATACACACACACTGATACACACAGACACTGATACTGATACACACACACACACACACACACACACACACACACTGATATATACACACTGATACAGATACACACACACACACAGCCACTGATACACACACACTCTGATACACACACACAGACACTGAAACAGATACATGCACACACACACTCGCTCTCCCCTATACGCACACAGACACAAACAGTGAATTACAGGCAATGACGGATGTGAGTGACTGGAGGGGAGACTGGGTGGGTGGGAGGAGGGGGGGACTGGGTGGGTGGGGGGGGGGGGACTTAATGATATCTACTGCAGTCTGGATTCCGTCTTAACCATTTCACTGAAACTGCCTAACAAAATGTAACCCATGATTGCCTCCAATTACAAAGTCTGTTCTCCTTACGACTTGTATTGAGCCTTTCTTCGTTTTTTTATTCCGTTGATATTCTTCCTCCCTCCTGTACATTCTCTTCCATTGGTCACATGATGGACCTCTTCTGGTTCACTTCTTAGCTACATCTTTCTTTTTTTTTCTGTAACAACCTCCTCGTCTCTCCCAGTTGGTGTACCACAAGGCTCTACTCTCTCTACATTTACACCTCTTCTCTTGGAAAATGAATACAGTCCATTGGGTTTCCGTTCCACCTCTATGCTAATGGTACCCAAACCGACCTCTCCACTTATCGAGTCCATATTTTTGCTATCTCCTGATTGATGTCCCATCACTATCTCAAACTTAACATGTCAATAACAGACTGTTATTTTCTTTTCTAACTCTAGACCCAATACCCCATGCTGGATGCTTATGTTTCAATTTTAACACCTCCCTCAGCTTCACTCCACACTAAGTACCTCACCAATTTCAGTTACTTGCACTCAGTGGCGTAACCACCAAGCTGCTAAACCCTGCAATGCGGTGGGGAAAAGAGTAAGAAAGGGCTGTCACTCTGAGATCCGGAGCACTCTTTCAGGGATAGTACACCGAACAATTTTAATAAAAAAAGAGTTTATTAACTGCTAAAGGACTGTATATGGAGTTATACTTTGTTGCAACTCAAAGGTAGTTGGCAGCCAGCCCGGAACTTGGTTGTTATGGATATTATACTCTACCCAGCAACTCCAGACACGCCCAACACCGATCTTATACTTCTATTAAACACATTATTAAACAAAGCAGCATAGCCATATACAGTAGTTCAACGTTCTTATAAAACATCACAAAAAGGTGAAAGTAAAGAGGTTATAGATTGTCTCCCAGAGAAGTGGCCACAAAATATTGTCAAAGATAAAAAATGAAAGGTAGTGAATAGCCAGTCCTTGGTCAGGATGGAAATACTATATATCTTCAGTCTTTAAGCCACCAACCTGATCGCTTATCGATCGAACTATATAACTTGACAGTGATACTCCCATGATGAACTCACACTTCGCTCACTCGCTGGACACGGCCCTTCACATACACACGCTGGGATGATGATTCTCTGTCCAGCTTCTTCTATTTCAAAAGTCCTCCAAGTCTGTGGGGCTTATTTCCCTACTGAGGCTACGGCCCCCGTGCTCACTGCTGCATGCGCCTGGTGGCGTGAAAGCCACCATTTGCGGTCTATAGTTGAGCTGCGGGAGGGAGGGGGGGTGTGGCATGTATGTATATCTTTATTTATATGGCGTCATCCATGTACATAGTGCTTTACACCTGTAATACTCGGGACATAATGGGAATAAGCGCTTCAACATAAAAGTTAACATTAGGAAAAGGACTCCCTGCCCTGAAGAGCTTACAATGTATGTGGAGGCTGGGATGTATCCTGCATCTCGGGATACAAATTTGCTGCACACTATACCTATTGTGAATATAAATAAGAGCCACTATAATTAATGGTGATGATAAAGATTGTGAGTGGTCACTCAGTGAAATAGTGTGAGTAATTATGGTGCTGTTTGGCACTTTTTTAGGTGACGGAGGAGATATCACTAATATCCTCTATATTAAAATTGAACTGTTAGACTACAAACAGTGACCGTGTCTAACAGTGATACGACTAGACAAAAAGATGAAAATAATTGTTATTTTTTTTAAAACAATCCTTTATTTTATAGAAAATTACTATGATGTGTAAAGTATGGTTCTGCTGCTATCCAAATAGATGGCTCGGCATCATGAATCTAAAAGAAACTCAAGAAGGAGAAGCGCACAACTCTCATAGTGTAGTATTTCAGAAATATATTCGGTATGTAAAAGTGAGTATCACACGTACAGAAAGATAAAATCAGGCTTCTCATAAATGGACGGATTGAGGCCTCTTCCAGAAATCGTAGACAGACGACCGCATAGCAATACCCGATCAGATGAAATGTGGCAATCAGTAGCCGAGTCCACTGTAGCTGGATCATTAGGTAACAACCGTTTGGTGAAACGCCAGCTGGTAATGGGACCTCCACGCTCCAAGTCTGTGGGAACGCTGCGAAGCACCGTTAATGCAGCAGGCAGAGATGGGATGTGCACCCCCTCGTTACGTGATGACCCGCATTTACCTTTCTGACCGTGTGAATTTATTCTTCAATGTATAAGCTTTATTCTCACTCACAATTATTTTCAATTATTTTCAATTCCTCATCCAGTTCTACCTTGAAATCTGTGGCACAGTGATGAGAAAGCGTTTTGCCCCGAGCTATGCCTACCTATATATGGGCTCCTTGAAAAATCTGTGTACATGGCATAATGATCCTTCTTCTGAAAAGAGAGTTATTTGGAGATTCTATATTGATGACGATGTCCTGCTATGGAAAGGTGATGAGGAAACTTTAAATGGGTTCTGGGAATATCTAAAGCCTAATGATGAAAACCTGGTGTTTACTTCAAGTGAGGTATTCAGTATTGATTTCTTACTTTCTTAGCCTGGCAGTATAGTTACCACCAGAACCTTTTTTTTAAAGGGTTGATAGTAATTGCTTCATTATGGCTTCCAGCAATCACAAAAAAGACTAGATAATAATATAGTGCATCTCATGTACGACAACATTTGTAGTTTACCTTCTCGAGTGCCCCTGTGGTCTCCACTATATAGGGAGGACCGGGAGGTGAAAACACACACAGACACCACCAGCCAAGTAAGTCCTCGTCTGCCTTCTCATGTTGGCATACTTGAGAAGGAGAATTTTAGAGCGTGCGTGTAATATTAGGATTGTCTTTAATAAAAACAGCGTATCCCACCACTTTAAAACATAGCACAATCAAGATTCTTCCCTGATTCCATACAAAGGGATACAAGTGATTCCAGTGGATAGGGGTGTGGGAGGGAGCGGGACGGGGATGACCATGAGAAGGCTCTCTCTAAGCAAGTGGTTTTTGGATATTCAAACTCAGAACCTTTGTCCCAGTGGGGCTGAATGAAAATATAGACATATCACTATGAGTTCTGGTGTGTTTGTATGTTGCCTCTCCCAGATTATCAGATGTATGGAACCCTCAGAGGTAATATGGAAACCCACAAAAGACAGGAGACCGAAATATATTAAAACTGATATTTTTTTATGTAACATTACATCCTAAGAGTGGGAAAACAAAAGGGTATCTGTAAAATATGTAGAGCTACACAAAAAGCTATGGTAGCTAGGGGATAGACAAAAACAAGGGGCAAAAAGTGAAAAGGGAATAACTAGACTAGTGTTTCCCGCGCCCTCTGGGGTTCCGTGAATGGATCAAAAGGGTGCCGTGGGATTTCCTCGATCTCCCAGAGCAGGGCAGTTTCTGCTATCCTGATTGGCTGCATTACCCAGCAGCAGCCAATCAGGAGAAGGTGTCAGGAACCCTGGGTGTGTGTTCTGTGACTCTGTGCCCCATGTGCTTCCAGTGCCCCTTCTGACTCCCCTGCCCCTTCTGACTATCTGTCTCTGTCTCCTGTGACTCTCTCTATTCTGTGTTTTCTGTGACCCTGTCCTGTTTAAGGGGTGCCTCAGCAACTGAGCACTGTGGTTAGGGGTGCCCCGAGAAAAGAAAAAGGCTGTGTGTGCCAAGAACGTGCGTTGTAAGTGAAACTTAGCGTTTTGGCACTGAAATTGTAATTTGCTTTTTATGATTTTCTTGAATGAAAGACTTTTACGTTGGAGTTTTTTTCTGCAGAAATTTCTAAAGTGTTTTATTCAATGATAATCATAAACATTATAATACTATTTCAATGACAAAATGTTAGCTATTTGCACTTCTGTATTTGCAGCCATCATTGAGGGCCTGTGTGCAAGCGCTGGATAGGTCTAACATGCTGTTGGCTTTACACTTGTGCTGGTGTATTAGCTATGACCTTATCTGCGCATGCGTAGCTGTTGGTGGTTCGTCTTCGCATACCTGGTGTGTTACTGTGTGCAGATATGGTATGTCGGCTCCATGACGCATGCGCTAACAGTGTTAGCTGACAATGTTGTTGACAACATGTGAACACTTCTGCAGCTCCAGTCTGCCCATGTCCAGTATGTTACTTCCGTTTCACAGTGTGTCACACTGAAACCTATTTTACCCTATGAGATTTTGTTTAGTGCCACCGTCAGCTAAGAAATTTAACTTCAAAAGTTGAAAACCACTAAACTAAACAAACTAAAGTTAGCTGTAAACTTTGCACTGCTAATTGCAAAAGCAATAGTAGCATGGAAACAAATTATAAACAGGGGACAAAGGGAATGCAAGACAAAGACAAGAAGTTACCTGTAGATCTGTAGAACTAGAAGGTAAATGTAGGGGAAACAGGGAAAGACACAACGCTAAGGAACAAAGGAAACCCTGACCTGTAAAACAGAAAGTGTGACGAGCAAAGTAACTGACAGACTGGGTGGGGTTTCATACCCAAACTAAGTTCGCAGCTGACCTTGTGGAAAGTTCTGGTTGTAACTAGCCCAAAGTCTGAGCCTAACGCCTCTGTGTGCCCCTAAGGCCTCGTTCAGGGTGCTGGCTTCGGAGGGAGGGCGTGCTGCCGTGCGTGCTGCCGTGAGAAACAAAGTATTCAATTTGAATACTGGTTTTCAGGGTAGCAACCGCCCTGTCTCCGAAGCCACGAGTTGAAGCTGACTACAGTTTCAATAAACGAAAATTTCGTTTTTTGGAGCTGCAGCAGCGTCACAGGGACCAAGGCAGCCAATGAAATCATTCTTCAGAATGATTTCATGACTGCAACTTGGATACTTACCCTGCTGTGTGTAACCCCGCCCCCTCCCCAACGCTGAAAAGTCTGCTGGGGGATAAACACAGATCGCCCAGCAAACTGCAGCACTGCCTCCCTCACGCCCTCCCTCCGAGTCCTGCAGCTGGCACCCTGAACGAGGCCTTAAGGTCTGCGAGAAGTACTGCGAGAGGGAATCATGACACAGATAATCCCACTATTGAGCTATCTGGATCATGCTCGTGGAGTGAGGGCCAGATGGTCACCTTAAGCCCGTGCCTTTGGGGACTCCAGCCTGTCCTCTCCCTCCTGTCGGCGCTGGGATCCAACTTTCACCCGATGGGAGGAAGGAGCTGGAGGAGGGAGCGTGAGGCCCCCCTCCTCCAGTCAGAAGGATCCTGGTGTCGACATGAGAAGGCAGACAAGGGCGCACTTGGCTGGACCAGCAGAGAGGTGGCGTCTGGGTGTGTTTTCTCCTCACCTTTTCTGGAGCAGGCCGTCTCTTGTAGCATTGCATTGACATTATGACACTGTGATGCTGGCGGAGGGGGGCTGCTAGTCGTCCTGGTAAGTGCCCCCCCCTTTCATAATATATAAAAATACGGGAGTCCCTGCTGCCAGCGTGCCGCCTTGGGCCCTGCAAAGCCTAAGACCGGCCCCGCTCAGAGTCATTTGCTGTCTTCTTTGTTTGATGTTTTGTGGCAATATGGGGTATTATTACTATTTTTTAAGGGTATTACTGTATGCAGGGCCACCAACAGATTTCATGGGGCCCAGGACCAGAGTTTACACCTGCCCCCTCCCCCCACGTGTTGGCGGCCTTGCAAGCCCCCACCTCCTCTATTTTCCCCTCTCCACGTGTATTTCTCTCCCCCATCTCCTTCCACCCCCTCTCTCCGCTATCACTTAGTTACCACCTTTTCATTCAATCCCACTCCCTCAATCTCCCCCACAATAATTACCCCCACTCCCACAAAATGCAACACACACCCTTGTATCTGACATCACCCCCCCACTTGTACCTCACCCCCCCACTTGTACCTCACCCCCCACTTGTACCTCACATCTCCCCCCCACTTGTATCTCACCCCCCACTTGTACCTCACATCCCCTCCCACTTGTACCTCACATCCCCTCCCACTTGTACCTCACATCCCCTCCGCCGCTGCACATTGGGCAGGGGCGGGGCCTGCATAGGAGGCCGCGACAACAGCGGGAGGCGCATACTGCAGTGGGGGAGGAAATCTGGGGCTTGGCAACCAGACACGGAGCGGTGCTGGGACAGCTGGAGCCCGGCCGAGGTCAGGTCCAACTGTCGGTGCCGGCCGGCCGAGCCCCACGCAGCCTCCGAGCCCAGGTTAACTGCCCCGGTTCTCCCCCCCTGTCAGCGGCACTGACTGTATGTATGTATATCTTTATTTATATAGCGCCCTTCATGTACATAGCGCTTCACAGCAGTAATACATGTGATAATCATATAAATAACAAATAATACAAATAACACATAATGGGAAGAAGTGCTTCTGACATAAGTGACATTTAGGAAAAAGAGTCCCTGCCCGAAGAGCTTACAATCTATTTGGTAAGTAGAAGAAATGTACAGAGACGTGAAGGTGTTCTGGTAAGTGCTTCTGCAAGGGGGCAAGGTTTATTTATGAGGTGTGTATATATATATATAATCAAAAAATAAATAGATGATACCGTTCTGTGGCTAACGAAATGCTTTTATTTGTGCGAGCTTTCGAGATACACTGATCTCTTCTTCCGGCGATGTTACAATGAATGAAGCAAGGATAACTTGAAAACAGTGTCTCTTGGAATGTTATCTGTGCTTCTCCTTCCCCCGGTGTGGATGTGTTTTATGGCTAGAGGTGTCAAAGGGTAACTGAAAGCAAGTGAAGAAAGAGTGTGTATGTGTATCAGTGTGAATAAAAATGAATGGAGAGCCCACAGTATAAACAGTGCTCTACACAAGGTGTGTGTGGAGTGAGAGGGATATAAATGGTGTGGGTGGGTGTGGAAATGTGAGAGTTTGTAGCACAACTAAAAGTGTGTGTGGATACTATGTGGTCCCTATTGGTGTATATGGATGGAAAAATAAGGAGTATTAGTATGTGTGAGAGACAGCTGTGTGTGCATACATATAGCACAGTATGTACAGACATGGCCTTTAGCGACAGAGATCGAAATTTTATGAGTCATTACTGACACTAGCGAACTCTCTTCCCATGAGCGCTAAAGGCCATGTCTGTACATACTGTGCTATATGTATGCACACACAGCTGTCTCTCACACATACTAATACTCCTTATTTTTCCATCCATATACACCAATAGGGACCACATAGTATCCACACACACTTTTAGTTGTGCTACAAACTCTCACATTTCCACACCCACCCACACCATTTATATCCCTCTCACTCCACACACACCTTGTGTAGAGCACTGTTTATACTGTGGGCTCTCCATTCATTTTTATTCACACTGATACACATACACACTCTTTCTTCACTTGCTTTCAGTTACCCTTTGACACCTCTAGCCATAAAACACATCCACACCGGGGGAAGGAGAAGCACAGATAACATTCCAAGAGACACTGTTTTCAAGTTATCCTTGCTTCATTCATTGTAACATCGCCGGAAGAAGAGATCAGTGTATCTCGAAAGCTCGCACAAATAAAAGCATTTCGTTAGCCACAGAACGGTATCATCTATTTATTTTTTGATTATTGAAGCTCGGCTAACACGGTACTGATACCTCTACATGGATATATATATATATATATATATCCATGTAGAGGTATCAGTACCGTGTTAGCCGAGCTTCAAATCAAAAAATAAATAGATGATACCGTTCTGTGGCTAACGAAATGCTTTTATTTGTGCGAGCTTTCGAGATACACTGATCTCTTCTTCCGGCGATGTTACAATGAATGAAGCAAGCAAAAGGTATACTTAAAAACAGTGTCTCTTGGAATGTTATCTGTGCTTGTCCTTCCTTGAATGCGGGACGCAACCATGCCAGGACCCAAGATGCAAAACCTGCGCAATGCTCTACACAGCGGACACAATACAAATACCACACAGGAATCGGGAATACAAAATCAGAGGAAGGTTCACCTGTTCCTCCAGCAATGTCGTGTACCTCATCATGTGCATGAAATGCCCAGGGGGCTGCTACTACATAGGTGAGACAGGGCAGGGGCAAAACAAGAGAATGAACCTGCATCGCCACAGCATCACACGCGGAACAAGAGACAGTCCTGTTGGCGAACATTTCTCTGACTCTGGCCATAAGATGAACGATCTGAGGGTTGCCATACTCAAAGGTAATCTTAAAACACCGAAAGAGAGACAGTTGCATGAATACAAATTTATGCAACTGTTCGGGACACTTAGCGGTGGCCTAAACAGAGATCGAAATTTTATGAGTCATTACTGACACAAGTGAACTCTCTTCCCATGAGCGCTAAAGGCCATGTCTGTACATGCTGTGCTATATGTATGCACACACAGCTGTCTCTTACACATACTAATACTCCCTATTTTTCCATCCCTCTACACCAATAGGGACCACATAGTATCCACACACACTTTTAGTTGTGCTTCAATCTCTCACATTTCCACATCTACCCACACCATTTATATCCACTCCCACTCCACACACACCTTTTGTAAAGCACTGTATATACTGTGGGCTCTCCATTCATTTATATTCACACAGATATACACACACACACACACACTCTTACATCACTTGCTTTCAGGAACCTTTTGACACCTCTAGCCATAAAACACATCCACACCGGGGGTAGGACAAGCACAGATAACATTCCAAGAGACACTGTTTTTAAGTATACCTTTTGCTTGCTTCATTCATTGTAACATCACCGGAAGAAGAGATCAGAGTATCTCGAAAGCTCGCACAAATAAAAGCATTTCGTTAGCCACAGAACGGTATCATCTATTTATTTTTTGATTAGATATATATAGATATATATATAAATAATTTTCCCCAAATTAAGTTAAGGAAGTCATTTTAATGGGTTCCTTTTAATGTATTGGCTTGTACATCTAGTACCTCCAATAGTTAGGGGCACATTTGATTTACAAATCCATGTGACATTTCTTCTGTACTTGCTCTGCTTTTTCGGCTGGTCAAACCTTGTCTGTGATAGTCTTAGTTGACCATTGGCTTACAGATAAGAATTTAACGATATAACATATCAAGTTAGATGTAGCACTGGGCCTTTTTGTCTTTTGTTCTATACATGAAGTCACAATCCTAGTAGCATTCTTTTTGACACTATATATGATCTGGTGGATTTGGATTCTGAGCTTACAGGGGCTGTGTGTTTGTTAATTTCAGTTGACAAAGCAATTTGGAGGTTAGCGACCCCTACTCCCTGTTTTAAAGCTCACTCATTTTACAAGGGTCTGTCTACGATTTCCGCACATTTACAATGCACTTGATGTTATCTCTCTTTTTGTACATGCGATACTCTCCTTTTTGTACCTAATATATTTCTGAAATACTTCACTATGAGAGCTGTGCGCTTTTCCTTCTTGTGTTTCTATCTCATTTATAGTGTATGACCCTTATTTATTTATTTTTAAACCACAAACCAGTTGGACAAGCAGTTAGCAGCTGTTAATTTCTACACGGCGACGCTCTAACAGAATGTAGGGCACACCTCTGTGATTTAAGAGCCGAAAGGTGAGCAGCTTAATACAGCTCAACCCCGTTATAACGCGATGTACGCGTGGCTCCCAATTTCCGTATTTATGAATACTTTACAACACGATTATTGGTGTCTTAAATACTTTATTGTACAATGCATACAATTGAACATTATTTCTAACGCGATCCGCGTATAGCGCGATGTGATTCTTTGGACCCCAAGCACAGCGTTATAAGGGGGTTGAACTCTATGTTAAAATGAATAGGTATGTTGATTCGGAGTGTTTGATAATGTTTAAATTGGAGGTTAAAAGCTTAAATATTCCCACTTTCTCCACCTGCACAGATCACTTTCCTAGTGTACAGTATTGGCTATATAGGAATCTGGGAGCAGTCATTTGTTATATGTACTAAAGGCTGATAGTATCTGCCTGAGACTCCAGAAGATAAAGTGATTTCCCCATATTTCATCCAGCTTCAGTGCATTAGCCTTGAGATGGTCTAAAGTGGCTTCATGTGATGTTCTTAATGTTTTATCTTGTTGTTTACGCAAGTGTGGCGAAGAGAGTTAATGGTTTCCTTTTACTGTTGAGGTCATGCATCTGGTGAGAATGGATGTGTGCTGTACTGTAGGTTTCAGATGCATGTGACCAGATTGAATGTGTAATCACTGCATGTGTGGGGTAATGGAAGATTCATTTGCCAGTATTTTTTTTTAAATTCCATATAAAGGCATAACGTTCAATGTTAAAGTACAGATGAGTCATATTGGAACTAAGCCTGCCTCAGCTGTTCATAGAGTCCAACATAATGTCGTTCACCAACTGAGCTTGTTCTATACACTATATAGCTATGGGGCAGGAAAGGTCAGGGGAAAGTCACAATACTATAATTACTTGGACGATAGTGTTATGCATACTGTATTAGTTTGGTTTGTACTCTTGCAAGTCAATTTGCCTCAATATTACATGAACAGAGCACAAAAAGCACATACATATTTTAAGTTTGTGGCATAAGTTTATAATCTGATAAATACCATTTGCATCGACATGACTTGTCTGATGGCTAATACTTAAAGCACAGTTTACTATTATTATTAGTTGTATATATTTAGACATTAGATTTTCCCATTTGACCTGCCTGAAATGCAAATATATCTAAAATGCGTATTTTTAAACAGCATACGTTGTGTACATGGTGTTATTTTTTCCGTACTGCATACAGCCAGCTAATATCGGTAGGGTGAGTGAGCATCATTACACAGGAACTATCCCCGTGATTAACACCAACTCACGGGGGACGGAAGTGTTCCATTTCCCTGTGTCATCCAAAGAGCTATCACAGGTCCTGAAACCCACTTTACAACGCAAGACATTGAGGCGTCTCTGCCCTGGTGAAGGGGGGCTTGTCTTGTTAGTGTCAAATTGTGTTAACCATTAAAAAGATTTCAGAAAAACATAAATAAATGTCCTACTTCAATAATATATTGTTATTTATGTATGCACTTTATGCAGGGCCGCCAACAGATTTTCCAGGGCAAAGGATTAGAGTTTTGACCAGCTGTTAGTGGCCATGCGAGCCCCCACTCCCCCCCCCCCACTCTTTCACACCACCTTCTCTATTCCCCCCCCCCCCCTTCCCCATGTATTTCTCTCACTTTCCCCCCTCTCTTTCTCACTCTCTCACTCCCCCACCTCCCTCTTCCACCCCCTCTCCGCTATTACTTAATTAAACCCCTCGCACTCAATCCTGCTACCTCATTCTCCCCTCCCCCTCAGCCACACATGCACAATCCCCCCAACCCCCTTACCACACACCAAATACAATACCTACACATACACACACCAAATACAATACCCCCCTCCACACAAACAAAAAATAAACACGCACAAAATAAAATACAAACACACACAAACACTTACCATGTTAGTGGTCTCAGGCCTCTGGTGCCCCGGCTCTTCCCAGCTGTTGCGGGCGTCTCTCACACGCCAGGACTCCTGCCGGGCCTGCCTCTTCCACGTGCGAGAGCTGCCTCTTCCACGTGCCGGGCCTGCCTCTTCCACGTGCCGGGCCTGCCTCTTCCACGTGCCGGGCCTGCCTCTTCCACGTGCTGGGCCTCTACTGCCGGTGCATGCCGGAAACTGGGAAAGAGAGAGGCCCAGTGCATGGGAGAGGCCCGCAGGAGATGGGGAGAGCTGGGCCCGGCAGCGACCAAAGGACTGGCAGACGGATGTAGAAGTTGGGCCCAACCTCTGGTCGGCTCCAGTTTCCAGCGCCGGCCGGGTGGGGCCCGTGGCCTCCCGTAGCTGTCGGGCCCAAGACACTTAGGCCCGGCTCTCCCTCCCCTGTCTGGTTGGCAGCCCTCACTTTATGTATATCACTCAGGGGTGGTTGTGTGAGTGAAAACATATAAACAAGCAAGTATTCTGTTTTATGCATCACGCTTCCAAATAAAACAAATGAGACAATTGTGCAAGTCTGTTCAGAGGTTCAAAGGAAAAGTCATTAGCTATGTGAGTAGCATGACGTGATTGTCTGCTTGGCACGGTATAGCCTCCTCTATCCATTTCTACAAGCTCCAGTTCACTGACATAGAGAAGACAAATATGTCATGCTGTTGCTTTCTTGAACATAGACTAAAAGCAGATAACACATTGGAACTGAAAAAGCTGCAAATAAAAAAAAAATTCGATGTGAAAAACTACTTTAAGTAATGCAAAAATAAAAATATATATATAGCTCTATGTCGGGTAAAATAAATGTATGTTAGGACTAGCCCTGGAAATGCTGATAAGTGACCAGAAGCGAGAGCTGACAAACTGAACGGACAAACACAAAGCAGCGCTCACAACAAGGGTGCCGTGTATCAAACTTATAAGTCCTATTTTTTTGACCCAGAGTTGCACTGTTTTGCCTTGAAACATAGCCCTAGATGCGCCAATGGTCAATAAAAAAAAAAACCATTTGGCGTTATCGGTATTTACTACAAATTTTATGCATCGGCCGCAGATGTAACAAGACTTGCTGTCCACAGTGTCGCATCCAAAACAGCAAACTGCCGCAGCGGTGGATGCCATTTGGAGCCCACAGCACAATACTGGAAAGATTAAGTACACAGGGTCCCTGGTGACGCCTCAGGGGTCCGTTTCTCACATTGTAGACTGCTGCACAGTCCAGAAAATATAAAGGTGCACAAGGTCCCCCACGGTACGTTGTGAGAGGCCCGTCCCTTGTAGAACAGGTATGGGGTTCACGCTCCCGGGATACATTTCCACCGGGTGTGCCCCCAACTTGCACAGTATGTCGTGCATGGTGCACGGGTTACCCCAGAGCCTGAAAGGTCCCGTCCCTTAAACACAGTCTGAGTGCATTGGTACCCAAGGGTCCTCACGGTACACTGTGAAGGCCCTGGCCCATTTTCCAGTGGTTGATGAAGGGTAACAGTGCTCCCCGGTAACATGCCCACGGAGGGTCACCCCAACATTGCACAGTACATCGTGCATAGGTACCCAGGGTTCCTCATGGTGCGTGGTAAGGGTTGTCCTGGGCCTGTCTTGGATACGATGAAGATAACAGCGCTCTCTGGTAACATCCCATCGGGGGGGATTGCCCCAACAAAGTTCTGTCTTGGGTATGGGTCTAGGCAGCCCCCTCCCTGGTGTCGCCTCAGAGAGAGACTCCCCCCCCCCCCCCTTCCTTAACACAAAATGGGTGCCCGGGGTCCCTGGGGTAGCATCAGGAGCCCAACCCCAGCCTCTTTTAATATCTGCTGCATCTACTGCTGCTTGCCAATGTAAAGTCCTTATAAGCCTGCCCTGCTGCTGCCATCTCAGCAGCGCCTCCAATTGTAACACAGTTTCCCCCCCTCTCTGGAAGATGTACTACTGGTTACTGCTGTTTGTGGTGCGGTCATACCTGTAGAAAAAAAGGGGGGTCCTCCGGCGCGTTACTCTGCTTGTGGCTCCACGGCGTTTAAGGCATATAAGTGAGGGAGAGAAGAGAGGGGACCACAGTAAGGGACCAATACAGTGATTATACACAGCTCTTCGTTTAATTGGGGAGGGAAGGAGGGGGGGGAGTAGGGGTGTTGGGGGATCAATAGAGATTGAACGATACTGCTACATAAAGGAGACACACTTACATCAAAAATATCTAATATCTTGAATTCTTCTACTCTTCTCCTTATATAGCTGCGTGTTGTTGAGGGTGAGGAAAAACCTCCTGGTATCCTCCTTAGCAAAAAATAAAGGGAAAAAATAGTGCAATACAGTTTATTAACAATGGAAAAAAAGAGATTGAACACTTACAAGCGGCCGATAATTTCAGGCATAGAGAGAAGATGCTGTCAGACTCCACAACGGATCCCTTCCTGGGTTGGGCTGCTTTGTCCTGGCTGTTTCCCTGTTGGCAGATGGTTGCTGTGTTGATCTTCACTTCGGGTGGCTGGGATTGAGAGTTTCCAAAAGCCCGTGCACAGGCTATGTCCTCCTCAAAAACGGCCTGTCCCTCAGCATACACAGCATACAGATTTCAGCTCCCTGCTCCGGTGCGCATGCGCATGCGCAGACGGCGGGATCGCCGAGCCAGATAGTACAGGGGAGTCAAGTCCTCACTACGGTGGCTTGTAATGGCCAAAAAACGTCAAACGCGTTTCGCCAATGCTTCCTCAGTGACGTGTATAGGCAAAGGGTAGCAGCAGTCTTATATACACTGTAGAATCGTCAGTTTAACTCCAAGGGTGCTGGTTTGACTCATAACATAGGTGTAGGTCCTTAAACTCAATTGCTCTTACTTTGTTGACTTAGTGTCGTGATACAAATTATATATGGTGATTAAATAATTAAATACAGCATGATTAAGAACAAATGGCATTGCGTCTCTGTTGTTCAGACTTAAAATCCTCCCATCTTCAAGTGTCACTTTCATTGAATGCAATACTTTGGCGTCTCCTGTCTGGGAGTATTCATAGGACTCCACCCTCTCACTTGCAGATATTCTTCTTGCGGACAGTGTATTACCTCACGATAAATAAAGGTTAACTTTTGTGTCAGTCTTTAAATCTCTACAGATTCAGTACTCAACACACTGCCATCATTTAGTCGTCTTTCAAAATAGCCTCATTTTTGTTTTTTCTTTATGATAGTCCTCTGTCCCTTCTCTTTAGAGCTCGTTCTTTATTACCAGTTGCTTTAACACTGGGATTTCATTGTGATCTCCAGCTACCTTTCACTCTCTGCTCCCCCCCCCCTCTTTCTTGGAACTGCTGGATGGTTACTATACTGACAACAACTACAATGGCAAGCCTGCACAGATCCAAGAAGACCACTGCTAACACTTAGGCACGTTCTATACGCCGTGCGCGCGAAATTTTAGGTGGCTGACATTAGTCAGCCTTTCTATAGAAGGGCCGCGCGCGCGCGCGGCAGGGAGCCGACAGACAGCGGCGAAGATGAAGAAATTCATCTTTTCGCGCTGCTACCGGCTCTCGTGTGTGTGTGTGTGTGTGTGTGTGTGTGTGTGTGTGTGTGTGTGTGTGTGTGTGTGTGTGTGTGTGTGTGTGTGTGTGTGTGTGTGTGTGTGTGTGTGTGTGTGTGTGTGTGTGTGTGTGTGTGTGTGTGTTTGCGATTGCGGAACAAAAAAAAAATATTTATTAAACTTTTTTTTTTTCTTTAAAAAATCTTGCTTAGGTCTTCCTTTCACTCACACTACCCATGCACACACATATACTTGCATATACACACACACATACACACACACACAGCTCCCTGCTCTATAAACATGAAAAGCATGCGGCAGGTGCACGCGCGTTCGCATAGGCACGCACGGCCGCATGCTGTATATAACAGCCCTTAGGCTGCGGCCCCAGTCCTCCCTACTGCACGCGCGCCTGGCAGCATGGCGGTGGGTGCAGAGACTACAGCTGCGATCGGCGATCTGTAGGGGAGCGCGGGGTAGGGGGGCCATGACGGGGGCGCGGCCATGACAGGGTTTATCTGCCCCGCCATTAGATGCGCGCCGACAATGTGACCGCGTCGCAGCACGGGAAGACAAAATTCTTGTCTTCCCTGCCAGCGTACGCGTCACAGCGCTTTGCACGCCCACACGCACACAGCTACTGGGGCCTGCCCCATAGAGGGCTGTGCTGTGGTGAGTGGCGCGCGTGCCGCCATGACCACGGGAACTCAGCCTAAACGTTTGACATTTGATGCCTAAGATCAAAGGCTTCAGATAAATCCAGCCAGAGGTGTTATATGGACACCTCAGAAAAGTAGTAGTAAGGAAATGTTCAACACAGAAGTCCCTTCTGGCAATGAGGAATGTGCAGAAAAACATTGCTAATCTCAAGGTAAGACGAGTCACACCTAAGAAGATCAGAAGCCAGGTTGAATGCTGGGTAATGTTAAGGTTTTTTGTTTTTTTTAAGTAGATATCTGTTAAAGATGCCATCCATAGAGACTGATTTCACATTCCTTAATTTAGACAGATTCTATCTAATGGGAAATGTTTCCTAATATTGGCATTTGCTGTCAAGAGTGTAAAAAAGACCATCACCCCCTCATAGATGACTTGACACTTAATGACAATAGATCACAGAATGGGTATGTGCTGTGTAAGCAAGGACTATTACCAACTTGACTCCAAGTACCATGAGATTTTGCTTCAGTCCTTGTATTCTAGTTCTGCTAGACATAGGATCCTAGACATGTAGTTTTGAAGGCTTGTGTTTCCAGACAGGAGCCAATCTGGGGACATGGAATAAAACAGGGAGTAGGCTCAACAAGAAGATTATTAAATGATTCAGGAATGTATTCAGTTTAATGTCCAATACCTTCATTCTTATCTGTAATCAATTTAGTGCTGTTTACATTATTGATGCTATATTAATAAAAAAATAACAAATAAAAAAATATATATACATATATACGTACATACGTACGTACATACATACATACATACATACATACATACATACATACATACATGCAAAAAAAACTGATGACTCCTCACAAGGTTTAGCTTTGAGTAACACCTTTAATCATGTTCTATATACCTTGTCAAGTAAGACAGACACTTTACAGTCACGGCAAGGCAATAGAATTCTAAAGTGCTGAAAAAGTCATTGATAGGTGGAGAAAGAGAGCATTGAAGAAATCTGAAACTCAGCAAGTGTCACAGAAATTATTCAAATTGTATGAAAATACAGGAGCCAAAGTCACTTGTTTGCATATATTTTTGCATAACATGTCTGCTGTGCAGAAGAGTAGGCAGTAGGCAGTATGCAGTATGCAGACAGATTCAAGATGGATCAAAACATCAAAAGAATATATCAAACAAAGACATATAACAATATATGAATCAATAAATAACCTATAAATAAACTGTAATTAAACTATAACTGAACTGAAAATGAACTGGACAAGTTCATCAGTGAGTGCCAGGGGAGGAGAATGATATGTACATGCATATGATATGTATAGTGTTATAATATGTCTTTGTTTGACATATTCTTTTGATGTTTATAGTCAACATAGATTTAGGTTTATTATTATTACATTATATTATCTCATTCTCTTTAATTTTGACCTATAAGAATTTCACTATATTTTTCAATATATATTTTATATATTCAATTATACATGATGATTTTTCGCAATACAGTACTACTAGGTTTAAACTTTGTTTTGACGATTGATTTCTTTTTGAATTCTCTATAGACTTGGTTTTAGCAAGCATTATGTATACGGCTTTTTGTTTATAGTGTGGGTTTACATCTTGCAATATAGTTATTCATTTTTGCTGCTATTTCATTATCAGTAATATTCTATATGAGGTACTAAGTTTATAGATACAAATGTTATGATGATACAAAGTTTATCTGCAAAGTGTGTTTCTTGGTATACTCCCTGCTATTTACATATCATCACCTGGCTTTGGGGTTGATTACTCACCGGATTGGTCCGATCGGGATTGACTCTAAAGGAGGTGCTATATCAGGGCACATAGTGTGATCACTTGTTACTCTTTGATAAAGTACCCTGCGTGTGAAACGCGTCAGAGTGCATGTGCTAGTACTTTGTTGTATGTTTTTTTTTAACATTGAATACATTTTTGGTCAGTATGTCCCAGCAACTCTTTTTGTTAATGAGCAGTGCACCGGCAGTGTGATCGATCAGTAACAATCCTTCTTTCAGGGTTCACTAAATGGCTGCATTTCAATTTCAATCAATCCTTCAGCCAGTGTAATTCAGCAACTACAATGTATTCTTATATGACTAATGTAACATTATCTATTGTTATAGTTTGCAGTGCAAAGTGCTGGGAATATTGGCAACAAATTATCACAAACCGGAAAGTGCTACAAAGATCTTGCACAGCTGGGGAGATGTGTTAAAACCTGCTATAGATTGGAGCGGGAAGTGGTATGTCCATAAGCAACAATTTATCCTGTTAGAACAGAGAGAAGGGACATGCGTCAAAGGGGTTAAATACCTCTTATAAAGGAGACAGAAAGTAGCATGGACAACAACATGGAGGAGCGGCAGAGGAGCGGCAGAGGAGTGTTCCCGTGCCCGGTCCGTACCTCAACTCCCCTTCCTGCCCCCTATCCCCCCCCCATCCCTTATTTTATTTTTATTTCCATTTAACTGTTTTTTGGTGAATTTCAAGTTGTACAGTATTTCCTTACGTTGTTTTTACTGCAGTTGTTAATAACACGCGGGGATAATGTTTCGACGGTAGGATATATATTGTACACAATGGCAAAACAAATTCAATACCAATTTAAGTTATAAAAAAAAATTGCTATAGAAATCAAAGGATGCTCAGTATATTAAAATTCAGTAAAATGGCTTTGAGTTTAATTAAAACAAGTTTTAATAATAGTAAGTATTACTACTGCTATTACTACTGCTACTACTACTACTACTACTACTACTACTACTACCAAGTATTACTACAGAATTGATTTATTTAAAAAAAAAAAAAAAACACATGTATGATATTTCATGAATTGCACCTTTTAATGTGTTTTTTCTTAGCTAAAATTCCATTCTTTCTTTGCAAGGAAATATACATAACCAAGAAAAGCTGCATGAATTCCGACAAACACTGCAATATTCGGCACATTCATAAAGATTATAAAATGAAGAGAAAAAAAATTCACAAACCCTTCCATAGGCAGCAGACCAGTGGCGTAGCCAGACATGCGCGGGCCCCTGGGCAAAAACATTTTCGGGGCCCATTATAAGTGAACGTATTCCGTAGATTCAGGAGACAAATTTGCCTCGATTGAAATTGGAGGGTATCTCTCCTCGGCTCTCTCCTCACATCCTCATCTCTCCTGATCATCCTTCCTCATTATCCCTCTTCAGCTCTCTCCCCCTCAGCTCTCTCCGCCTCCTCCAGCTTTCTCCCCCTCCTCCATGCCTACGTGTGGGACAGGGTGGTGATAGAGGGAGGTGGGGGGAGATGATGGTACGCGGCGGGGAGGGGGGGTGCCAGAGTTAAGCAGAGGAGCAGCCGGTAGAGGAGTTAGGAGTTGCACGGAAGTAGAGCAGGACAGCCGGGCAGGAGCGCGCTGTTGCCGCATAGACATCAAAAGTAAGAAAGACTTCCAGGTCGGGCCACTGGGGTGCGCTCCTCCCCGCCTGCCCTGCTCTGCCTCCTTGCAACTCCTAACTCAGCCGGCTGCTCCTCTGCTTCACTCTGGCGGGCTGCCGCCGCGTACCATCATCTCTCCCCCACCTGCCTCTATCTGGGGGAGAAGAGAGAGCTGGTCAGCAGGGCTGCCGACAGGGGAGAGAGCGGCCCCCCAAAAACGTGGGCCCCTGGGCTTTCCCCGGGCTATAGCTATGCCCCTGCGACAAACAATATTGTATTATAAAGAGGAATAAAAAAAAACTTGACCATAATTCACTAACATCCCATTTGATTTATGGGGGATTTTGAATGCTTGTTTTTGAAATAAAACCCCATCTCCCGGGTCTATACACATAAAATAATAAACTGTATTAGATGCCATCTGACGATTTAAAAGCCCATGTGGGCTGTCTTTTTCCTTCTTTCTCATTTCTTCTGGGTCCCTTGGGATGACATCCTGTAGTGGGAAGCTCTCAGCCACCCCCTTTGGCAAATCCCCCTTGGACACCCACCTAGGGTCTGCTGTGATGGCAGGTTGTACTGGGAAACTATCTTTGCTCCCCACTCTAGTACACCCCCCCCTCACCAACCGTTTGGGGGCCCCCTGTGATAAGGACCTGTTATGGAAAGCACCCTCTGGCCGCCACTTTGGTACAGCCCCCCTCAATCACCTCCTCTGGACTCACTCCTTGCGACCATCTGGTTGGTGGTGCTGTATTGTACTGGGAGGCCCCCACATCCCCCCACCCTTCTGTTCAACCCCTATCAGTCACCCTTCCCTGGTCCTCTGTGTGCATCAGTACTTGGAATTGTTCCATAGGTTCCTGAGTTCGTTGGGTCACAGCGGTCTCATATTGGGTAACCATCTTTCCAAGATCATTACCTAGTAACACATTAGCAGGAAAAACATCAATTACTCCCTCCTCCCGCACACCCTGCCCAGCATCCCAATTCATGTATACCTTTGCCACTGGCCCCCTCCCGCCACACCCATATGCAGATCCTTCCACGAATGATTTCCTCAGGTCACACCAGTCCTGGACGCACCAGGTTAAGCGTAGCACCTGAGTCTCCCAGTCCTTGGGTGAGTTTCTGACCCACCAGGACTGGCTGCAAGTGGGCACTGCTGTTTTCTTGTTGTCCAGATACCACACAGGCACCTAGACGCCCCCCTGAGGGGCGATCCCCTCCAGAGGCAGTTGCAGGCCTCTTCTTTTTTGGGCAGTTAGTGCTGATGTGCCCCAGCAGTTGGCTGGCAAAATACAGACGGTTATCCCCCTATCCCGGTGTGCCAATCGCCTCCCCAAAAGAAGCCTCAGTAGGTGTAACGAGGAGTTTGTGGGGTTTTCTTCGATTTACCCCCCTTCCATCTTGGGAAATGCTCCATATGGGGTTTTGAAGAGCTGGAACCTCTGCTGCTTGGTTCTGGCGATGCGCTCTGGAGCTTGGCCAGTTCCAGCTGTTGCTGTAGGCCTGCAGCATATCTTGCTTCTGCAGCTGCTTGCCTTTCTCTTTCTGCTGCACATTCTGTAGCACATCTCGCTGCGACGCATTCTGAAGCTTGTCTTTCTCTCTCAGCCTCACGCTTTTGGAACTGGGTGATGAGCTGCAACCCCATTGCATCATCTACTGGTCCCAGATACTCGTGAGGCAATTCCCAGGGCTAAGCCACACTCCGTTCCACTGCTGTGGTCATCCTGGTCCAGTATAGCATCTTGTTCTCTGTCATCTTCGAGCAAGATTTGTATCAGCTCTTCTTTATTATTAGACAGACCTTGGAGATCACACTCCTAACACAGTCATCAGTGCCTCTTTTGTCTGGCATAAAGCAGCCATATTCACTACGCTTTACTCCAAATAAAAAGATAGCAAAGAAAAACAAGAAGGGAAGGGTCTGAAACTGTCTGCTGGTATGTTTTATAAAAATAGCACTGAGCAATAGCTTTGGGGTACTGAGCAGTGATCTCTCTCATAGGTCAGTCACTTTTTAGTGTTTCATTTGTCCCGCAGGCACAAACGCAAACCACTAAAAAAAACTCTGATATTAAGAAAATACAAATTGAACCTTTACCACCATTTGTCACGTACGGCACACCTGTGAGCATGTGACCTACATACGGGACAAGAGTTAATACTCCGCTCACAAGCGATCCCACTTTTCACCTCCGCAAAGCTCCCTCAAATGGACAATATCTCCCCTATGGGACCAGGGTTAATACCCAGGCCGCAAGCTGCCCCACTTTTCACCTCTGCAAAGGTCCCTCAAATGAGTAACATCTCCCCTAAATTCTTCCCCATATACCACCTGTCACGAACCGCACACAAGCATCCACGTGACTTAGATATACACTCAGGGTTAATACATGGCTACCCTAGCCAACTTACCTTTAACCTGCACAAGGTACCTCCGATGAGTTAATATCAACCCCATACTCAATTGCAATCATATCTATACGTTGCCACCTCCTGAGATATGAAAATAAAGGTAAGATGTAAAATGAATATTTGCCAGGGTCCCAGGTCCCTGTTTATAATAGAAAAAACTATGCACTTTAATACACAAAAATCTGCTGTAGCCAAATCTATCCAGAGCGTGCAATCCGTTCATTCAGAGCCCAAAGCATCACTTATTAAATATTTGAATATATATATAAAAATACAGTGCTTGGATAACAGAAAAAGGATTAAAAGAACATACAATTACAATAAATGCAGAACAGTTTCTCAAAATGAAAGTGTAACAGGGACTTATCCCTGTTTAAAAGCTTCTAGTATTCAGAAATCCAGCAGGGAGCTGGTTAATTGCAGCCAGTCAATTAACCAGTCTCCACCTGGTAACCAGACAGGTTGAAAAAAGCCTCCTATATGAATATATTATATATCTATATCAATACATTCAGGCGCTCATGGCGGACACGAGAAGACTACGCATGACCGTCTTACCCCTAAACCTGAGTGATAAATGAATATCTGTTCCCCAGTACCTGCTAAACCTGACGTGTCTGTAATCATTATATGCCACTCAGTGCCACGGATACACACATGTAATTCTAAGCATGTTTTCAGGTGACGTCACATAATATTCTTATTTTTAATAAAGTCCTCCAATGAGGGCATAACCTGTGGGTCACCTCCCTGGAATGTACTAGCCATTATTCACAAACTGAGTTTGCTTTGATGCTGGTAGAGTCGGCTCTGCTTAACGTTTATGATTCTCTAACCCAGGGGTGCACAAACTTTTTATTCTGCGCCCCCCCCCCCCCCGCCTGCTCTGCTGGTCGCCCCCCCCCCCCCCTCCTCACATCACGTGGTGTCAAATGACGCCGTGGGGTCACGTGACGTCATTTGATGCCACATGACCCGCGGCCATGGTCACGTGTCCAGAAGCCGGCTGAACCTCGGTAAGTAGACGTTGCAGAGGCCTTGCAGAGTTCCCTGGCATTTAATGTAAATGCCTTGGGGAGGAGCGCGGGACCTCTGCAACTGCACGCACCCCTCCCCCCCCCCCCCAAGACAAATCTCCCGCGCACCACTTCTCTAACCAACACATGTATAACTTCTAGTGGGCCATTGAGGATAGGCCTTCCCAAGTAAGTTCTGTTCGAAGCGCAGCACCCACGCATGACAAGACTGGACCTGTCAAAATGCTGTATTTTCAACCCCAAGTTGTACCTTTTTAACCCCTGATGCACCAGATGGATTAAAATACATAATATCTCATGATATTATCATGACAATAATGTTATTTGATATTCAATCATTTAAAGTATTCCTTGGTTCACTTACGTAAATAAATGTCTGTCATTTAACTGTTCTTTGGTTACCATGTTCTGTTTTCTGTAACCCTCCCCTATCCCCTAGAAGGAAAAATGGAATTAAAAAACAAGTTTAAAAACTGCGACCCGGCAATTTTGGTTCCGTGGCCCGGTGCCAGGTCGCAACCCACCATTTGGGAAACGCTGGTGTAGATCATTAGCTACTTTGGTAATGGCAGTTTGGAGATTGCAATGTGTCTGAGTATGAGCGTTGAGGAAATTGAATAAGCGTCCATGGACAAGACATTCAAGAAGATTGGGTGGAAAAGGCAGGAGAGAGACAGGGCGAAAGTGTAGATGAAGGGGGAAGTGTGGTGAAGGATGTTATTTGTGAGGGGAAGTGTGACACTTGCATTTTTTTTTTTTTTTTTTTTTTAAAGCAGAGGGAAATATTCCCAAGCAGAGAGGAGGTAACATTTTTTTGTGTTTAAGAAGAGGGAGCAAAGTGGGAGTAAGAGGTAGGATGATGTGAGAGGGAATGGAGTCAAGGTTATATGTAGTGGATGGAGAGGATGACACCAGCTGAGATCATCGCAATTCGGTGGCAGGTGAAGGGTACAGCATTGAGAGAGGGGTGTTTATGAAGCAGAGGAGCATGAAAAGTAAGGGGATGTCTTGACAGGCTATTAAGAAAAGTCATTTTTTAGGTTTAGATTTGTGCCAAATATTTGGTGTAGAAAAGTAGTGCTGGAATAAAATGCTATTGCTTTAAATTGGATGTTTTGCCACAGAATTGCACCACAGTTGCCTTAATAAATAGACCCCAAGCACAAATAACAAACATTTTTTTTCAGCCACAGGAAAATAATGGAAGTGCTCTTCCATTTACAAACCATTTGTGTCAGAGCCTAGATCTATTCTACATTATATGAATTATTTATTTTTTCACTAAACAGATTGTTTTTATTGTGTATCTGGGCAGATAATCCCCTTTCTTGTAGTTTCCATTACTGTGTGAGTCATTGTTATATTGATGCTGTGTACTCTACTCTGTATATGGAATGTTGTATTTCACACTGTTAGGCACTACATATACCTTGGGCGTCATATACGTACAGTCTTTGGGATACCATCACATATACCAGTATATAAAATGAATACATGGACTTAACCCACATATTGCTAACCACCATATATAGAGAGAGATACTTTAATTAAATTGTATCAGATCTTATTATCACTTTGTAGAATCTAGATCACTCAATAAGCTTATAAAGTGGTTTAATAGCCAAACCCACAGCCAGATAATTTATTCATGTATGAATTAATTTTATTTAACCCCTTCACTGCAAGTGGCTTTCAATGTACAGCATTAGTAATGTTCCGTCTGTCAATGAAAGGGTTAACGTTGAGGATACTGGTTGTACGTTTCATGGCTAAATATAACTTTGAAGACATATTGGGCACATGATGCTTAAATTGCATCAAAAGGAGCAAACAGATTCCATATATTTGCCACCTTCCCTACATGTGGTTAAATGACAGGCTGTGTGATACAGATCCTTTAACAATGCAGAGGATTGCATACAAAAGGGCATTCTTCAGCTTTGCCTTTTATCATTATGAAAGGCAAGGCATGTCTGAACAGCAACTGCTGTGTTGTGTGTCATGTACTTCAGCATTCAGGGGTGGGGGGGGTGCTTTCTCCTCAACCAGCACATGATCCCTAAATACTTTACAAGTAGATAGGGGTTTTTATCCTTACAGCAGCTTACAATGAACGCATCACCTGAAATAATATTACTTTATCATTATTATTCTGTTTTTTTTCCGTTTGTTATATTGTGTCGCTGTAGCGTTGTTGATCTCACCACCCTTGGCGTTATCCAATTAGGGGCCATATTTTTATAATGTCCAAAGTGGAAATTTTTGGCTAAAAATAAAAATAAAAACCCCAATTGAAATCAAAGGGTATTGTAGGCGGAGAATGGCCACTTTGGACCATATAGAATTACTCCCTAAGACAGGGAAATGAAGTTAGTAAGTCTAATGTTAACCCCTTCACTACCAGTGAAATCTGCCACACATTGCTTTGCAATGACAAATAGAGAGGTAAATAAATAACATTATTGGTTTATAATATCAATCAGAGAAATCCAATAGTGGTACAGTATTTCTAAGCTCAATTTGAAGAATTTAGTCACACCCATCATATTAGTCTAAAATGTGAATGTCTAACATTTGGGAATCATACTGAAATGAGTAATATCTACCCTCAAACCGTCACAATATATATCTATCATCACTTCCACCACCACGGATAAAGAAAATTAGAATCGCCAGGGTCGTAGGTCCCTGTTTACTAGGCAAAATATGTAATTAGCACACAAAAATGTGTTGGAGCAAAATGTGTCAGAAAATGATACAAAGCATGCAACAGTTCAATCAGAGCCCAAAATATTACTTATTACATTTTAGATTCACTATACACAATAATACAATGCTTAGTTTACAGAAAAAGATTATTACAAAAACATACAGTACAATAAATGCAGACAGTTGCTTCAAAATAAAAGGATAAACAAAACAGAAATCCTATACGTAACCACGTAACATGTATAAGATTTCTCCTATAAAAGGTCTTGGCATAAGACACTTCCTTGGTTAAAATCTAATTTTCATATCTCAATTGCAGGGTCTTTATTCTGCAAACCCTTTCCATTGAAACAACATAAGCACACCCTCTGGGCATATCCCCAGCGCTCCCTCTAATCAATCTGCAATCCATTACATTTTTACGATTTTAGGGGAAAAAAATACCTTTTAAAAGCTGCCTGGACATATACAATGACCTATATCTTTATCCTTACAATACTTGGAATGATGTGATTCATATCAATAGGTTCAGGGGCGAGTTTACTGCATATAAAGAGACAATTCCTTACCGGCTTACTCCAGAAATTAGGTGACAAATCGATATCTGTCCTTTGCAACCTCATAAACATGAAGTGTTTGGCCTTATATTTGATCTGTGTAATCACAACTGTTACATAGATGAATCTGTCATTTTTCGTGAATAGCTGTCAGGCCCTTGATATCCTCATATTTAGTAAATCTACACAATCATTTTCAGCCACACCCTCTGGTATTTACAGATCCCCTTCAGGAATCCCTTTCAAGATACAAAGAAAGAGGGGGTTCGGTTATTCCTGCTGGCAGAGAAGACTTGTGACGCCAGATTTCCTAAAACGTAGGTTTTGACCTCCGGTAACCTCATTTTCTGGACAAACACATAAAACTAGCCATGGTCAGTGGTTTAACCTGCCATAAAAACAATTAATGTATCTACAACTACACTTAACCTCTGATGTGCCAGATTTATTAAAATACTGAATATCTCATAACAATCACTAAAACATATTTATGGTGTAGCCGTTTATTACATTGTGGGATTTACACTGGAATGAATACGTTTGCAACATTGAGTAAAGTTAAAGGGACATGCGAAGATGTGACCTGACATAACATGTCTGTTCAAGTTTGGGGTTGGCAGATAGGGTTCTGTATAAGGCATATATGTCAAACTCCAGTCCTCGAAGGCCGCAAACAGGCCAGGTTTTCAGGATATCCCTACTTCAGCACAGCTGGCTCAATTAGTGGCTCAGTACCTGAGCCACTAATTGAGCCAGCTGTGCTGAAGTAGGAATATCCTGAAAACCTGGCTTGTTTGCGGCCCTCGAGGACTGGAGTTTGACATGCTTGGTATAAGGTCAACAGAAGAGCACTTGCGTACTAAGGAGCATAAAGTAAAGTAAACAAAACCATGGTCCTGAAGAAGGTCATTGCTGACCGAAACATTGGCTGTGCCATTTAATAAAAAGAAATCTCAGAACCAGTGACTTGGGATGCCACTAACTAGGGTCTAGAGAAATGACAGGCAATAAGGTAGGGTGCTAAACCAAAACGGATCTGGTCACCAAACCCTAATCATATAAAAGTACAGTAGTAGCCAAGCACACCAAAAATAGAAACCTCAATAGAATGCAAAAAAGGTCATTTAATGACTTTAAGAAATCATTCAAACATCCATGTTTGTATCACTTCTTTAAGTCATTAAATTACCATTTTTTATTCTATTTTTGATGTGCTTGGCTACTGCTTGTTTCCGCATCATTTACAAAAATCTACAGTGGCAAGAAAAAGTTTGTGAACCCAACTGAAAATTCCATAAATTCCATAGTTTTTCCATGATAACCTTCTTGAATCAAAACCAGACCTTTCTTAAATATCCAATAGGGTTTACAATAACCAATTCCATGTATTTTGAAACAAAATAATGTATGAATTAGACAAACAATGAGTAATTAAGACTCAGAGTATGTGAAAAAGTAAGTGAAACCCTGTTTTTATCAGCTAAATTAAAGGGGATAATTAGAATCAGGTGTTAAAATAATTAGTTAGATCTTCAAGTATGAGTTTAGGAAGCCCCACCCTATATGAAGGTCAGAACTTTGTGAGTTTGGTCTTTACCATACAGGTGTGTGGAAACACATCATGCCATGACCAAAACAAATCTGAGAACCTCAGAAATGCATCAGTCTAGAAATTGTTAAAAATCAATTTTTAACGATTTGGGGCTCCACTAATCCACTGTCAGACAGTCTAGAAATGGAGGACGTCCAAGACCATAATCTGTCTACCCAGGAGCGGTCGTCCTACCAAAATCTCTCTAAGAACAAACCAGCAAATCATCCAGGAAGTTACTGTGACAGTGCTCATCTCCGATCAGGAAGCGGACCCGCAGGGCTGAGGTAGGGATTCACATTAACCAACCAGAGCCCAGGGACAGAGTCCTGTTAGACTATCTGTAGTCGGTAAGAAGGCAGGAGGTCAGAGCTGGCGCCAGTGGTGGAAAGTCCAGGCAGCGAGGTCAGGGTCACGTCCCGGGGTCAGCAACAGGGATTCCAACTGAACAGGCTAGCCACAACAACAGGCTAGCCTCTGGAACAGGGAAGCCACAGGGAAGGCTCACGAACAAGGAAGGCTCAGCAATTAGAACCCGAGGTGGCCAGGAACACAGGGAAACATATACAATGCTCAGGCAGGGGCTGGAAGTCACGGGCTGCTATTTAAGCCCTTGAACATGTGCAGCCAATATAGCAGGCTGACAGTAATAAAAATGTCCACAGCAGCCAGGTAAGGGCGGGTTCCAGCCAAAGCCTGGACTGGCTCCCTTATAGTTACAAAGAGCCCCAGATGTCAGGCCATCCATCTGTGAGCTGAAGCGAAAGTGGGTCATGCAGCAAGACAATGATCCTAAACATACAAGCAGATCTACAAAAGAATGGCTACAGAAGAAGAAATTCCAATTTTAGAATGGCCTAGTCATAGTCCAGACCTAAACCCTATCGAAATGTTGTGGCAGGACCTGAAGTGAGCTGTCCATGCAAGGACGCCCTCAAATGTCACTGAGTTGAAGCAGTTCTCTAAAGAGGAATGAGGCCAAAATTCCTCAAAACCGATGTAAGACACAGACCAGTAATTACAGGAAAGGCTTAGTTGAAGTCATTGCTTCTCAAGGGGGCGCCACCAGGTACTGAATCTAAAGGTTCACATACTTTTTCACACGTGGATATAGAATGTTGAATCATTTGTGGATAAATAAATGTTAAAAAAAGTATCACTTTTTTGTCATTTGTTTTGTCAGGTTATCTTTTATTTATTATTAGGACTTAGATTAAGCTCCAACAGCATTGTAGGTTTGAAATATGTGAAAATCCTAAGTGGTTCACAAACTTTTTTGTTTTACTCGCCATTGTAAGTCCTTTGTTCAAACTGTTCTCGGTGTATTTATACCCCCCACTATTTTCTATTATACAGTAGTTTTGCAAGGACCCTTTATATAGTTCTGTATTGATTGTCCCACCCCCCGCTTTTCTTTATATTTATAATTTCATGAGCATGACAGGTGGCGACAAAGAGTCACAACCAATCACACCAAAATAGCAAATGTACCTTGTAGTTAATACATTATTAGACTTCTCTGAGGCCACAAAACAAAATATTGTCATAAACACAGAAAGCAGAGACAACATGGTTTAAGTGTATGGGTTTCATGCTGTTACAGATTCTTGGCTTGGAATGCAGTAATGGATCTGTTGGCACTGCACTTTTTTGTATCACTATTTCCCTATGGAACTGAAGCACCCAGTGTAAGACCCGGCCTATTACGTGACCATCAGTATTTCTACTTCTTATATCTCGCTATATAGTGGATACATCCATGCCTGACTCGGAAATTAAATAATCGTCGTCCATGGAAAGAATTCCTGTAACCTGTTTGCTTGCATAAGACCCCCTGAAAGGTTAAAGATGTGCTAGAAAAGCTTGAAAAAGGTTCCCGTATGAACAGCTCTGGTCCTTTTTTTTATATTGTTTTGGGAATGACAATGGCCTGCTCATTTACGATCGTCTTGGTGTGCCTGACCTTTCTCTGTGTTGGTATGTTTAAGACGTGTTTGGAACATTGGATAAAGAATGTGCTCCCAGAGAGATCCTGTTTATCCCGAAAGGGAGAAAAATGTAAATACTAAAGGCCCTATATTTCAAAGTGCTTCTTCCATTGTGTGTTGGTGGGAAAAATATTTGGAAAATATGGCCCCAACTTTATTTTCAGATATTGATAAAAAAAAATAGTCATTTATGTTATCTTTATATATACATGTGTAAAGATAGCTCAAGGCATGTCTTTAAATAGGTTTTACGTGTTCATAATATTATGATGTACGGTGCTAATAAACGTAAAAATGCAACCAAATTGTGAATATATTTTGTTAACAAGACTGTCCATCTATTATTAAAGCAATGAGGTAGTAATGTATCCCTGTGTATTTACCTGCAAGCTGTACCTGATCCTTCCCTACTAGGAATCTAGCCAAAGGGAGGTTACATTTCTACAAAATATCTGAACCACAGAAAGAAGTTTTCTGGGATCTCCCTGAAACTACTCGTTAGTACAAGACTTTGTCAGTGATTCCCAACAGGGGGGATCGAGAACCCCTAGGGGTTCATGAGGTGTCTCCAAGGGCTTTGTGTTCCTGAACCTGTGTGGGGACTGCGCACTTATACTAAGGTGCAGTTTGGGTCCTTAATAAGTGGTAGAGCTATCCATGACGGCAGGGGTGCGCAAACTTTCCCCCCTGCATCCCCGTGTCTACAGTCCCCCCCTGGTTACCTGGTCTCCATGGGGTCACGTGATCCTGCGGCGTCATTTGACGCCATGTTGCCATGGCGACGTGTTGCCGAAGAAAAGGTAAGGGAAGTTGCTGAGGCTTCACGCAATCCCCCGGCATTTAATTTAAATGCTGGGGGAAGAGTGCGGGGGGGGGGGGCCTCTGCAACCGCCGCGCCCCCCATGGAAAATCTTGCGCACCCCAATTTGCTCTACCACCCATGCTATCAGCACACACTGAGGTGCAGTTTGGGGCCTTGGTACAGTAGGTGTGTTCCCCCCAAGAGTTGAGGACACGACACTATACTGTCTGGGATCAGTCACACAGGTTTGTTAGCAATAATCTGATTAGGCAATACGATTTAATAATTAGGGGTTCGCAGAACAAATATTTGCTAGCAAGGGGTGCACAGTGTAATAAAAGGTTGGAAAACAGCAAGTTGCATTGCCGTTTTACAGCAGTTCAATGCTATGTGCCTATAAATAGCTGGTGTCTTGCTGAACAGACCACTAACTTTGTCAAATGAAACGCACTGGCATAACACTGCAGCCAAAGTGACATCTCCATTATTGCTACACAAGCCGGTTGAAGCAACAGGATTGACAGACTGCAAATAAGGGAGCTGGTTTCCTAAACCGGTCAATCATCTGTCAGTGTCGCTAGGAATTTGTCTTTCCTACAACCAGCAACATTTTGTTTTGACCTTTGTGTTTCCAGAAGAAAATGGCTTTCTTTCCTACGCCCGGCAGCACTTTGATTTATCTTAGTGTGTTTCCAAAAGAAAATGGTACAAATGTACTTGGAACATATAACACAGTAAGTAATCACACCGCCGGTGCCCGTGGAGTGATCTAAGTGTCAGCAGCGAAACACTACTGTTGTATCCTGGTGATTGTTTTCTAAATCGGGATGTTTTACATTTATGAATAAAATAATATTGACCTGTCAGTCAACTCCAGTATCTCTGGAATGCTAGGTGATGACTAGAAAGGTTCCAGTGAAAGGGAAAATAATCTATAATATGAATATGTATTACTTGTGGGGCATAACATTCTGCTGAGAAGTACAATGGGGGCATCAAAGACCTCCACCTAAAATTTAATCTAATTTAAAACTAATTCACGTTGATAAAGATTGTAAGCTCTCCTGGGCAGGGATTTCCTTTCTTCTCTGGTTTTGTGTATTGCACTGAGGACATTGTTGGCGCAATATGAAGAAAAATTACACATACAACATATTTATTCACGGATACATATGCCTGTTAGGTGACAGAAACACAGATCGTAAAGAACTTAACAATCCAACAGGTTTCTCCAAACACATGTAACTTTGTTTATAGCAAAGACTGAGCAGCTTTTTTTTTACTTTGGAAATTATTCAGGTATTCATTTTCTTTGCCGCCTCTGAAAGAAGGCGTGTTTGTAAATCGAGCGTTTTCTCTGCCTTTATCCATCCTGTCCTCAGAGAGCCAATAGAGGTAAGGGATGGAGAGAGAGGAGGGCTTTACCTGTGCACAGACTTGTTGATAAGTCTGAGTAAATTATACTACATGTTCACAGTGACTTTAAAAAAATGTTTTAAATACTTACAGCCATCTCATTTTGAGAAGAAAAAAAACAATAGCTGCTTTCCCCATTTTATGCCTGCTAAACGGCACCCCCTAGAAAATGTTGCCCACCCCTGGGTTAAGTGACTATTAAGAGTATATTAGGCAGCTTTGGGACCTATAACATTGATGACTCCTGACAGAGCTGTAAGCAAAACACGTGGAGGCAACATGAGAGAGAGGACACGGAGGGGGCCTGGCTGGAAATACACACACTAGAAGTAACGGGCACTGGTTATAAATGAAGCAGAATGCTCTAGATGAGGCAATAAAAAGAATACCCGCAGCATTCACACAAATGATTGGCACACAGTAATGTTGTATCAATAGTGCTCTAATTACTGTATGTATGGTGAAAACACATAAAAAAAATATCAACAGATACAGGAAGACAGTTCCCCAAAATTCCCACTCGGAAGATGACACCCAAGATAATGATATGCTTGGTTCTCAGGAACTGACTATATGGTAGGCCCCTGATCATCCCCGGGAGGTGATGGCTGCCATGGTGTAGTAGATTATTCCTGTCAGTCATCTTAGTATAGAAGTCCGATTCTAATTTGCCATCCCTCTTCCAAACTTTGGTATCAAGGTAATTGATGTTAGTCAGGCTATATAGATCATAGTGAAGCCTATGGCATCCAAGTAATGATGCAGATCATGAACAAACCTATCCAGACTGACAGAATCCCCCAGCCATTACAGAAACACATCATTAATATATCGCACACATACGCCCACACTCAACAAAATCATGATGTGCATACAGAAAATCGTGTTCAAATTTATTCATGAAAATGTTGGCGTGTGGGTGTGACATTCAAATCAATCACTGTCTTGTTTTTGTATATAGAATATATCTCTATTCTAAACAGGTCTATAATGAACATACGTTCCATTGGTGTAAACAGACCCCTCTCATTCAAAGCCATCTTTACCGACTCTATGCCTTCACTGTGCGGTATGAAGTTATAGAGGCTGTTCACATCGAGGGTCAGGAGCAAACAATGCTCTCCAACATCCCGGAGTCATCGTATCATGCGTAAGAAGTCATACGTGTCCTTAACATATGAAGGTGAATCTATGAGTAATGGTCTCAACAGCCTATCCAAGAATACTGCATGGGACTGGAAAAAGGAGTCTATCCCAGTAACAATGGGGCGGCGTGGAGCTCTCTCCAACCCCTTATGTATCTTAGGCAGTATATGACAGGAAAGTTTGGATCTTTTTGTGTACAAAATGCCCTGTCTTTGAGTGATGACACTGCTTTCTAATGCTAGGGAGAGTATTTCTATTTTCCCTGCTATGTTCGGAGTTGGATCCCCTGAAAGGATGCCAGAATTCCGGGTATACCCCAGTTGCCGCATGATAGTCCCTTTAGTTCAGAATCACTATGGCTCTGCCCTTGTTGGCTGGCTTAATTATGACTTGTTTGTCCTGCTCAATCTCCCTGTTCACCTCTCTCTCGTTTTTAGTGACGTTAGTGGATCTGTGTTGACGGGGGTCTCTTTTCTGTAGCTGTTCAATATCCTTTCTTACTAGAATGATATGTCTCCATCGTGTGTTGGTGGGTAACTGGATTAAAGCGACTCTTTACTCTAAGCCCTTTAGTAAATATAGGGAAAGGAGAGTCTATATCAACCTCCATATTACGTCTCAACTCTATCCTCAGGAAAGAAGCCCCTCAGTCGCATAGCCCTAAAAAAACGTGCTAGATCCATGTCTAGTTTGAAAGTCTACATCAGTCGTGAGGACGAAGTACAACCCTCTGTTAAGAACCTCCATCTCTATGGGGGATAAAATGGATATATTTACCCTCATCTGCAGGTGTGTTGGGCTCTCGTCTGGACTCCTTATGTGGGACTCTTTGTCGCGGGTGTTAAGTCCCGTCCTCCGGCAGGTCTTCCTGTCTGTGGGTGTGTATTCTGCTCCGCTCCTAAAAAAGGGATATTCCAACCCTGGGAGGACTAACTCCCAGAAGTGTTTCTATATTCAACACCTCTATGGTAAGGGCCTCTATATTGTCTGCCTACCTCTGTACTCGGCCCTCCTACCTTCCCACCATTTCTATTTTTTTTGCTCTAGTACGGGTACATTAGTGCTCCTGACTGACCTTCCATTTTTTGCTTTAGAGGTGGCGGTGAGAACCTTCCCTGAACCGGGAGCCTGCTCATATTGATGTATTTTATGCTTGAAATGCTTTTATTATTTTAGACATTGGGAGTGTATATCTTTACCGTATTTTCTATATATATATAAAGTTTAAATTGTCTGCACTATTGGTCTTTTTGCTTCTATTCCCTTATTGGAGATTGCTTTGACGGATTACATTTGAGAGGGAGTTCACAAGAGAATCACTCTACCTTCCATATATTGCCGCCTGATGTGTCTTTGACCCTTATGGGCTATGTGAGTGAATAAGATTACATTTTCCACACATTTAATTTTATTCTGTAATGACTACTCTCATTATTGGTTGGAATCCCAGGCTCCCCACATTGTCAAATCTCACAAAGGGCTAAGCCTGAGAAAAATAAACCCCTGAAACCCCCCTGGCTGCACCATGTTCAAACAAAACTTAAAAAAATGATTTCAACATTTATACGTTCATCTGATGATTGATTAATTCTTCCAAATCAATCACCCACATCTAACTCCTTAACTCCTTGGGTGCACCATGAGGTGGTCGCTAATTCATATTCAATGTGATCGTTTTCTAGGGGAGATCGCATTCTGCGCCGATGTGGAACACAGAACCTGGTATGGCTGGCGGCGGAACGGAAGAGGACTCCTCTTCCGTCATCAGTGATGGAGCAGTCACATGATCGCGAAGTGCCGAGGGACACAATCTGTGGCCACCCGTGATACAAAGGGTTAAACGCAGCACTGTTATTGGTTTATTTTGGCTCTAAAAGGGACTGCTTTCTCATCTTTATTTCTCTCAGGTCTGTTGCCCTAATAATGAATCCTTCCGTATTCTGCCTCTGCCTCTTCCTCACCCCTCTATCACACGAACTTGGTGCACTTGCACAAATTATAGATTGACATAGGCTACATCTTATTTCCCCATTAAGTTCAGGGGCCAAACATATAATTCCTATTATTGTCTTTAAACATTTAGCCCCACCACTGTTTTATAGTTCATCCACTGAGAGAGAACGAGCTTTCTCTAAAGATAGTTGGAGGCACACAGCAAAAATGTTCCTCAATCTCTCTGTGCCTGTTAAAAATACAAATCAATATGAAACCCTACATTACAGTGCGTACTTCCCTGAAACATTTGTTAAAGCATTTAGGGACTTATTTATTAAGGAGTCTGGAAGACAACGTAGTGCTTATTCAGGTCAATAGGCTGTAAGAGGTCTTCCAGCACCAAAAGGTGCCTTCTAACAAAAGACTGCTTAGTAAATATGGGCCCTAGTGTAATGCTGTGCTCACGGAAGCCTGGAACACATTATAATAATACCACCACCCTTTTACCAAACCTACATATCCTATTTATTACATCTAATGCACTGGTCTTTACCTCTACACTCTCTGCGTCACAATGCACCAAGTAGATTGTGAGGCCTTTAAGGAACTCAATAAACAACCTTTTAGGAAATGTTTTTTTCCTCCGCTATAGTTTTATTTTTCTTTCCTTTTTTTTTTCCAACTTAGAATTGTATTAGTTATTTGAATCAAAATAAACGAGGGAATAAAAAGGAAAGGGGGTGGGGATAACAGTCACCGCATAATACCATTTTGAACCTGCTGGAGTATAATACGAACAGATTCCTTCAATTATTAGTCCACTTTTGTTCACTTGTTGCATATATATATATATATATATATATATATATATATATATGCATATATTCAAATAACGGGGGAAAAAAGAGGGGGAAGGGATAGGGAAGAAAAACCTCGCATCTACTTGTACAATATTCATGCCACCATAAGCCAAAGAAAATATACTATTTGCTTTACATGAGTAAGATTTGGCGGTGCTCACGGGTTGTGAATTATGTAAGTGAAAAGAGAAAAAAGTAACCCGTATGGGAGCACTCAGGTATGCAATTGATATATTTGTTTATTTATTTGACACAGTGCAAAAAGGGATGAATAAACAGTACATGATTAAAAACACTTAAAAAAGAGGCATGGACCCCTGTCACGGGTGCTACCCTAAAACACAAGTGAACAGCACTAGGGAACGACACAAGTTGTCAACCCTAAACATGAAAAGGATAGTGACTCAAAAACACTAGGGTAAATCAAAGTGAATCACAACAGGTTAATGGGTTCAAAGGCACCTATACAAGGCTAAGAATAGTACACACTACACACCAAAAAGTAGACTGGTCAAAATATAAATGACAGTCTCAAAGCATCACACATCTGCATAAGCATACAGTAATATAACCAATACCAACAGCGCAAATAAATCATTTGTAGGTAAGATGGTAAGTTGGAATGAAATCCCTAGATGTGTAGAACAATAAAGTTTGTGAATAGCATGTATAGGAAAATGCCTAATGAACACCTATTAAATAACCTTGTGTTTGTTATCAGTATCCCTAGTGAAAAAATGAAATGTCACAGTCCCGAAAAGTAGTTTGCATAAGTGCTGGGTAGCATAGTTACGTGAAACATGGGTCAGGGGTCCTGCCTAGCACCCCCACTCCGACGCGTTTCGTCCAGAGACTTTGACCAGTCTACTTTTTGGTGTGTAGTGTGTACTATTCTTAGCCTTGTATAGGTGCCTTTGAACCCAGTAACCTATTGTGATTCACTTTGACTTACCCTAGTGTTTTTTGAGTCACTATCCTTTTCATGTTTAGGGTTGACAACTTGTGTCGTTCCCTAGTGCTGTTCACTTGTGTTTTAGGGTAGCACCCGTGACAGGGGTCCATGCCTCTTTTTTAAGTGTTTTTAATCATGTACTGTTTATTCATCCCTTTTTGCACTGTGTCAAATAAATAAACAAATATATCAATTGCATACCTGAGTGCTCCCATACGGGTTACTTTTTTCTCTTTTCACTTATATATGCATATATATATATATATATATATATATTTATATTCCAACCCCACACTGATGAGACCCATCAAGGTCGAAACAGTTGTCTGTGGGTGGGTTTACTGGCTATGTATCTTAACCCAGGCTGTGCTCAAAGCTGTGAAATGCAGCAAGCATAAGCTTATAGGGGATCATGTTATATGGTTTTGAAGCAAAAGGTGGCAATGTGTGCTCATTTGCATGTAATTTCCCAGAATCCCTTGCTGCACTGGAAGTGCTGTGTGCTGGGTGATATTGGTGAAAGGCGGGGTTGCAGACCTGTCTAAGACATGCAAATGAGCACACAGTAATATATCCATTTGACACACAAACACAAAGAAAAAAAAGCATGGAACCAGAGTACAGAGAAGAAGGGGGGGTATGAGGTACAGAACCCAGAGGATTTGGAAACATTGTAATCATCAGGTAACCGAGGAGGGAAAAATACCATGCAACTCTCTGCTGGCATCACACCACTTCTTATATAACTCGTATCTCTCCAGGTAATAGATACCTTCATCCCCTCTTGTTTCTGAGCCACCCTGGCTAGAGTATTAGAGTTGATCTACCTATACAAAGTAATGTGGGATTTTTTTTTTATCCATAGAGACCAAGTCTTGGCAAATCTATCGGTCGAATCATTGAACCAGCCAGTGAGTTTCTCCATGAAGAGCACTTTCCATATTTTATCTATAATTGCTGACATTTTAGGTACAGGACATCGCCAGGCAGCTGCTATAACACATGCTAATAGGAAACATTGTCAGATTGTTTGTGGAGCAGGGCCCGCCATGGTGAGGGTAGCAGCGAAATATCTAACGTCTTACTTATTAGATCAAACACCTCGTTCCATAGGGTTTTAATGACCGGGCATTGCCACCATACATGGAGCATCATGCCAATCTGGCCCCAATCCCAGTAACAATGTAGTGAATGATTTTTGTTATATATGTGTATCCTAGAGGGGGTCGGGTACCATCTATATAACAGCTTATAGCTGTTCTCTTCTCTATACTTAAAGGACTTGCGTAATGGCTTTCAATCTAAACCAACCTATTCAAGGAGCTCGGCGAGTTCCACGCTGTGTTGTGCTAACTGTGCTGCATAAGAACAAGTTTGGAGGAAGGATACTGCCAGTCCTCCTTACGAACCGAGTGTCAGTACTTTAGAGAGATTTTAACGCGCTTTCCTTTACAAACAAAGTTAAACATGCTTTTTTTGCAGGATATCTATATCTTTAGCTTTAATGGGTATAGGTAGGGCTCTGACTAAATTTAAGATTTTGAGGAGGAGAGTAATTTCTAGTACATAGATTCTGCCAATTCAGGAGATGGAGTATCACAAAATGTTTCTTAAGGTTTTGGATTATGTATAAATAGTTAGCTAGATACATTGATGAATAATAATTTGGAATAAATCTTCATTCCTAAGTATATAATATTGTTGTTTTGCCAGCTAAAATTAAAGTTAGAGACAATTAGCATGACTGATTCCGGTAGTAAATGTATATTTTGGGCCTCTGACTTGCCAGAAATGGCCTCAAATTTTATATAGGCTTGGGAGGGAAATCAGCGGCTTGTGAGTTAGCGTTATATCATCCGCAAATAAAGTTTATATTCCTCTTTGCCGAGCTTAACTCCTGCAATATCAGGGTTGTCGCAAATTGTTGCTGCAAGCGGTTCTAGTAGGAGGGCAAATAGTAGCTGAGACAGTGGGCACCCTTGTCTAGTCCAGATTTTTTATCGGAAACTGCTCTGAGATCTGTCCTGCATTTTTGATAAATGCTCTTGGGTGTCTCTAGAGCTGCCTAATCCAATTGACAAAATTTCCCCTGAATCCAAACACCTTCTGGGTAGTAAACAGATAAATCCACCCTGTCAAATGCTTTTTCTACATCTAAGGCCAGCAGCATGGAATGGCTATCAGCAAATGTAGATGTCTGTATAATGTTTACAATTCTCCTTATGTTGTATGGGGCTTGTCTATCTAAAATTAAGCCCAACTGATCTGGATGCCCCCTGTGACTTTAATGGTTAATGCCCTAAACTCTGCATTGTTTAAAAAAAAAAAAAAAAAGTTTAATATTTAAGTTGTGTTTATACAAACATGTTTATTTGGGTTAAACCAAGTGATTAATACCTTGCAATAGCAGCTATGTATACTTCTACTAAAATAGTTAATGAAAGTTCACCCTAGAAAGGTACTAGGTTTACAGTGAGATTTGCAGCTTTGACTTCTTTATGGTTAACCATTTTGGCCTCTTTCTAAGCTGACACTTTAAAAAGGTATGTACAAGAAGAGTGGGTGCAGAAAAGATAGATAATCATTTCTCCCACTCAGGTCCTTATTCAATAGGCTGTGAAGCTATTTTTCTTTGTAAGGGAAGCTAATGACCACCATTGTAATGAATGTAACGCAGAAGCTTCCCTAACAGCGAGAAGCAGCTTCACCGCATAATGCAATGAGGTTGTCAAACTTTCAAAAGTTTGTAGATGTGATTTTAAGGCATTAGTCACCTAATTTAATCCTATTCCCATTTGTCTGCACAACTACAGTTTATACCAGACCATTGCCAAATTCAGCCAAAAGCACAGAAAGGCAGCTTTTTGTAAATGCAGGCCATCCTGATAAGCTTGAACTGGGATATTCCCTACAAAGCCTTGACAGTAGGAAGCCCTAACCAAAAATGTAACATCCAGGTGCAAATTCAAGTTGCTTTTGGGAGTTTCCACTGAATAGAATCTCTGCTCCTTAATAGGCTTATAATCATTTATTTTTTATATTAATGCGTAATAAAAGTCAGACGTTAAAATGTTTCTACATTGGTGTTAGTGTGTGTAAATAAATAAACCTATGGTCTTTCAATTTATTTATAGTTGGTAGTGGTATTACCATACATCAGAAGAGTATTTTATAGCCCGACTTGTTCAGAAGTCTATAATTTTGTATTAAATAATGGCAGTGATATCAAGCAACCTTTATTTTAAAATACACATGGCTGACTGCCTCTTTCCTTCAAAAACATCAACGTGTCCCAGGTTAAGTGGTAAGCTTTATTTATCCATGGGAGGGGGGAAAAAAATAAATAAAAAAGTACTACAATCCTTAAACAAACATTCTCATTTATGCTGACACCATAAACTCCAGCCCAGTGATGTATTTTTTTGAGGCAATAAGTATTCCCTAGGATAACAAGGAGCGCTCACTGTTTGAAGACCCTAACTCTCCTTCTTGAAAAAGGTCATTGGCATATGCATCAGGCCACTTTATTTTTTGTAATGCTTGCAGTTTCTTAAACCAGCGTCATTTATTTCAAATATACCAGCCTCCTTGCTCTCTAGCCATGTCTCCTTGTATTAGTATGCTGTTGAGGTTGTCTTGCAGGTAGAGGGCGAAAAAGAAAGTGCTTTTAAGTTGAATACTTCCATCTCCCCCTGCTGGCTGCTAGTTGCAGTCTGTACCAGCCGCATTAAAAAGTGTTCAGCTGAAATGATGCAGACCTAGCAGACGTTACAGCACCCGTAATCACAAGGCAAGGCACTAAATGGTGCACAAGTTGCAAAAAGTGCAAGACACAAATTCTTATAAAAGTAATGCGTTGTGTTATAATGGATGCAATAAGATCTGACACGCTGTTCAGGTGTATCAGAGGTAGTCCTCGCTTTTCCGACACAATGCGTCCTGCAAACCCGCGTGGGAGACGGGCCAGTCGAAAAGCGAGACCCATGTTAACCAGCGGCGGTTTCCGTCGGATACCCGAAAACCGTGGCAGATAATGAGTTTAGACTGCATTATGGGAAAACGCATCTGACGGAAAGTGGAACGTCGTAAAGCGAGAACTACCTGTACTATTAATACTGTCATAGTGAAAATTGAATTATTTTATTAGGCTGTGTATTGAATATCACCATCATCTATTTTATGTTTTTTTTTAATAATTTTTTTTATAAGAGTCCTGGCAAGTGTGCGTAAACTGTTACTCTTTTGGCAGCAACTTAACTATGAAGCTTTTGCTTGGGAATTTTTCATAAGCAAGTGTGTGTCTAGCGATGGTAAAGGTTATTCCAACCTGACCAAACAGTGAAGTATCAAAAGCTGTGTTCTGGTGTATAGCATCTCTAAAGACCAACTATCCAGGACCATTCAAAAAAGACTCGCAGGTTAGCTATAACAAGTGAACAAAAACCAGTTCTTATGCATTTGGGCCAAATAGGATTGCAAACTGAAATTGTGTCAAACACGTTACAATATACTTTCAGGAAGATGCAACATTTTCATTTTTCGGAATGTATACAGCTTTTATGATAGCATGCACAGTTTATTGTTTGCATCTCATGTGACCTAAAAACCAACTGGTATTTCCTAATTCCATTGTGGTGAAACTAGGAGAATTTATATAATAGAGGTTAGTGTATACAGGCAGTCCTCGGTTATCCAACACAATGCGTTACTCAAAATGGTGCTGTAAAGCGAAACGTTGTAAAGCGAAACACGTTTTCCCATAGGAACACTGTTTAAATGAAAGGTTCCGTTCCTGAAGGCATTTTTAACACTAAAATACACCAAATATTTTATGCCGGCAATAAGATATGCAGCACACACATAAATTATATAGTGTATATACTGTATTATATATATAATATAACATAATAAATAATATATTATATAGTATAATATTATATATATATATATACGCTCTTACGATGCTTTGCAATGTTATTTATGTGAATGTGTATATATATACACACATACACAACGTTGCAAAGCGTCTTAAGAGCGTTGGATAAGCCATTTTGGCGTTGTAAAAATGAATATAGGTATGCATTGCATACCGTTGGATAAGCCATTCGTTGTAAAGCGAAGCGTTGTAAAACGAGGACTGCCTGTAGTGTATAGCGTATACAGGTAATAACTCCATCAACTCACAAATGGCCGTATCAATATGAATGGAGCTGAGCTTTTAAAAAGCAAGGGGTGGTTCAAAGAATATTATATATGGGCCAAAGAAACAGAAACTGATGACAGATAAGAGCCCCCTTAGAGCATTCACTTTTTTTCCTTCTTTTGAAAATACACTGCAACAGCAGCTGCAGAAAAGACAATGAGAGCTAGAAAACAGATACAACCAGTTAGGATTGAGATAGACACATATGCCTACATCCAGACAGGTACCACGTTTTAGCACACACATTCATTCATATGCATGCACCCCTTTTCAGGATCTGGACCTTTGTGGTTAAAATTGATATACTCCATAACTTACGTTATTGTCCGAAAACTCTAATTTACTTCCCTATTTCACAATGTACAAAATGTCTGGAGCATCCGGCCTATAGAAACAAACTATACATTTATACAAACTAAAAAAAAGGGGTCGGATAAAAAAAGCAAATTGTGATACTTAACAGAGATCTCACATTGCTATGTTAAACTATACTATATATGTGTCACTATAAAGACCTGTGGTCCAAGTCCAGGGGTGGCCAACTCCACTCATTTACCGAGCCACTGGTGCTGAAGCAGGGATATCCTTAAAACCTGACCTGTTGGCCACCCCTGGACTAGCCAATTATTGAAAGGAATCATAACCTGCAGCAACCTTACACCTTTGCAGGGTCAACAGAGCTAACCACTCTCTGCCCTGCAAGAAAATGAACTCTTTGGAGAATTGCAAGATGATTTTAATTCAGCAGCATATGTTGCAATTTAAGCACCCCTCATTAGTGCAGTACTTATAGACCCGTTTTACCAAAACAAGATATTTTTCAGACACAAATTTCCATCATTTACAATATGAACATTATCAAACCGTAAAAAAAAAGCACTTTGAAGACATTTGCAGTTACTATGTTGTCAAGTATTGAAAACAAAAAGGTTTAGAAAGCCCAGCATGTAAAAATATATAGTCTTAGCAAACTCCCATCTATATATATTTTTATTTTTTTTAAATGAAGTCTGCATTTTAACTTCCATCTAGATGTTCAAGTTCTAAAGAAAAAAAAAGTAACTTGAAGCAACACGCACATTTTTTAAGTTAATAAATTATCTGTAGCAGGAGTTTTCCCTGTACAGCCATAGCAGCGATACATTGATAAACCTAGGACATTAGGAGTTGTAATTATTACTTAAAGAAAATAAGAAATACAGCTGTTGAATGGCTCCCAGGGTTGGAATGATTGATGCAGATTGAAGAAAAGAAGTTGTGTTTGATGCTTTAATATTATATATATTTTGAAATATATCAAGGATGTGAAACAGAATACGGTGTTACAATAATATTCTCCAGTGTTGGGCATGAATACTGTAAAATAAGATTAAGCTTGTGCTAGAAACACAAATGGCAGCTGGCTGCTCATTCAGTTTTCTTCTTTGCACGGAGACTAATTTATTAACGCAAATAACAAATAGTGGGGGGAAATTTAAAGTCCAAAAAATGACCATGCATTTGCAGTACTGAGCAGCTGTGTGCTACAAAATGGGTGAGAGGGGAGCATTTGTTTCCCGCGTCACAGGAGAGGTCAGACTACCACTGCTATATTTGATATCCTGCACCACTTAATCCAAACAATGCTTTAAAAAGCTATACCGCTCCATCATGAAACTGCTTAAATCACCCATTAAATATAAGCATTACATCTCAAACATACTTGTGCTCGCAAGTTGGTTGCGAGATAAAAATATGAAGTTCTGCACAAGATCAAACTCAAAGTAAAACTGTTGCACTTATATCAATATGAAAATCACAAATCAAACCATTACATTCCCAAATCAGATCACCAGGGCCCACGAATATCCTCTTTACAACGATGGAAATCGGGTATGGGCACTTCAATTTACTACTTGTTTCTTTGGACGCTATATTGCATTTCAGCAATCCTGTTGGCACAAAATTATTAGATAGTGGGAAACAATTATTAACCGGTTTCTGCCGAAGGGGTCTGCAAGCTGTGGCAGCACCTCTAACAGCAACCACACACAAAAGAGGGTAGCCCCGCACAGCTGAGAAGTCAGTGTGAGGTGCTCACTAGCTAGGGTAGATTTGCATACACGAGAGAAAAGAAACCTAGTAGGTGAGCACTCAATCACAGCTAAAGTATTGTGGTAATATTAAAAATAATCTTTATTATCATCAATGAATATAAAATAAAGGGGTTTAAAATTAGATCAAACAGCATGGACTGTGATCAAAATAACATTGCTGTACCAGCTATGTTGATTATACATATGGGAGATTATATGACAAATAATCAAAATCTCATGCTGTAAATTTACAGCCTAATGTGATAGAATAAGGGGCCAGTAATTGAACTGCTGTATATTAACTGCCTCAGCAGCCAGTAGTATCAATTGATGTAACTTAGGTAAATGTAGCTCAGTAGCTATGAGCTACAATAGAGGAATGAGACTGCGACAATTGTATATTGAATGCAGATACACCTCAAAGTATAGGAAGATACAAAACCGGCAAAGTATGCAGTGTCCACATGATTTTGGGCACTGCAGAGCAGAGTGTCTCCCTCCGCGGGAGGGATAAGGATACAATCACTGCTGCGGAAAGGCAAGTATGCAGAGGCAGTAATTACATAAGAGGGTATAAGTCATACGTAAAAAATCAAGGAGGCAATTAGTGTCTACAGGAGAACGGTGTCCTTATATATAGGTAGGTAATATCCCTGTATATGGCAGCAAACATTGTAACCCAAAGTAAGCGAGTGGCTGTGCCGTTAATTAACCAAATATTGCAGCCAAACACCCGACAATTCCCAGCTGATAATAGAAGCGGATCCACGGCTGATAAATGATCCCGTGAGAAGATCCGTGTGTGCACTATACAGCAAGGATGTATACAGAGGGAATAGATGATATATGCATATATGGTATAAAAGGATAACCAGGTACAGTGTTAATCGAGCACATCCAGAACCAACAGGGTAAATGAACCTAATTGAGGCAGAACACTATCTTCTGTATGCACTGTCCCCTACATCAGCACGGATCATAATATATCTCTGCTGATGTGCTCTCGGGCGTGCCTAAATAATGGCAGCAGAATAAAATAGAGGTCCCTTATATAGAGAGGTCCTGCGAAGCCGAATTGCTGCATACAGGATCGTTGTATGGTATACAAAGCAGGGACTCCGCAACTTAAGAGTAAATATCAGTAAATGTTGCGGTCACAGTGATGGCGTCCCGCATGTGTGGAGGAGTATGGCCATACTGTGACCGCAACATTTACTGATATTTAATCTAAGTTGTGGTGCTTCGTTATCCGGCGGCGCCGAGAGGGGGCCGCCATCTTTAAACCGCAGTCGCGCATGCGCAGAATGGGCGTAGTTTGCGCGTGCAGACCGTAGGCCGCGCATGTGCAGAACGGCGAAAAACGCCTTTCTGTGCATGCAGGGAACTGAAAATTGCCGGATCCGCTTTCCGGCGATTTTCACTATATGGCGGGGCCCTGGAACGGAACCCGCCGTATACCCGGGGCCCTGCTATAGCTGGTACAGCAATGTAATTTTGATCACAGTCACAGTCCATGCTGTTTGATCTAATTTTAAACCCTTTTATTTTATATTCATTGATGATAATAAAGATTTTTAATATTACCACAATACTTTAGCTATGATTGAGTGCTCACCTACTAGGTTTCTTTTCTCTCGTGTATGCACCTCTAACAGCAAACAGGTTCAGATCTGTTAAATACAGATTTGTAAGCTTCTCTAGTTTCTAGGATGCTGCTGATCCCTTTTAACCTTTGGAGCCTGGTTTCAAATTTGCCAACGCTCTTGAGTTTTTGAGGGAGTGGGACAGCTCATTGAGAAAGGAGATGAAATGAGAGTCTCTCTCTGACTTTTTCGACTCCAAAATCACTACGATGGTAAAATGTGGCTCGGGGCGTGTTAGAAAATACGTGCTTTGAACTTTGTCATCGTAGAAGTGGACAACCTTGTCCAAAGTGTTCAGGTCGGGAGTCTTGTCAGTCATGATCATGATGACATTGGGCCAGTGCATTACAGGTCTATCATTGGGTAAAGACACAACTGCTGGGTACTGGTCCACACCTTTTGGTGCTTCCCGGTAAGAATCTGGATGGTGATAACCATGACCCTGAAAGTTCTCTGACCCCCGGTTGTCAAAAATTAAGGAGACATTGATAGCGTCGTATTTTCTAATGAAACTGGATATTTTCCCAAAATAGTCTGGGTTTGTTTTAGCAGTCAGAGTCTTCATCTCTGAGGTCTGACGACTAAGTGCCTCATGGAAGTAAAAGCTGAACTTGGCAAGGAGGATGTTTTTAAACTTCATGAGCCAGAGGAAGAGGTGTGGGGGCTGCACAGCCTTTTGAGACTGTCCGCCAAATAGATGCTTCTTGGTCTCTCTCTGCTTCTCAAATATTTGACCCCAGGTCTGTAACTTGGTGTGAGCGCTGTGCAGGTTTACCAGGGACGGGAGGAACTTCCACTCGCAAATCTGAGTCTGGGCTTTCAAAAGGTGGGCAAGGACATCCACTTCAAGCTGAAATCCGCTTTCCAGAGGAGACAGTATGGGGTGGTGAAACCTACAGAAAGAAACAATAGTACAGATAGAAGTTTAGTGCTTGCAAGGTTAACCCAGTCAGTGGAGCATGTAACAGTGCAATCCCAAGGTTGTGGTTACCAGGGCAGAATCACAATATACATCACACATTCACAAGTAGGACACATCTTTGACGCAATTTTTTTAATGTATTGAAATTACCACTTTTAAAAAAAAAATGTGCAATGATTAAACTCCTAGAGCCAACCATCACATAAGCAACATGTTGATGTGTCAAAGGACTTGGGTTGGTAGGGCCTCCTCCTTGAGGGTGAACAAATTGAGGATTGGGATACTATAGTCTAACTTATTCTCTTTCGACTCACAGTAGTACTACCTTAAATAACAATACAGTATGTTACATTTTCAGACTCATTTGGATGGAGTCGACAGTCTATGGCTATCCTTAATTATTATTCCCTTTTATAATGCTCACTGCTCTACTTAATATGATTAAAAACTTCTACTGTAAATAGCAAGTCTGCAGTGCTTGGCTTGCATAAGAAGGAAGAAGGCACAGCACACTAATTTAAATAGCTTATTCATTATTAAATTACCTTTCAAGTAACAAAACTAGATCGAGTTACTGGCGTATAGCAGGGAAATGTCACTTCTCCTTTGAAGCAACTGTTCAAAGGAGCGCAAAATGCAAATTGTTATACTCCAAGTCTCACGGATTTGCTACGCTGGAAATTACATACATTCTTTTTATATATTTGTGTTTAATTACCAAACTACATCATAAACTATCATTTTGTTATAATATAGCTTAATATTGTCACAAACCAATATCAATGGAATGACCCTGTAAATACGTTAGCCTTAACATTACAAATATTACAGACTGCGCACATTTATCGAGACGGTGCCAAAAACAAAGGAATTGTAATCATTTTTTTTTTATTTTAAAGATTAAATCCTTCATTTAAGATGAATAGGTACAAACTAAAAAGCAACTTTTAAGTTAGGGCAGGAAGGGGGGATGTGGGGGGAGTTGAAAATCCTCCAATCAAGCCCCTTTGTCTCCCCCATCGCTTGTACTTGAAGAGTCTTAATACACAGCTGGAGATCTTTGTATTACAATACTGACCTTGAGCTGTACTTCTTTAAGATGGATTCCAAAATGTTGACCAGCTCCTCTGAATTGATGAACTTTTGGCTGCTCAAAGTGTACATTTTCTCATAGAAGTCCGCAATTTCCATGCGTGCCTGGACAAAATAGCACAGCTGCTCCGATAGGTGGGAAAGCAGCTCTTCTAAGTGTGGAGCAGTCCCTCCAATGGCATTCCTACCTGTGGTTACCACCTTCTTCAGTTCATTGTATAATGATGTGTAATTCGTTCTGATGGAATCCTTTCTACTGAAGAAGGACTGGCCACCTGATGGTGAAATAATAGAACACTTTAATTAAAATCACAGAGAATAGAGGACTATATTACCTGTATCTATGGTAAAGGCAGTCAAGTGTACATTTTTCCAATTCAGACGAGTGATCCTTGGCTCAAGAGTAGACTAATTCTAATCAATAACTTTAATATTAGTGCTTCACCCCATGCCATCTCCACCAATAAAAATTATTTCTCCCAAAGTCATGGAAAAATGTGTCCACTCCCATTTACGCGATTACTACACCAAGACAAATTTCCCTAGCCACTTCCAATCTGGCTTTCGCCCCAAACACTCCACGGTAACTACCCTCCTAAAAGTTTGCAACGAGATCCAGTGTGGAATGGAACTGAGACAACTTACAGGTGCAATATTCCTAGATTTTGTAAAGGCTTTTTTATACGGTTGATCACGTTATCTTGCTAAACAAACTTCAGTACTCTGGAATAGGGAAGCTTTAAACTGGTTTCATTCTTACCTATCAGATAGATCCCAACATGTGTCTATCTCAGTCAATAACTCCAACCCTTTGGACATCACCTGCGGTTTCCCGCAAGGCTCTGCTCTGGGACCCCACTCTTCATGAATGATCTTTCTACAGCTTGTAAGGGATCCTCAATATACATGTATGCAGATGACAACCTTATATGCACACAGCCCTAACCTCTCAGACCTTGGACAAATACTTCAATCTGACTTTGAGACTTGAAAATTGGATTTCCCAAAACAAAAAACTGTTTCTAAACACTGACAAGACTGTAACAATGGTATTTGGGACCAAGGCTACATTTCTAAAGCTTCCAATGAAGGAGCTACAGATCAGAAGCACCTCTAATACCATCCTAGCCCCTGTTACTAGTTTAAAATATTTGGGCTTACTGTTTGACCCCCATTTAACATTTGGGATGCACATTGATACCCTGATATCCAAAATCTATGGCAAATTAGGTGTACTATAGAGGAACAAATCCTCCCTAAGTCTGCTGGTCAGAAAGCACATCGCACAGCAGATGCTGATGCCAATTATAGACTATGAGGACATAGTATATGGCACGGCACCCCAAACTCACTTTGGTAAACTCGATATCCTCTACAACTCAATATGCCGCATTGTCCTCCAATGTAATTCCAACACACATTACTGCGAAATGCTAAAAGAACTAGATTTGTTATCACTTGAGTCTGGGCGCAAAGTTCATCTCTCCTGTCCTGCCTTCAAATACTTTCTGGACAGCTGCCCGCATATCTGAACAAGCTCCTCACCCCCACCACATGCAGCACTTATCCGAGATCTGACTCCAAAAGACTGTTCATGGTCCCACGGTTCAACAAAGTATCCGGCTGCTCCTCCTTCTCTTAACATGCACCCCACAACTGGAACAGTGTACCAGAGACTCTCACTGCCACCACCAGTCTAAGTTCTTTCAAAACTAAAGCCGTCTCACATTTTAATCTGGTCTGTAACTGTTATATACGCATATAATATATATTATCTTTAAGTGTGCATGCAACGGCTTGTATATAATGTATTGTATAACCATTTTACTTAACCTAACCATGTATTTGTCATTATAACTCTGTGCCCAGGACATACTTGAAAACGAGGTAACCCTCAATGTAATATTTCCTGGTAAAAAAAATTGATAAATATTTAATGGGACTTTTCTAAGGTGGCTGAAATAAAAAAGGAGCACCATACAAAGCATCTACACCAACAACTACGTGCAGTATTTAGGTTGTGTCTGGCTGTATCTGTTATGTTCACTATACAGGCATACCCCGCATTAACGTACGAAATGGGACTGGAGCATGTATATAAAGCGAAAATGTACATAAAGTGAAGCACTACCTTTTTTCCACTTATCGATGCATGTACTGTACTGCAATCGTTATATACGTGCATTACTGATGTAAATAACGCATGTGTAACAGGCTCTATACTCTCCCCGCTTGCGCACTACTTCGGTACAGGTAGGGAGCCGGTATTGCTGTTCAGGACGTGCTGACAGGCGCACGCGCAAGCTGCCGTTTGCCTATTGGGCGATATGTCCTTACTCGTGAGTGTACTTAAAGTGAGTGTCCTGTATAATGTTGCTGAAATATTAAAACCACAAATTATTTTATAAGTACAGTAGTTTGAAAGATATGGCTCCTGTTGCAGATCTAGAAGTTTACTTTTGTAATGATTGGAATAAACTATCTGGTCTGTGAATTCATTCTTGTTTTTGTATAGCTTGGCATCTTTTAAATAACGGTGATAATAAAGAATAAGAAATTATTTTAAAGTTATCGCTCCTGTAGAACACACTCAATTCTGTTTCCCCGAGAGAAAGATGCTTGCCCAAAAGCAAAATGACAATTGACATTTTGCATTAACCACTATATTCCAAGTTACATAGCTGTGGAAGACAGACATGTCCATCGAGTTCAACCTATTTTCAATTTAGATGAGATACTCATCCTATATTTACAATGCAGAGGAAGGCAAACAAAAAAACCAAGTCAAACATTATCCAATGATGCCTCATAAGGGGAAAATTAAATTCCTTCCCGACTCAGATATCTCCCTGGATCAACACCTTTCCTGTGTTTACTTATTTGGTTTATCCCTGTATACCTTTCTTTTAAAAAGAGGTCTAACCTTTTCTTTAAAAGTTTTCTATTGTATCTGCCATCACAGTTTCCATGGGTAACGAATTCCACATTTGGACTGCCCTTACTGTAAAGAACCATTTTCTTTCTTGCTGGTGAAATCTCTTTTACTCTAATCCTAAAGGATGACCCTGAGTCCTTTGTACTGGTGTCCTTGGGATGAATAGTTATTTTGAAAGCTCCTTGTATTGACCCTGAATAAACATTTTATATTTAGTAGTCAACATATCCCCTTAGATGCCTCTTTTCTAATGTAAATAAATCTAATTTAGCTAACTTTTCCTTATTAGTTAGACCTTCCATCCCCTTTATTAATTTGGTGTCTCTGCTCTTCTAAAACTGTACTCCATATTCAAGGTGTTGTCTTGCTAATGATTTATACAGTTAAAAAATGATGCTTCCTTCCCTTCCATACCATATTTTATGCAAGATATCTATTTTGCCTTTGCAGCTACTGTCGGACGTTTTATTGTATTGTATGTCTTTATTTATATAGCGCCATTAATGTACATAGCACTTCACAGTAGTAATACATGTGGTAATCAAATAAATAACAGATAATATAAATAACAGATCATGGGAATAAGTGTTTTAGACATAAAAGTAACATTAAGGAAGAGGAGTCCCTGCCCCGAGGAGCTTACAGTCTAATTGGTAGGTAGGGAGAACGTACAGAGACAGTAGGAGGGAGTTCTGGTAAGTGCGTCTGCAGGGGGCCAAGCTTTATGTATCATGTGTTCAGAATATCCACAGTGCTATTCATATGCTTCTTTAAGCAAGTGTGTCTTAAGGTGGGTCTTAAAGGTGGATAGAGAGGGTGCAAGTCGGGTACTGAGGGGAAGGGCATTCCAGAGGTGTGGGGCAGTCAGTGAAAAAGGTTTAAGGCAGGAGAGTGCTTTAGATACAAAGGGGTAGAAAGAATACATCCTTGAGAAGAACGCAAGAGTCTGGATGGTGCATAACGAGAAATTAGGGCTGAGATGTAAGGAGGGGCAGAAGAGTGTAAAGCTTTAAAAGTGAAGAATGGAGTGTGAGATGCGGGATTTGATCGGAAGCCAGGAGAGGGATTTCAGGAGGGGAGATGCCGAGACAGATCTAGGAAAGAGTAGAGTGATTCTGGCAGCAGCATTTAGGATAGATTGTAGGGGAGACAGGTGAGAGGCAGGAAGGCCGGACAACAGGAGGTTACAGTAATCAAGACGGGAGAGAATGAGGGCCTGAGTCAGAGTTTTAGCAGTCGAGCAACAGAGGAAAGGGCGTATCTTTGTTATATTGCGGAGCACTATTGCCAAACCTGCCGTCTTCATCACTCCTAAATCCTTCTCAATGATTGACCTAATTTAGTCACACTTAATTTAGAAGTAGGCTGTTTATTCTTTTTTACCAAATGCATAAACTTACATTTATCTGTATTAAAACTCATCTGCCATTTACCTGCCCAAGTTTGTAGTTCATCAAAGGCCTTCTGTAGAGAAATTAGATTCTGCTCTGATTTCACTACCTTACATAATTTATTATCATCAGACATCAGTTGGCATGGAGACTTTTTCATGCCAACCTCAAGGTCATTAATAAACAAGTTAAAAAGCAGTGGCCCCAGTACCGAACCTTGAGGTACTCCACTTTTAATTAATCCTCTAATATTTCTTATTAGAGCACAAAACATTGGCAAATTCGCTCTTTTTTTTATTCACTCAAAAAACAGTCTGCACCTATTTATAGTAAAAAAAAATTTGACAAGCATTGAACCTAGGAAACCAATTATCCAAGTACCCAGCGAGCTAATTATAACATTGTCACAAAATGCATCGTGGGATATGGTGTGGGAAGGAGGTTTCATATAAACGGAAACAGCACTGAGAAAACACTTTACAGAGCTACAGTCTGACTCCAATAACCTATGAGCTGCCTGCCTTTAACACCTAAAGGGACAAGTTATGTTACTAGCAGATGTGCACTCAACCGGAGATGTTACAACAGAGAAGACCTTTTCATGCTCAGAAAGCAGTTCACCAAGTGTGCATTGCTAGGGGCGATCATCAAAGGCATCCTTACAGGGTATGAAAACATCTATTATCTCAACAAGGGCTTATAAATAACTAAATGCACCAGATGTTAAAAGGAACCTTAAAGGCCATAGGCATGTTATTTAGAAATGGATTGCAGCTGTTTTGGAACTGGATACGGGTGGAGTTTAAATCAGCAGTTTATATTTAGGAGGAAAGAGGTGCATTGAGAACAACACATTAAACCAGGTTGTTTGAGGACCCCACTCATAGTAATGGCCAACTGCATCCAAAGCAAATCCTTATTTATTGGTTATTATAGTTAAACATAAAGGCAGAGAGTTCATGTTCTGATGGTCCCACTGGCATGGTGATTAAAGCCGAGGATTGGTTCATGACTGGTTGCTTCCTACTCTGCTCCATCCAGCAGGAGGCACTGGTCACAATGCAGCTGGTGTTCCCTTCACCAGTGCTGTATGACAAGAGGTGGTCCAAAGGAGGAGCAGCAGAATGCAACCTGCATTTATTTATTTTTTGATTATTGAAGCTCGGCTAACACGGTACTGGTACCTCTACATGGATATATATATATATGTAGATATAAATAATCAGAAGTGGAGGCCCCAGTGACTACAAATCCCAGCAACCCCTGCTATAGCTGACAGACACAGCACTTCAGTCTCTGTAAACTTACAAAGGGCGTGTTGCCCGGAACACAAGGTGTGTTGCTATCTAGGGGTCTGGTATGATACGTTTAATTAATAAATAATTTCCTATTTTTCTATATTGGCCTCCTCCAATTTGTTGGCAGTGCTCTGCCCCCGTTTCTATTTCTGTAAACTTACAAGACAAAACACACACGTGTATGTAAACCGTGTATGTGTGTATGTAAACCGTGTATGTGTGTATGTAAACCGTGTATGTGTGTATGTAAACCGTGTATGTGTGTATGTAAACCGTGTATGTGTGTATGTAAAACGTGTATGTGTGTATGTATGTACAACAAAAGACAGGGGTGCCCAATGCTACATCCAATTGACAAAACATATAAAGTAATAAGTATAAAGTTTAAATACTTCAATAATAATAATAATATTTACTTGGTTATTTGTATGTATGTATGTATGTATGTCTTTATTTGTATAGCGCCATAAATGTACATAGCGCTTCACAGTAGTAATACATGTGATATAAATAACAAATATAAATAACAGATCATGGGAATAAGTGCTTCGGACATACTGTAAAAGTAACATTAAGGAAGGAGTCCCTGCTCCGAGGAGCTTACAATCTAATTGGTAGGTAGGGAGAACGTACAGAGACAGTAGGAGGGAATACTAGTAAGTGCGTCTGCAGGGGGCCAAGCTTTGTGTCATGTGTCCATGATTATCCAGTGCTACTCATATGCTTCTTTAAGCAGATGTGTCTTAAGGTGGGTCTTAAAGGTGGATAGCGAGGGGGCTAGTCGGGTATTGAGGGGAAGGGCATTCCAGAGGTGTGGGGCAGAAAGTGAGAAAGGTTTAAGGCGGGAGAGAGCTTTAGATACAAAGGGGGTAGAAAGAAGACATCCTTGAGAAGAACGCAAGAGTCGTGATGGTGTATAGTGAGAAATTAGGGCTGAGATGTAAGGAGGGGCAGAAGAATGTAAAGCTTTAAAAGTGAGCAGTAGAATTGAGTGTGAGATACGCGATTTAATCGGAAGCCAGGAGAGGGATTTCAGGAGGGGAGATGCGGAGACAGATTTAGGAAAGAGTAGAGTGATTCTGGCAGCAGTGTTTAGGATAGATTGTAGGGGAGACAGGTGAGAGGTAGGAAGGCCGGACAGCAGGAGGTTGCAGTAATCGAGACGTGAGAGAATGAGGGCCTGAGTCAGAGTTTTAGCAGTTGAGTAACAGAGGAAAGGGCGTATCTTTGTGATATTGCGGAGGAAAAAGCGACAAGTTTTAGAAACGTTTTGAATATGAGAGGAGAATGAGAGAGAGGAATCAAGTGTGACCCCTAGGCAGCGTGCTTGGGCTACTGGGTGAATGATCGTATTTCCAATAGCAATGTGGAATTATTTAATTAAACCCTTTGGCCAAAGCGTCATAAGCCTGCATACCAAACGTCAAGGTATAACCAAATTAATGCAGGTCCTACACTACACTGTGAACCTTCCCTTTTACCCCTGTATGAGGGGAAAGAACCATAGTAGATCCTGTTCTTTGCAGCAAAGTGAAAAGACCTCCCGAGTTAAAAAGGTGAGGAAGAGGGAGCACGTACGTGTACACACACACACACACACACACACACACACACACACACACAGTGTATATATACACACACACATATATATATATATTTTGCAAGAGAAAAAGAAAGAAACAACACATACTAGAGTGCTTTTTTAGAGCCTTCTTTTCTCTCTCAACACACACATATATATATATATATATATATATATATATATATATATATATATATACACACACATACGTATGTGCAGTGGTCGACAAATCACCAAAAAATCTACTCGCCGAACAAAAAAATCTACTCGCCACCTAGTACCACACGTGTGTGCTTGGGCCAATAGGAGCTCGCCACGAGGTTAAATCCACTCGCCCGGGGCGTGCAAATGTATAGGTTTGTCGACACACTGCGTATGTGTGTGTATGTGCACGCGTGTGTGTATACGTATGTATGTGTGTACACCTCTCTCTCAGATATAGATATATATCTACACATATATGTGAGTATGTATATATACATACAGACACCATAAAGAGTAATCAGGATTAGTCATGTCAGGCTGTTAACTATTAACCCATTGGCGACCCATCCAACAACCAAAAAAAAAGGGGGGGGGGGGTGCGCCTAGCACGTGCTTCTAAATGAAACGTTTGTGTTTTGTCACTGAAATTGTTTTTTTTGTTTGATGTTTTTGATTGAATGAAAGACTTATGAGAGTATAATTACAATTTCAGTGACAACAGAAAGAAGTTTCACTTACCCCCCCCCCCCCACCCCCGCCCTTTTTTTTAAATGTATTTTTAGACAATGGTCGTTTGTGATGGGGCATGGAGTACCACATTTTATATATTACACACTTCATACTCCCCCTTTTTATAGGGAAATGAGAATAAGCGCCATCCTCAACCACTTCACTGCTAGAGTGGGGGGTTGGCAATGCATTGATCACTTTGGTTAGAAGTGAGACTGAACCTTTGATTCAAGACGGGTAAATCTGTTAAATTAGTCAGACAAAAAATCCTCTGCGTTGAGCCTGTTTCATTTTAGACCTATGCATTGGGCAGGTGAAACGGAAACGGAAACCTGATGCACTACTGTACCTTCTCTCTGGGTGTACTGGGAATACTTTTAAACAAACCACCGACGACACATTTACAACTTACATTGCTTAAACATGGGCAAAAAGTAGGGTTGCACATGTCAAAATTGATTTGAAGCAAAGTGTGTGTTCCTTTGCATGTCATTTCCCAGAGTCCCTTGCTGCAGTGGAAGCATTGTATGGTAAGAGATATTGGGGAAAAGCTGGTTCTCTGTTCAATATGGGAAGAATTTACAATATTTGAAGAATATCGATTACCAAACCATGCCATATTACTTGGCTAAACTAATCATTTACCAGGACTCTAAATTCTATAGCGTGACAAATCTAACCTTCCAGGTCGTTACTTAAAACATGTAAACTGGAAGAACGAAAAAAAGTGTATACCACTGTATACATAGTTTGAGTGACAGTAAAATGATTACCGATGGTTGTTCATGGGTCTTATCCATTTGTAAACTATTTACTTTGTGCAAAATCTTCAAAATTTAATTTATGGCTGCCTTCCAGTACTAAAAAGATATAGAGGAAACGCCACATTCACCTACGAAAATCCTGGCAATTCCAATTTAGACAAAGTTACCCATTAACTGGTCAATATGAAGATGGTTTTAGACCAGGTCAGCTGGTTAGGGTAATAAAGCGGTTACAATCTGCAGCCATCCCCAGCAACAAAGTGGCCATTGGACCTTAATGCAAACAACAAATTGCAGCCGCTGCTGCGGTGTAAGGCTTAGGAGGAACAGCTCGAGATGTAGAGCATGAAATTGGTTATTGCTAAGAATAGATTCTGCATGAACACCAGCCTCCCCTGACTTTCTAGCCAATGGCATAGCACGTACTGTATTATGTTTCATCTTTTTTTTGCAAATGTAGGAGATCAAGACCCAGAAAGTGAGCTCAAAATAAGATTGTTTTGCTTTTCTGCGATTTAACAGAAGTGGTTTGGTGAGTTTACCCCAATCAATACACTCACACCTTTACACTGGCATATACTGTATGGAAGGTGAAATGTAAATTGTGGCATGGTGTGCAATTAGTGCTCAATCATCCTGCACAATTTTGGAAAGCCAATTACAGTAATGATGTACGGGCACTCAAAATTCGACAATGCCTAATCATTGTAAACTAGCAAAGACAAGAAGCCCATGGGTATCTCTGCAGATCTCAAACAGGTCAATAAAACCAGCTTTGTGTATTCCATTCAGTAACACCGAGGATTCTGGGCAAGGACATGAAAATGAGCACACATTTTCCTGGTATAGTCAATCATATAAAAGTGAAAGAAAAATGTAAGTACTTTCCACTATCATTTTCCCACTTAATTGTCTATATATAAATACTGCCCACAACAACTTGATAGATACTTCATGTGATACAACCCTTTGGCAATCACTCAAATCACATCGATATATCTTGCAACTATGTGGTTGTAAGTAAATAACAATGGAACTTTTCATTGAAAACTACAGTGGCCTTGTGCTTTACTGCAGCAATACCACTCTAAACACAAAGATTATTCTATTTCAGTGTGCCATGTTCAGATGTTTCCTCCTTCCGCTAGCATTAGGTAATAACATGGCAAACTGAACTGTTTAAATAATATGTTTGAATGGCAGTGGCCATATTAAATTCCCAATGTGTAAAATATGTATGCACCTTCAGAACTTAAAAAGGATTGCATTAATGTAAAAAAATGTTTTGAAGAGCAGGCAAGAAGCACTAGGATCACAGTCTGCCAAGTTTCTTTTATATTATTATAGTCTGCCAAGTTTCTTTTATATTATGATAGCCTGGTGTGTATCCCAAGCAGTTTTGAACTCCCTTACTATACATTATGCTTTACCACCTGTTGGGAGGCTGTCCTAGGAATTCACCACCCTTTCCATAAAGAAGTATTTCTTTACATTCTCCCTGAGTCTCCCCACCCTCCCGTTTCAAAGCATGACCTGTGGTTCTAGCACTTTTGGTACCGGTGCTGTGCCCAATGGAAAGCCTCCTGACTTGTTTACGAGAGGATCATTCAAGAGGTAAGAACGCGAGACAAGATTTGGTTGCCTGGCATAACAAGCTATACTGCCCAAGAGAGAGAAATAATCCACAATCAAACTCTCAATAAGACACCTGTGTGGAAGAAGACAGAATGGAGCAGTAAGATTTGGCGAGAGACAGACATATGTTTTGTTAGCTCTGTCACAATTTACCAATAAGACAGAAGCACTGCAATGAAGGAGGAGGCTTCTGAAGCCCCTGAACGGGTTCACAATATCCAGTTATCTGATAATGGCAAAATGCATATCAGAAGCATGAAAGTTAATTACAGGGAATTTAGTTGATGACAGCCCAAACTGGCAGATGTCTTATGGCATTTGAAATCCAGGGCTAAAGGACAACGAATTTGACTCAGCAATAGAGACTTGTGAATTATTCGAATACATTCAACAATCTCCAATCAGGCACATTCGCCTCATTATAAAGTTAAATGAATATTTGTGCGCTAATTATTCCCACATGGTGCCAAACCCACAAAGGTGTTTTGGGCCATTCGTGTGCACAATCAAATACATGACTTGAATATTCGTTTTAACATTTGCTGATGGAATGCTATGACATGAAATGCCTGTAAATTTAATGTTTACCACTATTGATGTAACTTAACCATGTATTGTCACCGTAACTCTGTGCTCAGGACGTACTCGAAAATCAGGTCGATCTCGATTTATTTTTTCCTGGTAAAAACATCTTATAAATAATATTTCTTTAAAAGGGACGCCGAAGCAATACGCCGGTGGGCTTCGGTACAGTTGCCCACATTTTTCGATGCCAAATTCAAGGGCAAATATTCGACATTGAATTGTCAAAAATTCCCCCGAACTCACGGATCGAATTTTGACACATCTGCCCATCTCTACGCAGCAGCAACAACAAAAAAAGTATAGACATTTTGTTATCATCTGACAGTACTACCCATCAAGAGTGAAAGAGGTAGCGTTCAATCCATATAAAAAAAAGGTTATTTGGTAGGAAAAGCAGAAGAGAGTTGGAAAACGTTGAGTCCTTCAATCCATTGCTATGCCCCACTGGGAATCAAGAGATAAATGTATCAGGTTGAAAACTACAGTAAACCTTAATACACATTAAGGTAATCTACATATATTGAAGGCAGGATTTTAAACTTCTCCAAATATTAGGAGCGAGAAAACCTCCTATTCAAAGTATTTCTGTCCTTAATAGCTATTCCAAGTCTATCTATCATTGGCCTCTCCTAAATCTGCCAGCCAACTGCGGCTGATATGCAGGAAATGTCTAGGCCAGAGGTGTACGTTTGGCCAAAAAGTATCTTATGGAATGGATCAACTAATGCATAAAACATTTTTTACATTACTTATTCCTTCACATGGATAATATTAATTTATATAAATAAATGAATACTTGATAATAGCTAAACTAGGGATACAAAAAATATCATAGCAAAACACTGCAACCTCCTTGCGTTTTCCCCAGGGATCTTTAGCATATAAGACAAAGAAACGTATACTGTACTGTACATACTTTGATGTTACACAAATAAAATAATGTGCAACAGTACAATTCAGAAGTAACTGATCACATTTACAAAAAGAAGGCTCTATGTACCAAGCAGTCTGCTCTATAACCTCCTCCCTCTTCCTTATTTAGCTGGCAATTAGCACCCAGAGTAGGACTCAGATAGTGCTCATTAGGTTGGGACCATGAGGGATAGGCTAAAACAGCTTGTATTTATTCTGCTGTAGGGTAAAGAAGGTTGAACAAGTGCCTTGCTTACCGAGCTCAAGCCTCTACCCATACACAATTACATTTTAATCCAATCAGTAGGATCGTCAATGCTAGATACCTCTGTCACTGAAGGATTTAAAAGGGGGCAACTTTTAGAATTGCAGTTGGCACCGGTAGTTTTGGTACTAAAATATTGCTCTTTTTATTTCGTTACTGCTTGTAATGCTCTGAGCTGTGGGTGCGTCAGGGTGACCGCTTCTAAACCTTATTTCTCGGGGTTCCCCTTGGCATGCACACTCGGGGAGGGGGGTGGGAATGAGGTCACCCTGAGCGTGCACACACTGTGCGGGGAGGAGGGGTGTGAATGAGGTCACCCTGAGCGTGCACACACTGTGCGGGGAGGAGGGGTGGGAATGAGGTCACCCTGAGCGCGCACACACACTGTGCAGGGAGGAGGGGTGGGAATGAGGTTATCCTGAGCGTGCACACACTGTGCGGGGAGGAGGTGTGGGAATGAGGTTACCCTAAGCATGCACACACTGTACGGGGAGGAGGGGTGGTAATGAGGTCACCCTGAGCGTGCACACTGTGCGGGGAGGGGGGGTGGGAATGAGGTCACCCCGAGCGTGCACACACTGTGCGGGGAGGAGGGGTGGGAATGAGGTCACCCCGAGCGTGCACACACACTGTGCGGGGAGGAGGGATGGGAATGAGGTTACCCTGAGCGTGCACATACTGTGCGGGGAGGAGGGGTGGGAATGAGGTTACCCTGAGCGTGCACACACTGTGCTGGGAGGAGGGGTGGGAATGAGGTTACCCTGAGCGTGCACGTACTGTGCGGGGAGGAGGGGTGGGAATGAGGTTACCCTGAGCGTGCCCACACTGTGCGGGGAGGAGGGGTGGGAATGAGGTTACCCTGAGCGTGCACACACTGTGCGGGGAGGAGGGGTGGGAATGAGGTTACCCTGAGCGTGCACACACTGTGCAGGGAGGAGGGGTGGGAATGAGGTTACCCTAAGCATGCACACACTGTACGGGGAGGAGGGGTGGGAATGAGGTCACCCTGAGCGTGCACACACTGTGCGGGGAGGAGGGGTGGGAATGAGGTGGCCCTGAGCGTGCGCACACTGTGCGGGAAGGAGGGGTGGGAGTGAAGTGACCCCGAGCGTGCACACACTGTGGGTGGAGGAGTAGTGGGAATGAGGTCACCCCGAGCGTGCACACACTGTGCGGGGAGGAGGGGTGGGAATGAGGTCACCCCGAGCGTGCACGTACTGTGCGGGGAGGAGGGGTGGGAATGAGGTCACCCTGAGCGTGCCCACACTGTGCGGGGAGGAGGGGTGGGAATGAGGTTACCCTGAGCGTGCACACACTGTGCGGGGAGGAGGGGTGGGAATGAGGTTACCCTGAGCGTGCACACACTGTGCAGGGAGGAGGGGTGGGAATGAGGTTACCCTAAGCATGCACACACTGTACGGGGAGGAGGGGTGGGAATGAGGTCACCCTGAGCGTGCACACACTGTGCGGGGAGGAGGGGTGGGAATGAGGTGGCCCTGAGCGTGCACACACTGTGCGGGAAGGAGGGGTGGGAGTGAAGTGACCCCGAGCGTGCACACACTGTGGGTGGAGGAGTAGTGGGAATGAGGTCACCCCGAGCGTGCACACACTGTGCGGGGAGGAGGGGTGGGAATGAGGTCACCCCGAGCGTGCACACACTGTGCGGGGAGGAGGGGTGGGAATGAGGTCACCCCGAGCGTGCACACACTGTGCGGGGAGGAGGGGTGGGAATGAGGTTACCCTGAGCGTGCACATACTGTGCGGGGAGGAGGGGTGGGAATGAGGTTACCCTGAGCGTGCACACACTGTGCTGGGAGGAGGGGTGGGAATGAGGTTACCCTGAGCGTGCACATACTGTGCGGGGAGGAGGGGTGGGAATGAGGTTACCCTGAGCGTGCCCACACTGTGCGGGGAGGAGGGGTGGGAATGAGGTTACCCTGAGCGTGCACACACTGTGCGGGGAGGAGGGGTGGGAATGAGGTTACCCGGCTTCTGGCCCAGGAAGCTCATGCTGTGATAAGCCTTCTCCGCCGCCGCGAGGTGAGCCAGAGCCGCCAGCATGGAGGACCACGAGGCCCCGGCACTCCTGTTGGCCTCCTTCTCCTTCTCCACGTTGTCCTTGGCCTTGTCGTATGAGAAGATGCCGAGGTGAGAGAAAGTAGTCTCCAGCACGGCCTGCTCCACCGGCACCGCCAACTGGATCATCCCCTGGTCCTCCGAGCTCATCATTAGCACCAGCTCGTCGTCGTCGTCGCCTTCCTCCTCCGCCTCCTCTTCCACAACCTCCGCCGGAGCATCGCCCGGATCTTGCCAGGGGGCTGCGCCTGACTCCTGCAGCGACGGCACCACCATGCAACTCCCGAGGACGCGACCCAGGTCCGGTGTTTACCTAACACACGTGACAGATCCGGAAGCGGCGCCGTGTGAATGACGTCGGCCGTTGTTTTTTTTTTTTACTATATCTCACTATGCTTTATTGCTAACGGACAAAATAAACAGTGAGCGAAGCAACAGACAGATCCTGTGGTGAGAGCAAACAACATGATCATGAATGCACATTAGCAGCACCTCTCCTATGAATGCACATTAGTATCACCTATCCTATTGTAACGGGTGTTCCCTCTGGCCTGACCCACCCAATCTCATATTGGCCCGTGTAGTCTAACCAGTCCCCCATTACAAGGCGTGTGTGGTGGTGCACCTGCAAGTAACAGGACTCTTGAGTCTCCCGCTTGGTGTTATTAGGGGATGTCATCAGGACAGGTAGCTGAGGTAGTGGGTGCGAGTCCAACTTACTTCATGTGCAGCGCCTCCACCTCATCAGGATCTATGCTTCCGCAGGGAGATGGTCCTGGTGAGGAACTCCTTCTTGGTGCCATCCACTGTTGAGTAATCTCACACTCACACAGTGGGGTTCTTTTTCTCAAGGACATCTTTATTGAATACAGGGATGTAGCAGACTGCCCCATGCAGCTGCCGGCTCTAGCCACACATCTCTCCGTGATGTCCCTTTGCCAGGTACGCCCTCCCGTACTGAAGTGGGATTCCCTTTCTCCTAGGGAGATCACCGCTGTGCCAGGTCCCTGGACACAGTGTGGCATAGACAAACTTAATCTATCACTCTGCTGCCGCTAGTTACTGCACTAGGGTCACAAAAGTGTTACTTCCTCTCGGTACCTTCGGGTTACTATTTCTTCACCAACAACAACACTAACTGACAGTGTTGTGCCCTTTATACTCCAGGGGGCAGGCGCATCTCTGAGGTCACTATCCAGGGACTCAGAGCATACAGCCACTCCCTTCCTTACACAGGGCACCACACAAGGGTGTGAGGGAAAACCTCCATAACTCCCGTTGGCAGACCTGTATTTACCAGGACTTACTGCCAACAGGGAAGATGTATGCAGTCATTATTATGCATGGCTACATACTCCCCCTGGTTAATACCCACCGTCCCGGCTGGGACCTAAATTTGGTGTACCTTGCGCCAGGAAACACTGCAAAAGAACACACAAATAACATAGCAAACATCATTGCATGGACATAATAATGTAAGCCCAATACACTCACTGACCAGCAGGGAGCGTTAAAGAAAACAACAGACCACTCTATTGGATACTCAATAATAATGCCGAGGATCTGGCTTCTTCACCTCTCGCCCCGCGGCATCATGTACAGTCACGCTGTATTCTCTGGGTACTCCTCGCTCATTGCAGTATACTACCTTATGCATATATACACTGCGCCCTATCTTCCATACCCTCATCAGTTGAGCTACCCTCTGCTCAGCCTGTATCCCTTTTATGGCTCCCCCTCTCTCCACGATATAATACTGTATATCAGTTTTGAGCCATCTCTCCCTATTCTCCTCTATCTCTCGCATTAGAGGTTCAGGGACGTAAGGGTAATCAAGCCCATGGGACTTCCTATACTTCGCCGCAATAGCCCGTTCAGCTCGACACGACCTGGTCAAGCCACCTTGCCCAGCCGCTCCGGGCAACACCCATGACAGGGGCTCATCCGTTTCTACCGGATCATCCAACCCTGCGGACCCCTTAGGTATAACAAGGCCTGCCTGGATTCGATCCCACCTTACCCTTAGGGCCCTAAGGTATGACTCGTCGTCAAAGTCACCGGCAGCCCACCAGTGATCAACCACCCCCTCCCTCTCTAAAATAAAGCGGGTGCGGTCGAACCATGATACATACCCCTCGTACAATGGGGCCCACCACCTAGTCTCCTTCCGTTCCTCGGAGCTAGGATCTGTACTCTCTTCTATGGACTCCTCATCAGGCCCACCAGAAGACACCCCAGATGTACCCTCAGATCTCTCATTAACTCTTTTATACTGAGAGGTGTTTCGTACTGTGATACTAAGCCCACTAGGACAATCGCTAGATACAGACACTTGCCTAGACATACTCCCTCCTCCCTCCGACCCATCATCCGACGTACCCAAGTCCAGGCTTCCAGTCCAATCACCGGAAGGACCCCGTGACTCCCCGGACAACCCTAAGCTGGAACTGGACCCAAATAAAATAGTGACGGGTACAGGGGCTTTAACTAGGGCCTTGGGGCTAACCTTGGGTGTGGATGGGGTTTGGGGACGGGACCGAACAGTAGGTACTGACAGGGTTTCGACCTGCTCTCCAGCGATACCTGTCTTGACGTCGCCACAAAGTCCATCTTTATGCTCAACAGCGGAGCTTCTGGGGTTGCAGTTCAAACGTCCGTTCCCCCTGGTAGTAGAGGATCGTTTCTCGCTGCTTGACCTCAGAGGCGGCACCATCTCCCACTCGGGGCCTCCCTGGTCCGCCTTCACCACTTCCGCACACGCACGTGCTGCGACGCCATCTTGGGATGGATCCCCAATCGAGATCTCTTCCTCCACCATGACATCCGGCAACGCCCGTCTGCTGCGCGATCCAGTCTGGCTCTGGACTCGCTTCTCCGGCTCTTCCTCCCCTCGGTTCTGCAACAGGCACTGTGTCTTAGCACCTCGCAGGGTCGGGGTTGATCGACCCGCATCCGATCCACTAGTCACCACGGCAGTGGGACTCCGGCGATCGGGAGGTCGCGGTACGGGAGACTCTCGACTCTGCGTCTCCACACCACGAGGAATTTCATCCCTCCATGGCGTACCAATGGTATGACAGTCTCGTCTGATGACCGTCTTACTCGCCAGCCTTGCACACTCCTCATCCGAGGATTCCAGTTTGCAATTCGGCCGAGGCATCCCGGTAGGAGACCGGCGATGGGCTCCTCGGTGATCACCTCTCCGATGACTGGATTTCTCTATCGGAAGCACTAATGATGGCTCCGACTCTGCGGGACTGGCACTCTTGTTCCAGAGAGCTCCCGGCTGTTCTTCTCTTGGAATCGGGACATTCCCGGCTACTCCCACAGCCTGCACCGGTACGAATGTGGTCATTGGCCACATGTACTGCAGTCCGCAGTGGGGGCATCGGGCCTCGCTGCCCACGGCTCCGCCCGGCAGTCTGCACTGCAGGCAAAGACATGCCACAGTCTCCACAGTCTCCACACGGATTATCAGGAAGCCTCCTGGAGCCGAATAAGGTTGAGTGGAAATCACAGGACCTTGGTCCACTTTGTCAGCAGCTTCAGCCATCTTTACCAGCGGAGGCACTCGTCTCAGAGGTCTATACTGATCAATGGCTCTTCGCAACTGAAAGGCATGGGCAGAGGTAGCAACCCTTCCTCCCATTTTCTCTGTCGACATCCGGTGTAACCGCAAACCACTCCCCCTGGTTGAAACTAGGGGGATGTCTCGTAGATTTGTAGGCTGACCCAGCACAGGTGCGGAGTGAGTCATAGTCCATGAGGGCGCGGCTCCAGCTTTCGCGCCAAACTCCTCAGCGGGGTGGAGTTTTCTCGTTGGCGCCAATCCTGGCCAACAATTAGCAAACTGCAAAGTTGCAAGACTTTCTGCAGCATGCCCACGCGGCGTCCCGGGGAAGCGGGAACCGCCATTTTGGTAAGCATTGTCCTTTCTTTCATTTAAGGCAGCGTCTGGCTGTTTGTTAATTGTGGTATAACAAAGTCCATTTCGTTCCTCCCATCTAAGCACACTGTCCTGCTCATTATTCTCAGGGGTATCATCCCGAGAACAAAAACACGACAAACACGGCGCAGCCACGGCTTTCACGCCATTCCACAACAAACTCACAAAAGTCTCTTCTGTAGCTTGTTCTTCGTCTGACCGCAATCCTGGACCTTCTGCTCTATGCAGATCCTCCATTCTCGTGGTTCTCTCTCTCCGCCATCCTGGACCTTCTGTTCTGTACAGATCCTCCATTCCGACAGGTCTCTCGTGATCGTTGAACACGTCTCTCGTGATCGTTGAACACCGATTCTCTGTACGTGGAGCTCCGCTCTGCGGGGCAGCTACCACATCTGTACAATAAACATGCCTTGTGCACCACCTTGTGTACCTAACGTAGATCTGACTCGTGTTTGCACTACCTCAGGCTAGGCTCACTCTTTCTGTGTCTACTGTAACACGTTCCTCCAGTCTGTGCTCCTTGGTAAGTGATCTGGAATGGAGACTAGAGTACTCTGGCTCTTCCATGCAGTACTTTGGGCGTCGACCTACTTTTGGCTAGCCTAGTGCGGACCCTTCCAGAATTCCTGCTCTCAGTTACCAGTTTACCCCTTCAGGCGTCCCCCGCTAGCGCTACCTCAAGGCGACTAGAACAGCAATAGCCCCCGGCTCCAGACTCACTAACCCCTAACGGATCCCAAGGCGTCTTTGCGGCATGCATATCCAGCATCTCCCTGACTACCCCTGGCTCCGTCCCACGCAGCACAAAGTGGCAGCAGACACTTCTCTCTTTCCTAATGTGTGCCTAGCAAAAGCCTGTCCTGTTGACAGGCATCTCAGCAGCGCCTCCAATTGTAACGGGTGTTCCCTCTGGCCTGACCCACCCAATCTCATATTGGCCCGTGTAGTCTAACCAGTCCCCCATTACAAGGCGTGTGTGGTGGTGCACCTGCAAGTAACAGGACTCTTGAGTCTCCCGCTTGGTGTTATTAGGGGATGTCATCAGGACAGGTAGCTGAGGTAGTGGGTGCGAGTCCAACTTACTTCATGTGCAGCGCCTCCACCTCATCAGGATCTGTGCTTCCGCAGGGAGATGGTCCTGGTGAGGAACTCCTTCTTGGTGCCATCCACTGTTGAGTAATCTCACACTCACACAGTGGGGTTCTTTTTCTCAAGGACATCTTTATTGAATACAGGGATGTAGCAGACTGCCCCATGCAGCTGCCGGCTCTAGCCACACATCTCTCCGTGATGTCCCTTTGCCAGGTACGCCCTCCCGTACTGAAGTGGGATTCCCTTTCTCCTAGGGAGATCACCGCTGTGCCAGGTCCCTGGACACAGTGTGGCATAGACAAACTTAATCTATCACTCTGCTGCCGCTAGTTACTGCACTAGGGTCACAAAAGTGTTACTTCCTCTCGGTACCTTCGGGTTACTATTTCTTCACCAACAACAACACTAACTGACAGTGTTGTGCCCTTTATACTCCAGGGGGCAGGCGCATCTCTGAGGTCACTATCCAGGGACTCAGAGCATACAGCCACTCCCTTCCTTACACAGGGCACCACACAAGGGTGTGAGGGAAAACCTCCATAACTCCCGTTGGCAGACCTGTATTTACCAGGACTTACTGCCAACAGGGAAGATGTATGCAGTCATTATTATGCATGGCTACACTATGAATGCACATTAGCAGCACCTCTCATATGAATGCACATTAGCAGCACCTCTCATATGAATCCACATTAGTATCACCTCTCCTATGAATGCACATTAGTATCACCTATCCTATGAATGCACATTAGTATCACCTATCCTATGAATGCACATTAGCAGCACCTCTCATATGAATGCACATTAGCAGCACCTCTCCTATGAATCCACATTAGTATCACCTATCCTATGAATGCACATTAGCAGCACCTCTCATATGAATGCACATTAGCAGCACCTCTCATATGAATGCACATTAGCAGCACCTCTCATATGAATGCACATTAGCAGCACCTCTCATATGAATGCACATTAGCAGCACCTCTCATATGAATGCACATTAGCAGCACCTCTCCTATGAATGCACATTAGTATCACCTATCCTATGAATGCACATTAGCAGCACCTCTCATATGAATGCACATTAGCAGCACCTCTCATATGAATGCACATTAGCAGCACCTCTCCTATGAATGCACATTAGCAGCACCTCTCCTATGAATGCACATTAGCAGCACCTCTCCTATGAATGCACATTAGCAGCACCTCTCCTATGAATGCACATTAGTAGCACCTCTCCTATGAATGCACATTAGTAACACATATCCTATGAATGCACATTAGCAGCACCTCTCCTATGAATGCTCATTAGTAACACCTATCCTATGAATGCACATTAGCAGCACCTCTCCTATGAATGCACATTAGCAGCACTTCTCCTATGAATGCACATTAGTAACACCTCTCCTATGAATGCACCCCCCTCCTATGAATGCACCACCCCTACTATGAATGCACCACATGCTATTTATTATATGCAGAGACCGGTTTACCAATACAACATTTGTACAGTATCTATGGATTTATTTGTAGTTACTTGCTCCACTTCAGTGATGAGAGCAAAAGGACTCCGATAAAATAAACACAGCACTGCAAAGTTCACTATCAAGTGTGCTGAGGGAGGTCCCAGAGAGGAGCAAAATGTTGATTTCTGTACTTTGAGCTATAAAGATGACATTTTAATATTCAGCGTTGCAATGCTGCGTCTATTTCATCGGAATCTGGTGGAGAATTTATCAGATGATTTTCTGTTTGACGCGTGCACTAGCCATATCGTGAACACACACACACACACAAACACTACCACCACCCCTACTAATGAATCATTACAGAAGTGCATGGAGAATGAAAATCGAAATTCATGTATTAGCACTTCTCTTTTTATTAGATATACACATTATACTACTAAGTAAAGGTACAAACATGTTTAGATATAAAAAATGAATTAGTTTAATTCTAATATATTTTTCTCAAATGTTAAGGGAAAATTATACACGCAAATATAAATATACAGAAACGTATCAAGAAAGTACAGCCATCCCTCGATATACAGAAATTTGATATAAAAGAGTGTGTAAATTACAATGCACAGTCTGTCATTTGTCCTAGCGCAGGTCATACTGCTCTAGGTTGTTTGCGAGCGCTTTTTACACTGAACTGGTTTCCAAATGCTCTTAATTTTGCCAGTTATTATTAATATTCTATAATATAATTATCGATTTCCCAATAAATATGTGCTTTAAAAAGGTTTGCTGCATTGTTAAGTGTGATTTTATTAAGTCTTGGGGTTGTTTTTTCTTTCCGTAGGAACGCATCTCCAGTTGTATCATGCAAGTCAATGTTAAAATAGGGTTCGATGTTCAGAATTTCGCTTTACGGACAACTTTTCTGGACAATTCAAAGATGCTCTGTGCTGAATAGACGTGAGACGGCTTCAAAGATTTTGACTCAAGACTTCTTCTAAGTCCCACTTCTGAAGAATGTAGCTGTCGCGTCTGGCATTGCATGCTGAAATCAGTTCCAGGACTTTCGTGAGTACCTACCGGTCATTGGAAAGGGCTCCTACAGAGGTCTTTTTTGTGAATTTTGTTTAAAGGATAGATTTATTCGTTAGCCCCGTTCCCTGTAAGTATGTTAACCCTGTAAATTGTGTTACCTTGTGTGTATGTCTTTTCCTGAAATAAATTACAATTCATTTTACCTTCTTGCTTTGCTCAATCAATGATCCCGGTATAAAAAGGTGTTGATAAACCGGGTCTCCCATGACGGGTAGATAGTTAGTGATTAATGCGCTCCAGCGCTGGATCCATCTCATTCATAAAATGCAAATAGGTACAGAGAATAGGGCCCGTGAGATAATGAAGATATATAGTCCTCTATGGGGCCAGAAGATCCCTGAAGATAGGGCTAACAATGAAGCCCCTATATGTTCCTCATGGGGGTGGACCCTTGCTTCACAATGTGACCCGATGATGGAATAATAAAAGTACTCACATATTGCCCAATCTCAATGTCCTGAAAGGCGTGCTGCCGAGTCGAAGTGCTGGTGCAATGTAGAAAAAGGAGAACTGGCGCACAGCCAAAGGAGTGGGACACCAAGGTATAATGCAGAATAATCCTTTATTTAATCCATAAAACAAACGGAGGTTAGCACCCTCCTACGCGTTTCGTGTACGCCAGTACACTTTATCAAGGAGTAAACCAGTAAACTCCTTGATAAAGTGTACTGGCGTACACGAAACGCGTAGGAGGGTGCTAACCTCCGTTTGTTTTATGGATTAAATAAAGGATTATTCTTCATTATACCTTGGTGTCCCACTCCTTTGGCTGTGCGCCAGTTCTCCTTTCTCTACATTGCTCCCATGACAGGTATCAAGTTTGCTAAGGTGAGTTTGGGGTGCAGAACCATATACTATGTCCCCATGGTCGATAATTGGCATTAGCATCTGCTGTGCAATACGCTTTCTGACCAGCAGACTTAGGGAGGATTTGTTCCTATAAAGTAGTGATGTACTGAGAACACGGAAATTACCCAGTACCCGTCTTACCTGGCGCTTTTTTAGCTACCTGTAAATTACCCGGACCCGGCAGCAAAGGGCTGGAACCGGAACCGGGTAGCCAGTAATTCCAGAGTAGCTAAAAATACTTCAACACTTACCTGCAGCCGGCGATGGAAGGTGGTTAGGAAGACCGCAGCGACATCTGTGAGCAGCAGCAGACGTCCAGGCGGCGGTGGTAGCAGCAGAAATCCGTGTTCAGCCTTCGGGAGCAGCAGGAATACAGCACACAGCTTATACCAGTGGGAGCCACGGAACCATCCTCCCCGGCTGACCAATAGGAACGCTCCTGCTCAGGTCACATGGTTCCCCGGCTCCCACAGGCATCAACTGTGTGCTGTATTCCTGCTGCTCCCACCAGCTGAACACGGATTTCTGCTGCTGCTGCTGCCACCACCGCCACCTGGACGTCTGCTGCTGCTTCCAGATGTCGCCACGGTCCTCCTCACCATCAGCAGCGATCTCACCCAGCAGGTAAGTGCCGTCTAGGTAACCAGGTACCCATCCGGGCACAATGGTTCATTTTGCCAGAGTACCAGTTACCCGGTTTTCGGAAAATTTAGGGCCCGATACAACACCGCTATAAAGTACACCTAGTTTGGCATAGATTTTGGATGTCAGGGTATCAATGTGCATCCCAAATGTTAAATGGGAGTCAAACCATATGCCCATATGATCTGGAGCTCAGTCATTGGAATCTTTAAAAAATTAGGATATGTAGAAGGAAAGGAGCACAGCATCCGCATCAATGGATCAAAAATAGATAGGGCAACTCCAGATGTATTAAAATTGTGTTTATTGCACAATCAGCTTAGCAATGAAGGTGTAGGAAACACACCAACATGTTTCATCCAACAAGACTTTATCAAGGTAAAGTGACCACTGGGATTAGTAGTCAAGAAGAAAACCCAGGCAAAAACATTTATTTTTCCTCACATAAATATAATTTGCTAAACAATTTATGGTTTGTCTGAACTTGCATTGTTTGCATAACACCACTAAGTAGCTTTTCGCTTTGAGTGATGAATTATTTTTAAGTAGAAAAAAATAAAACAGGCCTGATGAAGGGCTAAATATGTAGAATACCATTAGAAAATCAAGTTTCAATATCATTGGGAGGGCCTGGAAATTCTGACAAGTGGCTGCTCGTTCCTTCTGGAGCACCCCGTAGCTTCTTAAGGAAACCATGTACCTTGTTATATGTGTTAGATTTTTGTCGGCTAGGTTGAATTGACTCTTCTTTGCTTCCCCTTATAGTGATAACATAAAGCTTTGATATAGAAATTCTGCCTTCAGGATAGTTCCTGTGGGTATTCAGTACGATTGAAGCAGGATTTCTTTGGCTGGGCTATTCTGCTAAACAGATTTTCTTTCCAAAACAAATGATTTCCTTTCTTCTTAAATCCCAAGAGATTCAGCACACCACATCCTATTGTGTATATGGAGTACACTTTTTCTTTCCTCCGTGTCTCTCCTTCCTGCCCTTCCACAATCCAACAATCACGAGGCCGTTATAGCAAAGAAATCCCAACAGAAAAAAATGCAACAAAGGTATAAATAGCAATCTGTATTACAGAAGGTGACATGCTCATTTGCTGGCTGCAGTGGAAGCATTGTATGCTAAGGCTGAGTCCATGGGGTGGGAGACCGCGCAGAGGCGTCTGCACGGGGCGCGATCAGATTGCCTTAAGGCATTGATCGCGCCCCTAGACTGTGCGGGCGCACGCGGGCGGAGGCAGGAGGGGGAGCGCGTCGCGCGGGACGAAGGCACCATGGCCTGGGCCTTAGAGTCGAGATAATGGTGAAAGGTAGGTCTGCAGACATGTCTGATATATGTAAATGTGCTCATGTGGTGTTTTTATTTGGTGTAATCCTTATTACAAAATGCACTATAAGATTAATTTCCCAGCTTTGTGGATCACTGAGATGGCCGCTAGGAGCACCTCACTTGGGATTTTCTGAGATCTCAGAAAATTGTTAAACAGATGGGTCAGTTTAGCGACAAGTATATCACTACATTTCTTACAATACGTGCTGGAAAATCTATCTGGGCCTGGAGCCTTTCCGGGACTTGATGGCCAACTCCACCTCATTGTATGTGATTGGGAGGTTGAGTTTGTCATTCTCATGACAGGATACTTGTGGGAGTCTACTCGCATTAAGGAACTCCATTAGGTCTCTGGCATATGTGTGTAATAAACACTTGAGCTGGTATGACAGAGTTGGTGTGTGAGATTAATAAGTGCAGGAACTTGCTAACGTTATCTAGGTCAGTGTTTTTCAACCAGGGTTCCTCAGGCATGCCTAAAAAGTTTCCTGTAATTTTCTGACAATTTTAAAATGAAATCAAATACAAAATAATTTACAATGCATTTGATCGGAGTTGCTATTAGAGATGGTTGGGGGTTGCTCAGAATTTCACTTAGGGTTCCTTAAACAAAACAAGGTTGGATATCACTGGTCCCTGCGGCATTCAATGTAGCACATAATACACCAGAAATACCAACCAGTCTGCTTGTTCAGATGTTGGTAATAATTGCAACAGCCTGCTGCTTAATTACCAGTAATGTGAAGCAATGTAATTTTCCTATTTCCAATCCATGATTGGATCGTGGGTCACTGCAGGATCCAATTACTAAAAAAGCAGCATATGAAATCAGCAGTATAGGTATATAGGTTTAGAGACACTTACAGTCCGGCTCACACTCCTCAGATAGATTCATGATTTGGTAACCATGGGTTACAAAACGGGAGCACTCATCTTTGGAAACCACTCTTTTTTTTTTTTTTTTTACAGTAGTGTAGCAACAGTTATGAGACACACAACCGAGGGGCTGTATATGCACATAATTGGCTGTATATCTGGTTACCAACATGAGACTGTTCTCAGCCCCTTTTCTACCAACATGAGTGTCTTAATTCCGTATGACATTTCCCCTCCAATTTTTTATTATGTATACTATGTTTCAAATCCATATACATTACCCAGATGAGACCCCCTTAAACATGTCACTGCAATTAGTTCACTTTGGTCCTTGGAGAGATTGTCCCCTTAAATGAAACTTATAATGCATTTTGTAATAAGAATTACACCAAATAAAAATGTGTGCACCTTCGAATATATCAGACAGGTCTGCAATCCTGCATTTCCCTATTATCTCGTAGCATACAAGGCTTTCACTGCAGCCAGGCACTCTGGGTATTGACATCCAAATGAAATGTCACCTTTCGTAATAAAGTTTGCCATTTATACCTCTTTGTAGCCATTTTTTTTCCTATAAAGACCCAGTGATTGTGGGACTGCTGGCAAAAGCTGCAAACACTTCCCCATAGTGGTCTAGGGAAATAAAGTAATGCAAGAAAGGAAGTGTTTTAAGTGACTCTTGATGGAGCAGTTCAACCTAGCAGCTAATCTGTTTTATTTTTATTTCTAGCAAGCACATTTGGCTTTGACAGATTTAATCACCCTTAAAGTTACTGTATTCCTTATGCATATCGTGAATAATATGAATAGATTGTTGAAAACAGTGAAACCAAGCGCTTCCATTGTTCTACAGCAGGGTTTCCAGACTACAGCCCAGGGGCCACATCAATCCCCCCCACAAGATTTTTTTTTTCCCCCAGCCCGCAGTGATTTGAAATATATTTTTGCTCATTATAGATAATTTCCCAGTGTAAGCACTGCATCCTCTTTGTAATTGTCACATTTCTCTCTTGTTCTGAATCATCATGCTAATTACCACAAAAAATCCAAATAAAACTTATTAATTCATAAAATACATAAAGATTTTTTTTCTTCTTTAGCCCATAAACAAAATAGTGTAGAATATACGTGTCTCTCGTACTGTAAAGTACAAGACCACTGTTATACAGCATTAGTGCCCCCACTTTTCCCCTCCTCCCTCACCAGGGCAAATGTTACTGGTGTAGCTTCTTCCCACCTGCTGCCTAATGAGTGTTAAATCACCAACTACCAGTGTAAGCAGAGGAAAGGGACAGTATTCCTCAGTGTGTCGGCATTAAGCAGCAGACTGGAGGAGAAACTTGTACACAGTGCTGCAACATCCCTTCTGCCTGTGCACACTACCATTGTTCTATAGAAAAAGGAAATTATATTTGTAAATAAAAGTACGTTTGGTAAAATACATCAGTCTATTGCAATTTATAGACAAATTGTTACTTATGTCAGACTATTGACCTCAGTTATCAAAATGAGTTTCAATGGCAGATTAATACAAGGCAGAAGCACTAAACCAACAATACTTCAAGATGTTGAAAAAGTCTCTTTTTGGAGCCACAAAAATTCACTTTTCACAGGGATTTAAGCTCAGGAAACGATTTCATTTTTTATGTATGATAAAGTGGTGTGCAAGCAATTTGTAAGAATAAAGAAAAAATATACAATTTACTACCATGCTCCTTTTCCAATCAATTCTGCTGAATTTAAAACAAATGACTAATTTTCCAATAAGAATCTTTATTACACCACAGAACAAAGAAAGCTTCTTTGCTTGGTTTAGAAGAAGGTGTTTGGTCTCTTGGTGGTGAAACGTGGCTTGTGCTGGCGGCGCAGAACTCTGTGTGGCAGAGGGAACTTGATCTTTGAGTCCTTAAATAAAAAAAACAAACAAAAAAAACCATTACAAATCATTTCCACAGCACTAAGATGTGCACAATTGACACCATGTTTAATGCATATACATGCAATAGACAGGCTTTCATTTAACACTGCAAACCATTTAACACTGCAAACCATAAGAACTGTACAGTATAAAAATGTATGTTTCGGCTACTTAGTTCAGTTATGCTAGAAAAAAAAAGCACAACCTGCTACTGTAAGTTATTAGCAGGGGTCACTATTTGGGTCACAAATTAACATGCATTGGGATTTTACATTGAAGAAGAAAAGTCACTACCATGAGAGCAGGAACCCTCAACATGGTCATGTAACAAAATGATGACACTTACATGGAACTGCTTGATGGCAGGTCTGCGGCATTTGTTGGCAGCAATCACCTCAACCTTCATGATCTGAATGGAGTGGGCACGAGCACGATGGCGGGCACCCATGTCACGGTCTGCAGGAGAAACAGCAACATTGATTCATATTTTAAACAAAAAGTATGCTAGAGCCAAGAGGACAAAACCATGCATATCCAAATGGGCACACTGTTGGAGTCACCAAATACATTATACAGCTATTAAACATTTGCAGCCCAACAGGAATACTGCACTCGCCGCTTATCATTACAGTTCATGCAGAACATAGAAGTGTCATTCTAGATACTACAAATTCTATATTTGTATCAACACTAGCCTAATCTATGAAAACGTATTAAACAAGCAGGTTCAAAGACAAGGTGAATGTTTGCTTACAGCATTGTGTTACCGCAGCAGCAGTGGTCAGGTCTCTGTACTCCCTGTACATATTGTGTGTTCCACTACGAGAGTCATAGCGCAGCCAGATGCCAAAATTCTTCACCCTCAGTGGAGACTTCTCAAAGACCTGCCAACAGGAAAAATGTATGTAACAATCATGGAAAAGCTGAAAATGATGCATCTGCCTTCTCATTGACATTGGCATGTCCAATATTCCATTAAAGATAATACAAAGAGACGGAAGACCATCAACATAAACTTAAGCAAGAGTAAACATTCTACCCAGTGCTGAGGCAACATTAATAATTAGAGGGAAGCATAATTTACAGTGCTGTGAGCTAAAGATAGATAATCTGATGTATGAATAATTTGATATCAGAATTATGAAATTTACATTGGTAAATTCAATTTTATAAAACAAAAACCGCTAAATGACAAATGAAAATGTTTGCATACGAAAACTGACAATTATTCGTTTTTGTTATACTTTGTGTTCTTGGTAGCCAGCAATGCTCTCAGATTCATCAAAACAAGTAGCAGCTACTAAAGTTAATCTATTATCTAAACAAGCTTGAAATTATAGAGCTTTCAAAATGTATGTAGCGCATACCATTTTTATTTCAGTCTAGAAATAAATTGTAGGACCTTCGATTTCACTTTCATGAGCACTTCAGCTCTTGAAAGGCGACAAGGTACAGATAATATCTGCACACCAGACAAGATCATTACACGTGAAAATAATGATCGTTGGGTTTTGTGTGCAACTTCATAAAACATAATACGCTGCACCTATTAAGCAAACTTTACAATCAAAGGTGATGTCAATAGGTATGGACTCTTTCCAATTCACAGCATAACGGAAAATGAACTTGTGATGCTTCAAATAGCTTTTTTGCTTTAGAGGAAATCTTTTATGCATTAAAAGTGATTAATTATTGGATGCATTGCTTAAGTGCAGCAACATAAATTACATACTATTTTATGCTCATCTCATTTGCCAGAAATTTTTTCTAGCATTCACTCTTGGGTAGATCTTGAGACAGCCGATATTGTGAATGTGGAGTTTATGTTGGACAAAGGAAGAAACTAGTCCTTTTCATTGAGACAAGACAGCCCTCGCAATACCAAAAATGTTTTTATTCATGACAGAAAAAAAAACAGATTTAGTAGCACAAACCTGTATTATGCTACATTCTGCTTTGCGGATTAGTAACAGTACACCCAGAATTCAGTACTTTGTAATACTTTACTAGTAATATATACCTGTCCGCAGTACACTATTTCTCCAGACGCCTTCTTCATCTTTTTAAGCTGAGAGACGAAGTACCAGAATCGGGACTTGGCAACCACATGGTTGGGTGCAAAGATTCGCATGCGATACAGGGGTGGAGCAGGAGTCTTCGTTGTAGGCAGACTGCGCCCGATGACCTTATACTCCCTCAGCTGAAAAACAAAAAATAAGATTAAATACATTTTCTTGCAAATCGCCTTACTCTATTGGAAAATAATGTAAATATCAAGGACCGGAACATTGTGCATGGACTGAACCACCTGTCCTGAAACCGGTATATCCTTAAAACCTAACCTGTTGGTGGCTCTTGACAGGAGTTGGTCACCCCGTATTAGTATAACAAGTCGATTGCAAAGTCCCCAAACCCTAATTATGCAATATCTTTAAAGTATTAATATGGAATTACATTGTGGTACCTTATAGTTCACTTTCATGAGCACATCAGCTCTAGAAAGGCGACAAGGTACTGGTACTTTCTGCACAACAGACAAGAACATTATTGGATGATACAATGCTCTTTGGGTTATGTGTGCATAGACTCCAATATGCCTCTTAAATATGCTGCAGCAGTGACTTCAACTAACCAGCCAACACTAGCAGCCCAAATGTCTCTAAATACATTACTACACATGCATCAATACTGATTTGCAATGACAAAAACTTTGATCCAAAGCTATTTGGAGGCCATTATGGGAATGGGACAAAATGTTTGCCGTTTCATTAATGGTGAAGACTGTTCAATTGGAATAAATATTAAAAATGTGTGTTTGCAATGTTACATTAAATATTTGACATCCTTGAGGTATAGTAAAAGGTGATTTTATTTTATATACACGGATTTAGCAAATGAGAAATGTAATTCAGCTTAGAAACCTAAAATGCCGAATGAAGGTTCTAATTTGCCAAGTCCGTGTGCCTGGCTCATCTTTTTAGCATGGACACCAAGCTTTCAGACACTACCACCCCGCAGAACAACTCTCCGGGCTAATGTTAGGTTACTTAATGTCCGTTTACTATACCCCCCCCCCCCCCCCCGCCACTTTTTTTTTTGTTGCCCAATCAGCCGTCATGTCAGCCTCACTTACCCGAAACCCTTTCAGCTTTAATATCAGAGCTCCCACAGACTTCAATGAAGTCTGACTCGCTCAACTAACATACTACGGATTTTTTTTTTACCCAAACCCAACTGATTTCAGTCACTGAAAGTTACCACCGCGTATAAAGTAATCCCCCCCCCCCCAATGTAACCCTGCGGCGCTGTTGTGCGAGCATACCCCGGCCTACCCACGAATACCCCGCCGCGCTGTGTTATCTGTATATAAAAGGGATATCCCCCACGTATGCAGCTCTGCCCCGGGCAGGACGCCCGCGCTCAGTATGTACAGTAACCCTCCCTCCCGGTGGTGACGGTCTCAGGCCGCCTCCCTCACTCCTTCCCCGGGGAGGACACGTGGTGGCTGCTGCCCGGCAGTGGGCCGCACGGCCTTCCCTGCGCCGCACACCCATGCAAACAGGGATAACGTTCGCAGCGTCCCACTATCCTTCCTATCCTACAGCCGCCTCTCTCCCTCCCTCCGGGGCCGCATGGCCGCGCTGTGTCCGCCATGATGTAGGCCGCGGCCGCAGCAAGCGCAAAAATATAAGCAACGGCGGCCACCTGGACCCGGCCCGGGACACTGACACCCTCAGGGGAGATACTGAACCAAACACCGAGCCGAAACCCCACCGCCCAGCCGCCCCCGGCCCGGTTCCTCGGGGTTTCCTTACAGTGCCCGACGCCTTCATGGTGCCTCGCTCCCTGCCAGCGAGTAAAAGGAAGCGCTGCTCCGACCGCCGCCTTACGTCACCCTGCACCGGAAGTACGCGCAGGTGCCGGCCCCGAGAGCCAATTGGAGTGCGGTGGGAGTGCACCGGGTGCTGATTGGATGCACTGCCTGTCTGTCAAATGCTCGCACATCCAGAGCTGGTTTGTGCAGCGCTAGAGAAGAGGTGCGGCTGGCCACGCAGTGTGTACATGTGGTGATAGTCAGTGTGGTTATAGCAAGGCCCGAGGACTGCAGGCCTACTGTATACTGTGCAACAATACTGCATCCTGTAAAAAAGCACGGCCTTTGTACATTTTAATATATCATACATTTTGCAGTGTCATTTTTTTTTTTGCTTAAACATAGATTGTAAGCTCTACAGGGCAGGGACTCTGCAAAATGTGTCTGTAAAGTGCTACGTAAAACTAGCAGCGCTACACAAGAACAAACAATTATTATAATTAAATATATTTACAGGTATATATGTTAAACCAGCGGGGCGCAAAGTGGGGTGGCGTGCCCCTGTGTTAAACCAATAAAGTGTATACAATAGAGCCGCCAAATTGTGTTTTTAGCTGTGCAGAAAAGTTGTGTAATGCGGCAGACATAAGCTTACAGGGATCCATGTTAAAATGGATAAGAAGTAACGAGTGACTCACTGAGTGCTCTTTTGTAGGTCATTACCCTGAATCCCCTGCTGCAGTGGAAGCATTGTTTGCTAAGAGATTATGTATGTATACATTTATATAGTGCAATCTAGGTAAATAGTGCTTTACAGCAGTAATACACGTGAGCAGAGGTGGATTTGAAAATTTGTCGCCCCTAGGAACTTGCATATGGCGGCCGCCTCCATTCTGCCGAGTTCCGCCGTGGACGTCACCAACGTGACGTCGCACGGTGGCACGTTGCCATGGAAACACAACATAATTACGTCATTTGACGTTGCCACGTCATGTTGCTATGGCAATGAGACGCCGTGTGATGTCCCGTTGGGGACGTCCGCAGCGTCATTTGACGCTGGGATTCCAAAGGAGCAGGAGGGCGGCAGAAAGGAGGTGGCCGACAAAGGGCAAGGGCCTTCCTATTAGGTCCGATAGGCCAGGGAGTGTGGCAAAATTATATGGAGGTGGAGATTTTGTCCGCCCCAAATTTTGTCACCTTTTCGTTTTAAGTGGCAGTAAGTAACAATACATTTGCTTAAGGGCCAAGGATACAAGTCACAAGCCAAAATGGTTAGATTATATATAATTTATTCCTTATAAATGACAATCTGACATTACTATTACTTTGGCTTGGTTTGACCACATTTCTCTCACCAAGTGAACTCTGTATTTACAATAGTGTCTACCTGCACATAAAAAAAAGATATGCAACCCTTCTCTCAAAAGATCTGTCCAGAGAGGATACAAATATCTCTAACAGTATAATCTTATTAAACAATTGGAAGAGCATCAAGTATGGGAGTACCAAAATGTTTGCAGAGTGGGCAAGAGGTAGGGCCTTCGTCCTCCAAGTACAGAAGAGATACTGCAGTTGTATGCAAAGCTCCAGGTGATAAGGGGTATACTGGGAGCTAAAATGTACCAAGGGGCAGAGGGATGCAGAACTTTTAATAAGAGAAAGAGGTCCAAAGATAGAAATCCCACGAGTGTATCTGCATTTCTTGCACAGGACACACAAAGCTGCTTTATTCGCCGCACTATTATATCATATAGTGCTGTGTTTTTCAACAGAGGTGCTTAGTGTGAGGATCGGGGAGTCACGCCGCTCTCGGGCACTCCCCGTTCACCTCTCTTCGTTTCCGGGTCTCCCGCTTCTCCCGCACTGCCCGTCAGCCTCAGCACCTCCTCAGGGACTACCTGCTGTGAGGAGCGCGCTCGCGCACTTCATCCGCAGCTATATGCTCCCTCCGGCCACCCTGGACTCCGCCCACGAGTTGACACCACGCGGTGCGCAACCGGCGCGTGCAGGACCTGTACCTTCCAATCATCACTGGAGCACCTCCCCACACCTGTCCAGCATCACAGAACAGCCAATAGTAGCCGCCACTTGGGATGCACCTTCTCTGCACCTCCTGCCTCATTGGTTGCCTTCCTCCTCATATGGGCATAAACCTATGTTGCGTAGTGTTCACTGCTTCGTTGCCTCCCAAGTTCTGTCTTGTACCATTGTTCCTAGCTCGCAGTTCCTGACCCCGGCTTTCCATCGGACTCTGCTCTTCTATTCTCCTGACCCTTGCTACGTATGACGATCCGCACATCTCCAAACCCGAGCTCGGCAACGAACCACGACTACTCTTCTCTCTCCAATCCTGACCACGGCTAATAGTACCTGCAACGATCCATTACTCTCCAAACCAGACCTCGGCAAGTATTGCGACTACCCTTACCTCTCCAATCCCGACCCGGCTACCAGAGAGGTTCAGTTACAAGCCGGGTCGGTACACAAGAGGTTAATCTGAAAGATAAGACTGGAACAAGGCAAGGCACAACTGTAGGAAGCAGCGAGGCTACACCGCATTATGCTGTGCACTGACTGAGAGCAGGAACGGGGTATATATATAGGCAAATGGACGGGGTGTAGCGGGGCGCGGCCCCAGCGGAAGCTGGGATAGGCTGCAGGAGACAAGAGGCACAAATGATGCTAGACATGCAGCTGGGGATCGTCAGATGTGCGTGCGCCTTACACGAGAGCTGTGCGGCACGTCCGGGGGCGGAGCCAAGCTCTGTGACAAGGGCTGAAGAGCTGCGGGTGCGCGCTCTGTAATCAGGGCACGGTTGCGCGCATGAGCGGAGAGTGGAGCAGCAGAAGCAACAGCACTAGGTAAGGAGGGAACACGTCGCAAAGGACATGTTCCCTGATTCCTTACACATCTGAACAAACCACAAAACTTCTGGAACAATGTCCTTTGGACAGACGAGACCAAAGTGGAGATGTTTGGCCATAATGCACAGCGCCATGTTTGGCAAAAACCAAACACAGCATATCAGCACAAACACCTCATACCAACTGTCAAACACGGTGGTGGAGGGGTGATTTGGGCTTGTTTTGCAGCCACAGGATCTGGGAACTTTGTAGTCATTGAGTCGACCATGAACTCCTCTGTATACCAAAGTATTCTAGAGTCAAATGTGAGGCCATCTGTCTGACAGCTAAAGCTTGGCCGAAATTGGGTCATGCAACAGGACAATGATCCCAAGCACACCAGCAAATCTACAACAGAATGGCTGAAAAAGAAAAGAATCAAGGTGTTGCAATGGCCCAGTCAAAGTCCAGACCTCAACCCGATTGAAATGCTGTGGCTGGACCTTAAGAGAGCTGTGCATAAACAAATGCCCACAAACCTCAATGAACTGAAGCAACGTTGTAAAGAAGAGTGGGCTCAAATTCCTCCACAACGATGTGAGAGACAGATAAAGTCATACAGAAAACGATTATTTCAAGTTATTGCTGCTAAAGGTGGTTCTACAAGCTATTGAATCATAAGGTGTACTTGGTTTTTCACACATGGCTTCTCCATTTTGGCTTTATTTTTGTTAAATAAATCATGACACTGTGTAATATGTCATGTGTTGTTCATCTGAGGTTGTATTTAACTAATTTTTAGACCTGCTAAGGAACAGATGATTGTTATTATGTCCTCATATTTAAAACCATAGAATTCGAAGAGGGTGTATTTTCTTTTTCACACCACTGTATATAACTTGAACTTGAGGACCATGAACAGTCTTTTGGAGTCGGATCTCAGATGATAAGTGCTGCTGGGACCATGAACAGTTTTTTGCAATCAGATCTCAGGCGATAAGTGCTGCATGTGATACGGGTGAGGCGCTTGTTCAGAAGGGTGGGTAGGTTGCAAACACACAAAGCCAGCATGCTCAGAACCCCAACATATACATATATATTTATGTCAAAAGGAGTGCTACTGAGCGTGGCCAAATGTATGCAAGAAAAGACAGAAAAGCCCAACGCTACATCCAATGTGGTAGTAGGTTTTTTTCATTTTGCTGTATGAACAGACCCAATGTGGTCATTCTCCCTCCAACAGAGATAAAAGAGAAGTTTCACAGTTTAGTGTCAGTTAGGACCTGCACATTTGGTTATGCCTTGACCTGGCTTGCAGGCTTATAACGCTTTGGCCAAAGGGTTTAACTATATGACCCTTACTAATGAGAATATTATTATTGAAGTATTTAACTATAGACTATTTACTATCTATTGTCACATTGGATGTAGCATTGGGCTTTTCTGTCTTGTATATGATGTGGTGGGTTTTGGGGTTCTGCGCTTGCTGGGATTGTGTGTTTGTTCATATCAATTTTTAACTGGCATCAGTTGTTTGGAGGTTAGTGGTCCCTCCTCCCAGGGTTTAAGCTCACCCCTTCCCATTTTTTACAGTAGTAGTTTTTTTTCTTCATTTTGCTGTATGGATGGACCCACTGCGCTCATTCTCCCTCCAACAGAGGTAAAATAGAGAAGTTTCACAGTTTAGTGTTAGGGCCTTCAAATTTGGTTATGCCTCGGTGTGGCTTGCAGGCTTACAACATTTTGATCACTCCACAGAATTCCAGAGGGAGCAGGATCACCCGGAAAAAAAGAGAAAAGACTATAGTGTACACTGTATATATTAATGAATGAAATGTGGCTAGAATCTTGGCTCATATGTCAGCCCACTTACAAGAAGGTTGAAAAGAATAAATCTCCTCCAAACAGTGGCTCATGCGTTTCTTCTTTGTGTAGTTGATACTTTTGATTCCCAGGGGTAGATAAATACAAAGCTTTCCCCAGAATTGGTTACAGAGTTTCTGCTTAACGGGTATCAAAGCTCAAGCAGCATTTCCTGCCACTGACTTATTTTATTTATTTATAAGATGTTTTACCATGAATTAATACATTGAGAGTTACCTCTCGTTTTCAAGTATGTCCTGGGTATAGAGTTATGATGACAAATAATACATGGTTACAAATACATAGTTACATAAGTGAACAGGGTATACATTAAATACAAGGCATAGCATGCACTGTTAAAGATAATATCTATTATAGGCATATGTAACAGTTACAGACCAGATTAAAATGTGATACAGCTTTAGTTTTGAAAGAACTTAGACTGGTGGTGGCTGTGAGAGTCTCCAGTAGATTGTTCCAGTTTTAGGGTGCACGGTAAGAGAAGGAGGAGCGGCCGGATACTTTGCTGAACCTTGGGACCAGGACCAGTCTTTTGGAGTCTGATCTCAGGTGATAGGTGCTGCATGTGGTAGGGGTGAGGAGCTTGTTCAAATAGACAGGTAGCTTGCCCAGAAAGTATTTGAAGGCAAGACAGGAAAGGTGAACTTTGCGCCTAGAATCAAGTGATGACCAATCTAGTTCTTTGAGCATTTCACAGTGATGTGTGTTGTAGTTGCATTGGAGAACAAAACTGCATATTGAATTGTAGAGGGTATCAAGTTTGCTAAGGTGGTTTTGGAGTGCCGAGCCGAATACTATGTCCCCATAGTCGATAATTGGCATTAGCATCTGCTGTGCAATATGCTTTCTGATCAGGCAGTTGATGCCAATTCAGCTTTGATAGCCATTATCAGAGCCCAGTGAATCCTCCCATTAGTTTCCCTTTTGAATAAAGTCTCTACATGGCAGATATAATTTATTGGTAGTATGGAAAGTTAAGCTTGGGTACAACATCAGCAACAATAGGTTGTGCAGGGAAGTCAATGAAACATGGGTTTCATTAGCAAGAGGGAGGTGTGATGGGGTTGTCAAATCTGGTGATGATGAAAAAACCATAAAGAACAGTTTCCACAGAAAGTGGCCATCCTTATTAATGTTGGGAGAAGTCGATTGGACGGTGGTTGAAGAGGAAATGCACAAGCCAAGACAACCGAGATAATCATCCACATAGGAGAGTAGAGGAGCTGGAGCAGTGTTTGTCCATTTGGGGGTGCCAGAGGCTTGTCACCAAGATACAGTAAGCGACAGAGTGACAAAAAGACAGAGAGGGTTTCAGAAAGAGTGAGAGGTATGTATGTATGTGTTTATTTATATAGCGCCATTAATGTACATAGCGCTTTACAGCAGTAATATAGGTGACAATCATATAAATAACAAATAATATAAATAACACATAAAGGGGAGAAGCGCTTCAGACATAAAAGTAACATTTAGGAAAAGGAGTCCCTGCTCCAAAGAGCTTACAATCTAATTTGTTGGTAGGAAGAACGTACAGAGACAGTAGGAGGGCATTCGAGTAAGTGCATCTGCAAGGGGCCAAGGTTTATGTATAAGTTGTACAGTATCAGCCATGGAGCTACTCGTATCCTTCCTTAAGCAGGTGTGTTTTGAGGTGGGTCTTAAATATGGATAGAGGGGTTGCTAGTCGGATATTGAGGGGAAGGGCATTCCAGAGGTGTGGGGCAGTCAGTGAGAAAGGTTTAAGGCGGGAGAGGGCTTTAGATACAAAAGGGGTAGAGAGAAGACATCCTTGAGAAGAACGCAAGAGTCGGGATGGTGTATAGCGAGAAATTAGGGCTGAGATATAAGTAGGCGCAGAAGAGTAAAGCTTTAAAAGTGAGGAGGAGAATTGAGTGTGAGATGCGGGATTTGATAGGAAGCCAGGAGAGGGATTTCAGCAGGGGAGACACTGAGACAGATTTTGGAAATAGTAGAGTGATTCTGGCAGCAGCATTTAGGATAGATTGTAGGGGAGACAGGTGAGAGGCAGAAAGGCCCGACAGCAGGAGGTTACAGTAGTCGAGATGGGAGACAATGAGGGTCTGTGTCAGAGTTTTTGCAGTCGAGAAACAGAGGAAAAGGCATATCTTGGTAATATTGCGGAGGAAAAAGGCAGTTTCCCTGCATCAATAACTCAATATATATTCCACTAAGTAAGTCTCTTATTGTTTAACATGGAATTTTTGGGCAACCAACCCCAGACCTTTGTCGACAATCTTCAACAGTGCATCTGATACAGAATAGAGCTAACAAAGGTAAAATTATTACGTCTGGGGGGTGCAGTTCAAATGGATTGGGAACCACTGGGGAGGAACAAAAGTAGTTAAGGCAGGATTCCAAATCAGAGAGAAAGATGGCAAAGAAGCTTGCAGAGTTCGGTTGGCAATACATGCCGGGCCTGCTGGGAGAGTGGGGACAAAACCCCCTCCATCAGATTTGTGACGAGGATGTGGAACAAAAACCAATGTGATAAGAACTACACTATAAATATATTAATAAAAATGCCACACAGCAGGGATTTGAACCAATCCCATCATGTGCACACTATCCCACACCTGTTGCTGCAGGGCAGCCCAATCGGTATGTTTTTTTTTTTTTTTTTTAAATTAAAATATTTGGATAGACTATGAACCAGTAGCCAGGCAAGTAAATAAGAGGCTCTTTTGAAGTGATGATACAGGATACATACTTTTTGGTGTAGTTACATTTCATTTTTGTATCAGTGACTAGTCCAGTATTTTCTGTATCCAAACTCCTATTTTATTTATAATAAAAGGTACCCAAGAAAATTAATTTCTAACTTGATGAATGGATATTCATTATCCCAAATATTTGATTGTGAGCCTCACTCATTCCCTGGACACTCATATTTCACGCTCTGGTACCCAGAGATACTCCATTAAAATAGCATTTGTTTTAATGCATGTGCTTCAAAGCTACGTTTCTCCGCTAAAGATATTCAGGGTTCATTATACTGTATGGGACCAGCACTGCCTGCAACCCTGGCTGGGTCTCCACTAATAAGAATAGACGCTGACGCTCACTTTGTACATCACACGTCCTGGCATCTCGCCCGTACCAAAGATGGGGACACGCGCTTGCCCTTACTACAGGCACCTATAATGACGTATTTACCCAGCGACGGGAAGAGTAGGGAAGGAAGGTCTGTCCACATGCACGAGTGCAGCGAGTTGTGGGCAGGACCGGTGGGTAATGTAACATAGTCACATAAAGTAACCTTCCATGACCATCGTTTAGTTCTTGTGATAGTTTGCGCCACACTAGTGATTTTCATGGTTCTGTCCAGCCACAAAACACACTGTAATTCTCTCTCTGGAGAGGCTTAGGTCCGTTATGAAATGGGGACATAGCTAAATCCCGCGTCCTGTGTCTCACTCTGCTCATGCTCTGCGGTCTCATTTGTAAACCGCACGGTATGTAGGTTTTGTTTCGGGAGGAGAGTGTGCGTTACACGAATCCCCAATATAAATATTAACCCCCATGTGCAGAGTTTACATGAACCTCATAAGCTGTACAGTATGTACAGGGCAGTGTAAGAAAAGAAGCATGCGATGTGCACGCCTAGGATTAGGCGGGCAACCTTTGCTTCCCTTTGCACCGTCATATATTCTCGCATTTCATGCTCGTGGAGGTGAACTCATGTAAATACAAAATATTTATATATATATTATATATTTATAATAATTATCGTTTTTCAACCAAGTGATCTAAATTAAACTCGGAAATGAACATACCTGTTCAGTTGTTTTTTTTTGCCAATGAATTATTTTTAGATAGTCCTGGTTAGTTACTTATGTTTGCACCAATTATATAATAGACTTGAAAGGAAACTTACTTATTTGTGTTCTTTGTACTGGAAGGTACCGTCCTATGACCAAACCGAACTAAAAGTTGTGGTATGTTTGTTAGTTGATGAAATCCTTTTTGAACAAGTGAAATGTGAAAGAAAACTGATTGTCAGTCTTGCTGCACCGAGATTTAAAAATACTCAAAATGTCTATAACTGATCTACTTTAACATAATACACATATCCGTGTCATTCTGTTACCTTAGACCAGTGGTTTCCAACCTTATTTTGGTTAAGGAACCCTATGTGAATTCTGAGGAACCCCAACCCTCTCTAACAGCGCGCCTAAGATCAGATGCATTGTCAATTCTACTGTATTTGGTACAATTTTAAAATGACCTGAAAATTACAGGGATCCCTTCAGTGATGCCCGGGGAACTTAAAGGTTCCTAGAAATCCTGGTTGAATAACACTGCCTTAGGCTGCGCTTATAGTGTCGGCGTCGCGGCGAAACAAATGTATTGCCGCCGTCGCGTGCGCTTATAGTAAGCGCGACGCGGGCGGCGCGAATTTCAGAATCTGGTCATTTGATTTTTCAGAGGCTGTCGCCACATGTGACAGCCTCTGAACCAATCAAAGACCTGGTCACTCGCGACGTCGCTGGAAAGCGAATTACAACTTTCACTAGCGGCGACGGGTGACGTATAGTTTTATGTATGATGTTCCAATAATAATAATTTACATTGCATGGTAATGCTGTAAGAATGGGCAAATGTCTCAAACAGTGAACTGTTCGCAAACTATTAGCTTTCAGCTTCATGAAGATTTGTCTACACACAGCTGTTTTGTATTCGCTTCTGCAATATAGTAACAAAGGAGGGGGAAGGAGTAGGTGGTATGATACACACCCTGCTTCGGTCACTTTTGCTATATCAGATTTTTAATGCAAGAAGGTGCAGATATGCATAGTCTTCTATGACCAGGTATTTTCTGATACCTCAGAGCATTTTTGACTGATCAAGATAAAAGTACTTTGTGGGCATCAGCATAGTCCTAACATTGTCCTTTTGTATTGGTATTACACATCTTACAGGTCCACCCAATTTTAAGAAGACTGAAATGCTCATATGTATTAGTGTTTCTTAATATTTTCTTCCCCACACCCGATGCTAACTTTAGTTTTGCTTTTCTCAGGGAAAAGAATGTTCCCTACTCCTCTATATTCGCATGTTGGACATGGTGATTTTACGGACGTTTATGACCCGGCTGAGGACACATTTCTTTTAATTGATGCCCTGGAGAAAGACGCAGAGGAGCTAAAATCTAGGTAATTTTAGATAAAGCAAAATTACCATTAAATAATAATACTATTTTTTTTACACTTGCTTTCTTCAACTTTCTTTTTATAATCATTTTTCAAATATAAGTGCATCCAGAAAATTATACACATGTCGATTTGGTCCGTCCACTGTTACTGTTACTGTTTAATGTAAAATGGGAGATCATGCTTAAAGTAAAAATAGAAATGTTTAATTAGCCTGGTCATAATTTAATCTATTCTTATGAAAAAAGTGTTTTGGAAAGCCAATGGTTAAACTCAGACCACCACAGCATTTACTGTGAGCTTACTTGGCAATACCTGGGTTTTTCATATACCTTATATGTCTCCCCTAAGCTATTATCCAATGCGGTGTTATTTCTGTCTTTGCTTAATCTGCGCTCTTGTTGCAGGGTTGGGATCTGTCTAGAAGTGGGCTGCGGATCTGGTGTTGTATCTGCATTCATTGCCTCACTTATTGGACCAAAAACTTGGTATCTGTATGTATGAATCCTCTCCTCCTATCTCTTTCAGACATATCTTTTTTGCCAAAACATAAACGAGCCTAATTGGGAACGGCACCATATAATACATGAAGAGTACATTCAGTATCTCGTTTGCTAACACCTCCTACTCCTCTGTCGATCTCTCGGTGGGGGTACTCCATGGGGTCTGTCTTGGGACCTCTTCTCTTTTCTCTTTACACACACTCTCTAGGTGACCTTATCACATCTCTTTGGTTCAAATATGATTTCTATGCTGATGACACCCAAATTTAGCTTTCAACCCCTGACCTTACACCTGCTGCACAGACCGAAGTATCTGAATGTATCTCCGCTATATCATCCTGGATGGCCCTCCGCCGACTTAAACTTAACATGTCAGACAGAGTTCCTCATACTTCCTCCCAAGCCTGGCCCTGCTGCCCCCTTCTACTGCTTAAACTTTAACGCAAGCCCTCATTCACTCCCACCTCGACTATTGTAACCTTCTACTGTCTGGCCTTCCTGCCTCTTACATGTGTCCCCTACAATCTATCCTAAATGCTGTTGCTAGAATCACTTTACTCTCTCCTAAATCTGTTTCAGCGTCTCCCCTGCTGAAGTCCCTTTTCTGACTTCCTATTAAATTCCATAGTACTTCCAAAAACTTCTCACGTTTAAGGCTATCTACACTCTTCTGCCCCTTCATACATCTCAGCCCTATTTTGTCGCTATAGACCTGCTTAACTCTTGCGTTCTGCTCAAGGATGTCGTCTGTCTACCCCTTTTGTATCTAAAGTCCTCTCTCGCCTACAACCTTTCTGACTGCCCCACACCTCTGGAATGCCCTTCCCCTCAATATCCAGCTAGCATCCTCTCTCTCCAGCTTTAGGACCTTTCTTAACTCACCTCTTTCAGGAATCATATGGCCAGCTCCGCTGGCTGACACTATACATCTCATATGCACTGACCATGGCCCCTTGTACACACACTAACCAGAACACCCTCCTACTGTCTCAAAGTTCTCCACACTTACCACTTAGATTGTAAGCTCTTCGGGGCTGGGACTCCTTTTCCTATTGTTTTGTCTGAAGCGCTTATTCCCATTGTGTATTATGTCACAAGTATTGTAAAGGGTTATGTACCTGAGTGGCGCTATATAAATAAAGATATACATACATTCACCTTCGCATCATACTATTGGCTAGCAACTATTGTGGCATGACTTTGGATTTTGTAGTACCACGGTTCATGTTTTACATTTCTTTGGCTTTGTGACTCCTGCAGGGATCCAAAAGAATAGGTGTTAAACACGGAATATGCCTCATGTGAATAGCCGTAATAAAAGGGGAGCAAAGTCACTGCTTTAGCTGCACTCAATACCCTGTTGGTTCTTACAGATTAGAAATGGTGTGAAAACCACATTGTAATAACTAATTAAAATAGTAGGGTGAAACATAATGATTGTACCACACAGAACAACACAAAACAAAAGCCTAGTGTTGAGAAGCAACTGTTAATAAAGTCGAGTGTTTACGCCAAACAATACTATTAAGTCAATAAACACAAAAGGGAGCCCGAACACTCATGGAAAGAGACACTGCACAAAGTGGAATATTTACTCTAAATATAAATGTGATGGCACTATACACCATGTGATTCTATACAGAGATGAGCTTATACAGGTAAATAAAAGCTAAGGAGAGTGAGAGCAAAAAAATACTTTGTTTGAGCTCATAGGAGTAGGCTGCAGGACAGGCAGCAGGGTCAATCAAACATTGTATAGGTCAAGGGGTGGATCACACTGGGAAGAACAAGTCAAAAAATGAAAGGATGTGTTGGCAGCATTTAGTGGATATGTTGAGGAGGAATCAGACTGGATTGTAGCAATAGTAGCTGGTTGAATTGGTATAGTATATAAAATATTTAAACGGCAGATACAACAGAAATGTATCTCTCTCAGTATGTACAAAGAAGCTCCCCCAGCAGTGTTATATCTGCTGCTTCTGTCTCATTCTGATAGTCAGAAAAGGATTGCTGCTAGACCACAGTTAGCTACTTTCTACATCTGTCTCCAATAGATACTTGGTATTCCCCTTACCAGTATGATATTGTTTTGACTGCTTCTATCCACAGCCCTATTCAAGTTGTCATGGAGGCGCGACAGAATAGTAGCGAAAGATAGATACACAGAGAGTGTAAGAGTATAAAGAGGGGCATTTATCCCCATTTAGTAGCAAGTTGATCAGACCCCGATCCTCAGTCGGTGAGCGGTGCTCCGTTTGTATCGGAGGCAGCGGCGTTGACTCTCTGTGGCTGCTCACTCAGGCGGCACACGACTTGTGATATCAGATGCTGTGCACCGACGTACGTTTCGGGTCGCAAGGGACGCTTCTTCAAGGGCGACTCTAGATTCAAAACTTATGCTTCAGTAAGGGAGTTCTATTACCTACTATCTTGTGAATAGTAGTAAGGATCTAATAGGAATTGTCTTCAGTATCTGGGACACCCACTAAGGGTGACAGGGCACAAAGGGAAGGGAATTTCCAGTTGTGCTTAGAATACAGAAGGGGAATCCAGGTACACAGATACTGATGAGCCACGCTTTGTCTCCATTCTTTTGTACAATGAAGAGATGTATATTCTGCTTTGCTTGCAGATGCACAGATATCAACCCATCAGCAGCTTCATGCACCCTGGAGACGGCACGTACCAACAAAGTACACATTGACCCAATAATAACTGACTTGGTGAGACTCATATCTATATATAAGGATACACAATGATTTGCATATCATTTACATTTTCAATATATGTTGTAGAGATAACCGTTCTGTTTCCAGGTTCCCATTCCCCCTGGGTAAAATCTTTTCCCTATAGGATGCTTCAACATTTTTGTTTACAAATTATTAATTGAAAACCAAAAGGCAATTCATATACTACTTACAATACACTGCTCGTGAGCAAGTACTTAGTTCAGTTATGGGGGAAATAGTTTTTCACAAGTTGGGATAGAATGTGTTTTTTTATACCAGACAGGGATGTTGCCGTTTGGATGATGGCATAGGATATATCACATGCAGTTTTGATAGATCTAAAATGATGCATGTTAATGAACCTCACATTAAACATCAAATGGGATTAATAGGTTCACAGTAACAAGGCTACATGAACAGATTGGTTGAACTAAGTGATTATTATATATGCAAAATGCTGTGTTTCTGTATTCCTACTTCTGGTGATTCCTGACATGCATATTCTTCTAGGATTGCCAAGTGGACTAACTGTGGAAATTAGCTGGTGTTTCAATATTGTTTTCTCTTTCTAATCCTGTACATAGGTCAAAGGGTTGCTTCCGAGATTACAAGGACAAGTTGATCTTCTTGTATTTAACCCTCCCTATGTGGTGACACCCCCTGAAGAGGTAAAGTCTTGACAGAAGCTCAGTGATAAGTTAATACATATCTTGTTTGGAGGGTCACTGCTGAATTGTTAAAGTATATCATCTGTGACAACAGAGATGCCTTTCTTGTTGGTCAGTAGCTGTGTAATGCGGAGACCAAAAAATAATCCCTTCCATTTACTTCTTTGATTTCCAAGTAAGGTGAGGCTGGGGTCTTTGGGCTACATCCAATACATCTCACATTTTCTGTCCCAAACACTTCATAAAGAATGCAGTGTTCACATCAGTCTCTCCGCTCCTTTCTTTCCTAGGTGGGAAGTCATGGAATAGAAGCTGCGTGGGCTGGAGGCAAAATTGGTCGAGAAGTAATGGACAGATTATTCCCTTTAGTACCCAAGCTTCTCTCTGACACAGGCTTGTTCTACTTACTTGCTCTAAAAGAGAACAATCCTGGTAATAAGTGTTTTTTTTCCTGTACTTTTTGTCACGCTTCCCATACTACAAACATAAAATAAATGTAGCAAACCTTATTAACATCAGTGGACAGGTGACATTTCTTTGAATTGGCTGTCTCCTGGATATCATAGTATATAGTTTACAGTTTATATATACCTTACATCTGTAATGAAACATAATTTTGCAATTTCTTCTTAAAACTGAAAATATTTCACTATCATTTAGTAACAAGTGTGGTTGAAGTGGAGTTGAGGAACAGTAATAGCATAGCAACTTTGCATGAATACATAAAGCATGTACAAAATGTCTTCAGTCCTCGAGTTGGAACATACAACAACCATACACTGTGTTCAGTGTTATTTTTTTGGCATATCTTGCAGAAAAATCACTGAATTTTCATGAAAATATGAGTAATTATAGGTCTGTCACAGTAGATTATTACATTTAAGAATTCTTTGATAATCTAATAAATATTCTTTAGAATTGGTGACTGCATGATGACCTCATCAAGTGCATAGTTACAAAATGTTGTTTAGCAAAGAAGAGAAGCGCGTTATAAAGTAATTGAGACAGAGCAAGTATTATTGTCCAAAACACTTACAGAAAATGTTTCCTGATAAACGATGGTCACTAGGAGGACTGAAAAATAATTAGTAAAACAACGTATCGCTCAGGAGTGGCAGCAGCTGGATCTATGCGTTATCGATAATGCAATCAGACAGTGGCGTTTTCTCGTCTTCGGGCGTTTCAGCAGAAGGACATTTTTAACCACACTTTGAACTCAAACGTTATAGTAATCTTCATGTTTCTGATTAGATTACAGCAGTTTAACACATTTAGGAGCTACGAAGGAAAAACTCCTATTTCTCGTTTAATAAACATGAACCTAGCGCAGTGTATCTGGCACTTGTTGACATAACACAGCGACATCAATTTAGTTAACATCAGTTGACTGCGTACATTGTGCTTCTTTATATAGTGTTAACCTACATAACAAACCTACAGTTGTGCACGTTTTTATGGGGATTGAGCGAGAAATATACAAGATATGATGAAAAACGAAAGAGGTCCCTTTTTTCGTGAACATGGTGTAGATTGCATTTACAACAGCAGAAACAGGCAAAATAACTGTCAGGATACTTGATAATTTTTGTATGATGTGGAAATCCTGTATAGTTTACCTGAGCGTTCCAGAGGTTACAGTTGCATTGTTATGTGTGATTCTTTTCGCTGGGGGAAACAGGAATGGCTGAGATGCAGAGTCTCAGTTTCCAGTAATCGTTTGCAATGCCAGTGTGTGGATTTCTATGCTATCTGAAACCTAATGTGGAAACACAAGATAACTTGTGCATAATTGCCCATATTTTATTCAGGTATTGGAAACTCCCAGCTCTTTGTATGTAAAATAAAAATAGTTTATTAAGGAAACGCCGACGTTTGCTCAACATTTCAGTCCAATGATTAGTGGTCCTGGGGACCTAAACCTTGTGCAGAACCAATGGTGTTTCTTTCAGAAATATTTATAATTTACAAACCTATTTCATTTGGTTAGACTTTTGACCATGACAAGAGCATCTTTTGAGGAAGGTGGATTATTAAGTGTGTCCATCATGCATTCCATATTTTACTGACTCTTTGTATGTGAAGTCAAATTCCTGCAGGGGATTCTGGGATAAACAGCATTTGGGGAAGCCAATGATTTTCATATTTACCAACAGCTGACATTTGCTAATCATTGTATATCTGATGCTTTCCTAATTGCAGATGAAATTGTGGAGAAGATGAAGACATATGGAGTAACGGGATCCAAGACGCTTTCTAGACAAGCAGGGAGAGAACATCTGACCATTTTAAAATTCTGCAAATCCCCCGATGCATGTGAAGTCTTTTCTGTATCTGTAGATACATGAAATGTTCAACGAAAACGGATCCTCTGTGAGGAAGTGATCAGAGAGTGACTGACTTTTTGTTCTATTGCCATTTGTGGACTTAAACACAGAGTGATGATAGATACAGTTTTGTATCTTATAGGCAGCAGATAGTTTTATTTAAACTGCATTGGTCATGTATCCTAAAGATCGTCAATCAGCGACTGTGTTGATGTCGCATTTCAGAGGCACAAATACTTAACATACATTATAGATGACGTTTGCATTGGGACTAAATGCTCACTTTAATTGTTTTACATTTTTAAATATGCCAAGTATAAGGTATTTTACAGGATGTTTCTCAAAACGCTTTGATTTATCAAAATAATAAATGCTTTTGTAACAAAAGGAAGTACAGTATGTTCACAAGTAAGACTCATGGTTAGTATTGCGTACGTTATTCATTAAAGTAAAGATTTTTTTTTAGCCTTTAGGGAAAATGTATTATTCCCCATTGACTAGCACAAGCGACATATTTTTTTATATTATTTTCAACTAATTTGTAACCACATTTTGTGTTGCTTATTTTGAACATTGAAATTGCAAGCGATGATACATTTCTTATAAGTTTGGTGATAAAAAAAAAATGCTACATTGGTCATGTCAAGCTCAGCAGTACAAAATATGCAATGTTTTAGAAATGTCAGGTCTGAATTGCTCTTTAAGTTTCAATGTTACAAGTTATTATCTCATGGACAATGGTTTAAACCAGGGGTGCGCAAAGTGGGGGGCACGGCTGTTAGAGATCCGCGCTTCCCCGAAGGCATTTAAAATAAATGCAGAGGATCGCGCAAGGTCACTGTAAACTTCTTACTTTGGTTCCAGCAACGCGTCACCATGGCAACCAGCGCCACCATGGCAATGATGCCGCAGGGTCATATGACGCTGCAGCCGTGATTGGGGGGGGGGGGGCGGGTGAGCCGGAGGGGAGAGAAGACAGGGTGGCACATTAAGAACAGTTTGTGCACCCCTGGTTAATACAAATGTCGTTTAGTTGGAAAAAAATAATCTAAATACTGGAGAGATTTTGAAGAGCTTATTAGTGAAACGATGCCACCACTGGCAGTAGTACATTATAGCTGTGGCCAAAAAAATAATGCTAAGGCCATACAGCCTTCGCCCGCGCGAAGCCTTGCACGTCACCCGCGTGAAGGGAGTGCGTTTTCCATCCATGGTGGACGCGCTGTGGGGGGCGTGCCTAGGGGCGTCACGGAGCTGGTTCGCCCTCATTGGGCGAACCGATCACGTGATCTGCCTGTCGCGCCGAGAAATCAGTTTGAACTGATTTCTTGCGTAATACGCGCCCTTCCTGCTTGCACCCACGCTGTCTATGGGCGCGATCAATGCTTTTAGGCAATGTGATTGCGCCCCGCGCGGTCTGCGGCAGTATGGACCTGCCCTAAGACAATGGATATAAAGACCCCACCATTTATAGAGGAGCTAAAACTGGAAATTCTCTTATGATATAGTATGACAAAAGAGAAACATTATCGGACCGGGAAATAAATAGAACACACAATAATTTTATTTCATATAGTGCATTTTTCCCAATGGGACTCGTCACAATTACAGTATAGTGCGCGGGACGCAGCACATAGGATGTTAACAGACACAGCCCCTGCCCAGATGAGCTTACAGTTGACATATTTGGTGCCTGAGGCACAGGGATATAGAGTGATTTGCCCAAGGTCACGAGAAGCTGACACTGGGAATTGAGCCAGGCTCCCCTCATTCAAACTCTGTGTCGTTGTTTAAAGAGTCAGTGTCTTTACTCACAGCCACTCCCTTCTCATACCTGGAATCTCCTTCCTCAGCAAAAGGATAGCATTTCAAGGATCTTTGAGGGCACAAGTTTGATCCTAAATAGAAAATTAAGAACAATAAAAGGTGGATATGAAAAATGGGTAATGGTATAAACTGAAAATGCGGGAAAGCTTTACCATGGTTCATGATTATCTGAGGGCCCTAGTAAAAGGGTTTTGAGGGGACAAGTCTAGCCCTAAAACTAAACTGTCACGATACCACAATGACATTGTTATTCTTAATTTTATTCTCGGTATTATCTTTGATGTTATGTTAATAGAAATATATTGTATTTTAATTTTGTGAACAATATTGGAGGTAAAAATATAACTCGTCTAAGCTATGTATGAATTGGCAGCTATACAAGTCGGAAATGTCAAGCAAACGGTGTCGACTTGAAGTCATGGAAATTATACTGTGTTAACTGATACTGTGATTATATTTCTGCAAGACATTATGTAAATGCACTGTTTGTAATTTCTGTCGTAGGAAAATGTGGAAACAATAAAAAATAATATAAATAAAAAATGCTGGAGAAATGTATGTCAATCTTTATATGACTGTTATAGCATTAATTGGTGGCAGGGTTGCCACCTTCTATTGAAGGCTAACCCAGGGACTTTTCGCAATACATTTTTTTTAACATTTATTTATATATTTATTTCTCTTACCTTCAGCGGTGGCGGGATCTCCCCCTGCAAGTGTCCAGTCGGCATGGCTATGCGACGTCAAATGGCGCACGTTGCCATGACAATGTGATGTCACGGCGCCTTGTGGTGTCAAGTTGCCATGACAACGGCACCTTATGGCGCCGACGCGTCACGTGATGCCCTGTTGTAATGGCAACGTGACGGCGTGTGACGGTGTGATGTCATGTAGCGTCCCGTTGTCAAGGCAAAGCGGCGCCGCTTGACATTGCGTAGCCATGTAGACGGGATTTGCAGAGGGAGATGCCACTGCTGACGCCCGGAGATTTTTCAGGTAAACCCATAGTATTTAGATACGTGGCCGAAACACGTAGTCTCCGGGTCAAATCCGGTGTGCTGGGCCATGTTTTCACTGAACATAAGCAATAAACATACCTACTTGTAGTGTAGACATACAATGTCACTTTAACAATAATAGAATTTGTGAAGTTTTGACAAATATGAAATATTTTTTAGTTGCTTTAAAACTTCCTTTTTTAATTAGAATATAGATGAAAGTAATTGAATATGAATGAAATATGATAACTTTTTAAACCCCAATGCAAAAAAAAAGTATAATGCAATTCTAAATGTATGCAACAAATAGATGAAGGGGGCATTTCTATTGAAAAGGAAAACGAACTAAGAATCTCATAAATAATTGCATGAGAGAAGAGTATACTATATGTGTATGTCAATTGCACGGCTCCAGATATTGACTAATACCAAATCATGAGAGAAACTTTCATCAGTAGCAGAGTGGCGCAGCGGAAGCGTGCTGGGCCCATAACCCAGAGGTCGATGGATCGAAACCATCCTCTGCTATTTTTTTTTTCTTTTTTTTTTTCTTTATTGTTACTTTATTAATAAAACGGAATTTTATTTTATTCATTATAGTTTAGCGCTATCATATTAAAAAAAAGTATTGATAAGCGCCACAATCACTTTTATACATGCTATATCATCAACACGAGGCTTTCACATCTCTGGTGTGCAAGACTGAAGCGCACTGCACTGAGTGACGTCACACAGCTTCACATGCGGATGACTATTAACCTTGGCAGATGGATTTAGAAGAAGGATGTACACATGTTGTGATTCTATATATATTATACACATAGATTTGCAGTGCAGCAGGAGGGTAGATGATGGTTGTTGATTGGCTGGAGTTTGTACTCGGATATGACATCAGCAATAGATGAATGGGCGGCATTGTGACGTACACATTCCTCCCAGAGGCTGGCGTTTAACCCCCTCCTTGCCGGTGAGACCCCCATGCGTCTCACAGCCACACTCTCTATCACTCAAAGTGTGTGAAGTGACTGTGCTGGCGGCGCCAGGAAACGCAATCATGCGTCAGAGTCATTCATTCCCCTCTGTGCAATGTGTGTGTATTCTCCCACAGTTACTAAGTAACACATTGCACATACAATCACAGGAAGAGTTTGCACCTGTGTGCAGATACCCCATCCTGTATACGGTATACATAGCTGCAGGGGACAATGACCTGCAGTATACAGACATATCATCCGAAGGCAGACAGTCCGATAGCGTAACTCCTGCAGTGCAACTATTCTAGGGCAGCCAGATTAACCCCTGCACTGCTGGGGGAACCCAATACCTGTTAACCCCCTCCTCGGCCGTGCCACCGATAATGTATATATCAGTGTTGCAACTCCATGCGTATTTACCCGTTAACTCAATGGAGACCTCCACTTGCACTGATGGGGTTACATGATCCCCCCGAGGCTGCTGCTGGGGAAGAGCTGGGCTCTGTATAGGGGCAGTGTTGTGTCTTCTAAGCTCCTCTCACATTAACACATCCCTAATGTATGTATTGCAGTACAGGTGACACCCCTGCTCATGTCCATGTATGGGATATGCTGCTACATAATCATTTCAGATTTTTTTTTTCTCTGTAAAACATTTTCTATTGTTTTGTTTGCAATTTTAAACCTGCATTGTTGTGTCTTCCTTCTAATTCTGTCTTGCGATCTACATTTTTAGGACACATCTGGCTTTGTTTGTGACACATTACACAAGAGTGGCCAACTCCACCCCACAAAGGCCACCATAAAGTCAGTTTTTCAGGATATCCCTGCTTCAGCACAGGTGGCTCAATCATAATGGCTGAGCCACCTGTGCTGAAGCAGGGATAGCCCTAATACCTGGCCTGTTGGTAGCCCTTGAGGACTGGAGTTGGTCACCCCTGCACTAGGATGTCACCACACCTGGCTGGGATGGCTGATAACATTGGGGACACTGAACAGAGTGATTGCATTTTCCAGCGTTTGGCAGGGAGAACTGGTGACCGCTTACACCACAACCACTTCTTTTGAGACATGAAATACCATTAATATTGATCAAGCTCAGAGAACAAATGGGTTTATTTTCTGGCCCATAACTTTAACACCGTGTGAATGTTGGGTATACATGTCACTTACACTGGAACATACCGTAGAACTGCCAAACGTTGAAAAGGTGTATAGCAGTATCAAATATCCCAACTTAATGGTTGAGAAAGCAAAATGTTCCAAACTTGGGAAGAGCACACCTTCCTGTGTCACCGCAGCATAGTATTAGGCCAGTATGGACCAGAGATCACAGAGTATGGGCTAAGGACAAGGAGAGAGGGGACAGCATTACATCAGCTTGTCAGCTCTGTAGTAATTGTGAAGTGGCAAGGAATGAACAAGTGTGCCAACCATTCGTCACCTGCATCACCCCTGGCCAGGCACAGTCTGTGACCATCATCAAGAATCGCATGTCCCTACTTTGAAAGTTGGTAACCTTAAGTGTTGGGTAAACAGCAGTACCCAAAAGGCAATCAGTGTCACTTTTAAGGTGTAAAATGTGACAAGTTGTAATGCTTTCTGTGCAGCTACACCCATTGTTTAAGTTTTTTTATAATACAAAATATAATTATAGCTGTTACTCTGGTATAGCACATTGCCCGTGGAGGCGTTTTGGAACACACCTGTGGCACAGCGCTTTAGGGTGGTGCTGATACGGTCACACTTAGGACTCGGCCAGGCAGGGAACGGGTGCACTGCATGCTGCTCGGCCAGGCGAATTGTGGCCGGCTAAGCGCGCTTGCCTTGGGGTGCGGCAACGACATCATGGAGCTGGTTCGCCCTCATTGGTCGAACCGCTCATGTGACGCGCCTGCTAGCAGCAAATTCAAATTTGCTTGCTCACGCTGGCAACACATTGCCGCAATGTGGCAAACGTGAGCTTGCCCACCCACTCAGTGCCACCCTGGACGAGGCCTAAGGCTGTGGCCCTGCTGGCGCTGACCGCGCTCATGCTTGAGTGGTAACATCACCAACTCTCCAAGCAGTAGCGTTGATGTCCTGCGAATTTTGCAGGCGCATGGTTGGCATGGGGGGGCCTATTGAATCCGCTTCGAACACTTTTTTTGACTTCCCAAGCGCCAAGCTTGGGAGAGCGTGCGTGCCCACGCGCGCATGAGAATTCACTTTACACAAAGTGAACTCTGCAAACGCCGCGCACTCAAGCGCTAGCAGGGACACAGCCTAATATGTGAAAGGCGACTCAAGTGGCTTTTGTGCCACACTGACAACACAAGCCACACAAACTGTATTAAAGACAAAAATAACATCACACACATAGACCTATCAGTTCAAGCATACCCCAATTACATCTCACTACCTAGTAAAATAGGTAATTACCATTTCTTTTGGGGAGCCGATGAGTATGTGACAGTGATATAATAGGCGCAAACACCTTAATAATAATAAGAAATTATTTATATATATATATATATATATATATATATATATATATATATATATATATATATATATATATATATATATATATATATATATATAATCATGGCGAGCTCCTATTGGCCCAAGCAGCACACGTTTGGTACTAGGTGGCGAGTAGATTTTTTTGTGATTTGTCGACCACTGTGTGTATATATATATATATATATATATATATATATATATATATATATATATATATATATATATATATATATACACACACACACACACACACAGTGGTCGACAAATCACAAAAAAATCTACTCGCCACCTAGTACCAAACGTGTGCTGCTTGGGCCAATAGGAGCTCGCCATGATGTTAAATCCACTCGCCCGGGGCGTGCAAATGTATAGGTTTGTCGAACACTGTGTGTGTATATATATATATATATATATATATATATATATATATATATATATATATATATATATATATATATATAATCACAACAATGTGAAAATAAGTGAATAAGTGATAAAAAAAATTCTGAAATTCCAGCTCAAACCCTCTGGTGGGACCTGTCTTCACGGGTTCCAAAACACAAGAATGATTCTCTGGAAATCCAGGGGGAGCATATGGGAGAGAAGAAAACAACGACACACAATATAAGGGTAGACGTAGGAACACTGGAAGTCTAAAGATGGTAATCTTGGCTCTATGTCCAGCCTACTCACAGGAAAACGGTGTTTAATGGGCGTTTAAGGGAATAATCCCCACAGAATGCAATTGAGTCCCTTCCCTCCGATGTCACCGAGATGGATAGGTGCTCCAACGGTATAAAGAGAGATAAGAACTACATAGCACAGATCAATAAAATAAATGGAACTTTATAAAAAATGTATATGAAAAACGCACTCACAATGGTGCCAGTAAAAAAGGCATGTATCACATAAAAGTGAACCACAGATATGATCGCGATGTCTCTCACCGCCTTCCACAACGTGTGGGGACCCTCACACAAACTGGAAATGTCCCGTCTTCTTAGCCGGTACTCAGGATCAGCCAGAGAACTTCTTTGTGCAGATTGCAGCTCCTCTGGCGTCTCGGCACATTCGTGTCTACCCGGTCGTGCTGATGACGTCACACTATAGGCGTCTCTGGATACGGATTGTCTGGGTGGCCAAAATTCCTCCACTCTACGCGTTTCGCCCAGTCAACAGTCAGCGGCTCCTGACGAAGCTATGGAGTGAGCTTTTAACCATTTAAATGTGGGAGGGGGTGAGCTTCAATTAGGTAGGAGGTTGCCACCCTCCAATCAGCTAAGACCAGCTGAACAAGAATTGTAAAAATATATTAGTGTTGGGGACCCTTGAGATGTGGTCTGCCGTGTAGTGGCTCAGGGGCTTACAACACTTTGGCCAAAATGTTAAACTAAAAGACCATTTTATTTAATAGATATCTATACATATATATTTAGGCACTGTACCGTGTATAAGTTTCGCTGGATGTGCACTGAGCTCTGGGTTTCATGTTCTGTCTCTGGTTTTAAATATATATTGCCATGCTCAGTAGCACTCCTCTGTGACACTCATATGCTTATATATGTTGTGGTTATTTTGGGGGTTCAATATGAGCTTGTATTTGTCCTGTATGTTTTACAATTCTTGCTGGTTCAGCTGGTCTTAGCTGATTGGAGGGTGGCAACCTCCTACCTAATTGAAGCTCACCCCCTCCCACATTTAAATGGTTAAAAGCTCACTCCATTGCATCTTCCACTCTCAGGGGAACTTGCTTGCTTGCAGTATGATTGTGACAAATCTAATACAGGGTGTTTTTCCTGGTAATATACAGGTTAATAAAAGCTTCAATCAGACTTAGAACTATGCAACTAATTTTGACAGATTTATTATAAATCATTCTTCCTGGTAATGCACAGGTTATTAAGAATTTATATTAGCGTTAGGGACCCCTGAAATGTGGTCTGCCGTGTAGTGGCTCAGGGGCTTACAACACTTTGGCCAAAATGTTAAACTAAAAGACCATTTTATTTAATAGATATCTATACATATATATTTAGGCACTGTACCGTGTATAAGTTTCACTGGATGTGCACTGATCTCTGTCTGTGTTTCATGTTCTGTCTCTGGTTTTAAAAAAAGTGTAAAATAATACGCCTGGGAGCTACTACGGTTAATAAACAGTATACAAACAAAAGACAGGGGTGCCCAATGCTACATCCAATGGACAAAACAAAGTAATACGTATAAAGTTTAAATACTTCAATCATAATAATATTTACTTGGTTATTTATTTAAACCCTTTGGCCAAAGCGTCAAAAGCCTGCATACCAACGTCAAGGTATGACGCTTTAGCCAAAGGGTTTAACTAAATAACCAAGTAAATATTATTATTGAAGTATTTAAACTTTAGTTATTGCTTTACGTTTTGTCAATTGGATGTAGCATTGGGCACCCATGTCTTTTGTTTGTATACATTAGCCATGCTCAGTAGTAGCACTCTTTTTGAGAGAGACACACACACACACACACACACACACACACACGGGTGTTGGAGTTAGAGCGTGCTGGGAATGTGTGTGATAATAAACAGTACCCAGAAAATTGTAGATCTATAAAAATGCAATTGGAGATATCACAGTCGCTTCTGCTTAATTCACGTAAGCCTAATGTTAATGTGCAAGTCCCACAGTACAACTCAACCCAGGGAAAATAGGAAGGCGACTGCGAGTACTGCCACACACAATATTCATAATGACCGTGGGGGTTACAAGTGGAACTCCTCTATCCTTTTAGCACATCAAATGCCTAGTCACAGTGCAATGATTCTCAACCAGGGTGTTCAATCACAAACATGTCATGAAATAAAACAAGCTAACAAAGCAAAAAATAACATCTGTAAATAAACGTATTAGCATAGGCTTAAAGACATGTTATTGATGGGCTAGCTTGCATAATGTACAGTTATGCAAGTGTTGGCATTGCTCCTATTCAGACCCTGAAATTGTGCTTTTGCTGGAGAAGAGGGAAATTACATCATGTTTGTTAAACCCTAGCTAACTGGTGTTACACTAATTTCATACACAGCAGAAGCCCCATTTGAAGGTCTGGATTGGAAGCTCCGATTTCGGCAACCTCACCTTAATGGAGCTTTGTGAAAAGGATGATAAAAGAAAGCCTCATTTGCATCTCATCACTAACATCCATTACTTTTCAACCTATGCTCTTTACAGGAGACCATATAGTTTAATGTTACATTATTGTCTTTAGTTAAAGACACGTTCATTGTAACTGTATTCACCAAGGTTAACGTCACATTACGTGGCCTATTGGAATTTGGTGAATCCGGGCCATACCAAGATAGACAGAAAATGCAGCTTTACACGCAAAGATTGGCGTACGAAAACCTTGCATTTGCAATAATAAAACAAAGTAAAACGACAACATCATTGGTTTAAAATGTAAAATCATAAGAATAAGGTTTTCACCTATGTAAAAACAAAACAAAAAAAAAGCTGGAGGTGTCACCATTCAAAGAAGGTGAACGGCTGGCTTAAGGATACCTGGTGTAATCTGAAAAGAGGTAAATATATTGGAGATCAGATGAAGTAACACGTGGCCGAAATGTCCTGCTGTTGTAAGCAGCTCTTTTGACTTATTCTTCTGTGGCGTAACATTCATTGAGAGTTGTCACTGTTTTTGAATGATCATCAATTGTGAGAGCAGGGAATAGTTCTCTCATGGCACATCAACATTTATAGAGACCCTGGACTAAAAGTGGTGTATTGCTCAAAACCATATTAGCACATCTAACTATCCAAAAATGTTTCAACACAATGACTCAAGATACTTTGCAGATTTGACTACATAAAATTTATTGTTTTCCTTTTATAAAAAAAGTTTGTAGAACCAGTTCCTATATTGAAATCCGACATTCCAAAAAGCAGCGTTTTGCACTGAAACCTCCATCTCAGAGATTTACTTTCTGCATACTGTTTCCATGTTCTGAATCAGACCTCCGAGATGAAATCGAGCCTGAGGATGCATCTATTATAGCCCCAGAGCAATGCACAAGTTCTTATACTACCAAGAGAATTACGCCACGATTTAATAAAAGGTCCCGGGTGGGGGATCGTACCCTGATCTGGTGTTAACGGCCATTGACTTGAATGCCTGTTAACGTTAGATCAAGGGGCAATACTCCCCCTGGGACCATAGAGAGCCCCCCATAGTGCCTGGGAGCCACAATTGGTTCCGTCATCAGGTGATAACTAATGCATTGCATTATAAACATAAAACCCAGCGATAAAGGGATTTAATATTCAAGGTAGTTGTAATGAAATGTCATGACTAGCTACAAAATTAATTAGATTGTTTTATTATGCCATCTCATTTGGACATCCAATTTAAAGAATTTATGTCTTCAATTGAAATCAAATAATAATAATAATAAAAAAAAAAATGTACATACAGCTTCTTGGCTGACTTTATACTTTTTTTAAATTCCAAAATAAAAATCAATTTAATATACTGCTTATTTCATTTATGTACTTTGAGCAGGTCACAAGCTTAAATTATGGCATAAAATAACAGTGTGGGAGCCCAGTCTCCCTTTCAGGGTCTCAGATTTCCGTCATATACAGAACCGGTAAAAAATTGTCTGCAGCTTTTAACAAATCAGTGAAGTATTCTCTGTTGTATGGCAGGAAGCAACTTCTTGTAGAGAACACCAGTTTAAAGGGCATGTACAAAATTAGCAATCTACATAAATTAATAACTGGAGTCCTCGAGTGTGGATCTCGGGTGCATGAGATTTCCCAGTATATTCCTCAGGGTTTTGCTCTTTGAAAGAAAACCTGTAATAAGAAATGGAGGACTATTAGGACAAAGTTTTAATAATCGGCCATGACACATTTTTAAATAAGGGAGTGGAGTTTAAAAAGGTCCTGAGGTTGTGCTCGGGGCTCTTTTACAAGGTGTAACCTCTACAAACACCCACATTGTTTTATAATCCGATACTTGCGTGTTTGGGCAAAGGAACATACCTTTAGGTAGTTCTTAAACACTTTAGCATCAGGTTGCTGAAGAGCCTGACAAAACTCCTGCAACGACAGAAAACAATAAATGAAGACAGGTCTGCTCATTTGTAATGACAACACTCTAAAGCAAAGGTGTGACATTCTCTGCATGTTCCCAAGAGACTGGTACAGTAAGATAACTCAACCATGGTGCCTGGAGTCTGTTTGACATTATCAGTGGCTGCATGTTTACAGAGTAAAAACAATTTATATAAAAAAAAAATAATCATAGGTGTTGGATTTTGAAAGAAAGATAAATCAACCAAATGTAAGCCCTAAAACAGTTCACTGCTATTGGTACACTTGGTTTTAGGATAGACTGTCCCTTAAGGACACATTTATTGTGTGCATCATAGTGGAGCTCACTTTCAGAGCAGCTATACTTGCCCTTCACTGTAGAGATCCTACAAGGCATTGTAAAACGTCCAAAACGTGTTAAATGTGCATGTCACATGGTCTCACAACCAATTTAACTGTAGCCAACAAGCAGTGTGCTACACATACAATTCAGATAAATAACGAGCATCTTAATAAAATTATTGCATTACAATATTTATATATACTTAGTCATGCGTGTCTGTCTCGGACTAAAGCCCCTTTTGCCTAAATACATACGATTTTATCTAGACACACGGGTACAATTGATCTCTATACAAAAACACTGCAGATACTGACTGTACTCAGCAGTGTTATTTTCAAATAAATATTTGGAGTCAAAGAATTACCTGAATAATTTCCGGAGCTACCTGCAGAGAAGGCAGGTATTCTTGCTGTAGGTACTGAATGCATTCAGGTCCCTGAAAGGTGAACATTGTATTCAGTAACTCATTTTAGAACCAGACTTGTCAAACACGGTAAGATGCAGAGAAAGGTAAAGTACAAATTGCCACACAGAAAGGCGTTACTTCTTGACAAAACCAAAGAATGTAATAAAGGGAGCAAACGCTTTTTTTTTTTTTTACCCTCTTACTACTGAACATTGCAAAATATAAAAACAAATAATATATATTACATACATATATACACATACACACTGAATATATTCACCACGCTTCTCAGTGTAGGAAGCACGCTGCTGGCGAAAAAATTGGCCATATGTATGTGAAAAAACAGAAAAAACAGAAAGCGAATCCCTGCGCTTCTCCCATTGGGCTAACAATAATTGGGGAAATATTATAGATTATTTCCCCATTTATTGTTGGCCAAATGGGAGAAGTGCAGGGATTCACTGCAAAATATAGGACTGATATACTGGAGAAACTTAATTGAGAACAGGAGAAAAGATTAATAGATTGGGGCTCATGTATAACGTACCATTAACCCCCATTGACCTTAGGTTAGAAGTCCTACACTACTCTGCAAAACGTTTCTGGGCTCCCCAGCAAAGAGTTGTATTAATTGGGAAGTACCAATGTCAAACAGTGGGACAAGTCAAACAAAATACGGAGAAAAAAAAAAATGTAAAAAATGCCACCAAACACCAATTAATATTTCAAGCCTTCGTTGTTTTCTGGGTAGTGTTGTGCAGTGTTTGCAACGCAGATCTGTCTAAAAGAGGGGAACTACTTCATCTGTGGGTGTGAGAAATCTTACCCTTTTTAGATGAATGGTTTTCATTGTCACTGCACATTCTGATAAAGCCTGTGGATGGTAGAAAGTATGGTTAGAGATGTTTACCGTACAAACCAGAAGATATTGTAATTATCCAGCCGTTACTTGTATTAAACAATTGTAGGTCTCTGGGGACTGTTAAAGCAGGTATGTGTCAGGTACAAATTTACGAAGTTATGCTGTATAACAGCGGTGCGCAAAGTGGGGGGCGCAGCGGCTAGAGGTCCCGCACTCTCCCCCAAGGCACTTAAATTAATTGCCGGGGGGCCGCATGAGGCCCCTGCAGCTTCTCTTACCTGATCTTCGGCGATGCGTCGCCACGGTAACTGGCGTCAAATGACGCCATGGGGTCACGCGACGGCCCATGACCCCGTGACGTCATTTGACGCCGGAGGAGAGGGGGCGCGAGGCAGGAGGTAAGAAGGTAAGGAGGTAAGGAGGCGCAAGTAAAAAAAAACTTTGCGCACCCCTGCCGTATAATACCACATTGTGTGATGTTCAAATACTTGTTAAGGCAGGACTCCAATTGATGGGAGTATGTAACTAAATAACAGATCATTAAGTATAAGCTTTGTGAAACAAACCTAACTTAAAATTTAACACCCTCCTTTGACCTTGGTGAAACAGAGTGCTGCTTCACAATCTTAATATATAAAATCGAAAGGTTGGTACTAGCTGCAGTGAATCTTATTGGTCCTCAGCCTCTGGCCAATCAGATTGGTGGCTCTATGACGTCACCCAACTCTCTCCCTCCCTTTCCCTCCCCCCCCACCGGCTCCCAGACGGAGGGGAAGCGAGGCGCGGCCCTCCTGCCCCAGCCGCCAATGCTCACTTCCCTCCCTCCCCGGCGGTGAGACAGGCAGTGGGCAGGCAGCCTCCGGAAGGACCCCCTTCCTCCTGCAGATGCCTCCGGTAAGATGGCGGCGCACAGCGGACAGGCGGGGGGTGGTATTCAGTCAGGAGAGAGAGGGTGGGGGGGGGGGGGAGTTAGTCAGGAGAGAGGGGGGGAGAGAGGGAGCCAGGAGAGAGGGGGGGGGGGGGGAGAGGGAGTCAGGAGAGAGGGAGTCAGGAGAGAGAGAGGGGGGGAAGGGAGTCAGGAGAGAGAGGGGGGGGAGGGAGTCAGGAGAGAAGGGGGGAAGCCTGAACAGCTGTGAAGAGGGGGGGGGAAGGGAGTTGAGGGAGGATGGGGGAGGCAGAACATTACATCACAGGCAACGCCGGGTATATCAGCTAGTATTCATTATTTCTTACATCGGTAAGCTTACAAGGATGCATTCACTTTAATGCTCTAGAACAAGAGGGCAATTAGTATTGAAGCAGCAGTCCAACCTAAAACAAAAGTGAATAAGGTGTGCTAAATAGATTTAATCTAGGTGACTGGTACATTAAAACATTTTTTTTTAAATGGTTATCATGGCAACCAAAACACTTAAAAGCCACTAAGACTTTTCACAAAACGATTAATAGATCTTCACAAACTGTCAATTGTCACAGTTATCAGTTATAAAGCCATAATTCGTCAAACCATTAAAATGTGTGCAACGATAATTGTCAAGATTTTTCAGAGAACTCAAATAAGTTTCACTTTAAGTGCGATTCAGTCTCCGTTAATCTAATTACATTTATAAAAAATTGGGATTAACACTTTAAAAAAACAAACAAGATATATACGTATCTTTGTAGCTAGAAGTGATAAATTAAGCCAATGCTCAACTGCTCTTCAACAAGTGTTCAAATTACATACCAATACTGTCTGAGCATCTGCAAGGTCAAAGGTTGGTTTCAAAGGTGCTAAAAAGCATGCAGGAACAATGTGCTTGTAGACAAAATCTGCAAATCCCACTAGCCCATCTTTGCCACCTGTGGAAAAAAAAATATATATAATCACAATTATTACCTTCCATAAAAGCCCTACTGTGATGACATTGTATATTAGAACCTGACACTTACCCCAAAGCTCTACCAGTTTAGAGAGGATAATGAAGCAGGTCTTCTGTGCAATTGGATCTGGGTATTCCACAGCCCCTTGGATGACCGTGAATAAGACGCGTTCCACATTCTCAGCACCTATAACCAGTACACATTGATACGACATTAAATATCGCACAAACACTCCAACAAAGCCATTGCTTAGCATGGTTATACCATAACAAAAGTTCACGAAATGTTAAAATACATCGATTTGTTCAATTGTTTTTTTTTTTCTTTAAAAAAAGGTGCCAATTAGCTACATTGGAGCAATTAAAAACAGGCCTCTGTTCTTAGCTCCCTTTCGTTCTATTAAGGACTTCCCTTTTAAAGGATAGGGAAGGCTGGAGTAACAATGCCACTTCTCTGGGCAAGGAAAAATAATTTGGCATAGCAAAAATAAACTGAATTGCAATATTCCAGCCAGAACAGGAAAAAAGAAACAAACAAAAAAAAGACTCCCTGCCACCAGTGTGTCAAGAATCACATTTCACATTGGCTTTCCTGAGTATCTATATCCAAAAGTAGCATTTTTCATTGGGTGTTTGAGAGATGCAATGAAAGGATGTCATTTATGCGATGGACCAATGTCACAACCTTGGAATATAAATTGGTTTTCAAGTTGACTGCCACGTACTGTATTAGTCCATCACTACATATTCTCCTGGTAACAACTAACCTTGGTTGGCTATGACCTCATTCATCCCGCATCCAGTGACTGTTTGAAGGAAAGCAAAGTAACTTCTGCGCAGCATTTGCTTGTCTAAAGCAGCAGACTGGTCGTTCTCTTCCGCTGGACGGACCAACATTTCAAATATGGCATGGAGAAGTGGCATAAAGACCTGCTGCAAAAATGGCGAAACCTGTGCCTGGGGAAATAATGTTGAGATAAAGGAAGCATAATCAATATTTCAATAGTTTAATAATGGTTTGAATTAATTAAAAATATATAAATAATGTATTTTACGATTGGGGGAAGAAAGGCATTCCAAGTGTTCATAGAATTATTTTACAGGTTTTTTTTTTTTTTTTAAATTATAATTAAACTCTTTCATTTGGTCAGTTTTACTGTATTTATACAATATTTTACCAGGAATAAAGTTTGAAATATATGGAGCACATCTGGTTCAAGTTCTACTGAACGAGAATTTAAATGTCAGGTTAACCTCGAGCACAGGCAATCAGCCCTCATTTTTTTTTATAATGAATACGTTATATATTTATTAGTATGTACAGTAGATTAATATGGTATTCAATAAAGCTTCAAAGAAAAAAAAATGACTGTCGAGTCCATAGTAGGTTAAAATAAGATAAATAATTCAGCAACAGAACCAGAAGGCCATGAACACAGGTTTTTGTTGCAGTACATTAAGCAGTCGACAGTGTTTGATTCTAAAACCTATACCTTGAACTTAGCAGTAATCTGGTTGATTAATGGAATGAATTCTTGCAGGTCCTTTGCTTCGCAATCCTTGAGCATGTGTTCTGAAGCGGTAGGGATGAAAGGAAGTACTTCATCTTCCAAGCATATAATCATGCGGTGAAGGAAAGTCCGGACGCCGCCTCGGAGGACTTCTTTTTGCACGGGGCAGTTCAGAGCTGGCAGAAACGTTTGTAAACAGTCCAAGTAGACTTCAGAGCAGCCGCAATGCTTTACGGTCTGCTTGTTACTAAAAGCTTTACTTGTACGGCTGCAAATAAATATGAAATCAGTAAAGAAAATATTCCATTCTTCATTTGCATTACTACACATACGGCATTTCCTACTACTATCTCTCTACCAACCTTTCAGAAGCTTACAAACTGAATGCACGTTAATTGTCTCACTGTACTGCTTTATACAAAAGGCTGCGTCCTCGTTTATATTTGGAGAGACCAGCAATGTATTTGAGGGAGAATATATATCTACATAAACATGTGAATGTGCTCACAAGTGATATTCTTTATTGGCTATATGCCAACGGTGGAGGTTTTCTGTCGCCTTTTTCACCCACCATAACTTAAAATGTATGATATATAGATAGATCTAGCGATAGAGATATATCTCTTTATCAACTTGCCTGGGAAAATACTGTGGCTATCTCACAGTAAACACTGCAACACTTCTGTGAGATTCTGCAGCCAGGCGCTGTATACACTGTGGGACGGACGGACGGACGGACGGACGCACGCACGCACACAGAGAACTGGGGGTAGGGATAGGCTTCAGTCAGATACATTCCAGGATGCACTGTTTTTAAGTAAAAACCTTTCTTTCTTGCTTTATCCATTGTAACACCGCTGGAAGAAGAGATCTGTGTATCTCGAAAGCTCGCACAAATAAAATCATTTCGTTAGCCACAGAACGGTACTGTCTATTCGTTTGAGATATATCTATATCTATATATAGATATATATATAGATATACACACACACATATCATACATTGTATTATACAGTATGTGACACAGCCAATACAGGGATACCCAAAGTACATCGCCGACGCTATACAAGTAGCGGTAGTAAAATTTGATTATAATATTTTGAAGCAGTGGATTATGAAAGTCTGAAGTGGAAAAAAAAAAAGGGGGACGGGGGGGTAAATTACACAGTACAGTAACCAAACGACAAGGGCATTCTTATCCCATAGAGCTAGCAGTACAACTATTGTTAATGTGAGCTGGTTGAAACCTTTCCAATATGGTAAAGGAGGGAATTATCTGATGTTAACCCAATTACTTCAGTATTTTAATTCTAATACATCTTTAAGATGCTGTGCTGGCGAGATTTACACATGTTGTATAGCGGGCTCATCGATTTCGTACAGATCATAGTAATTGCAGGTGGCTAGTAAATCATGTAATTATCAGTCTCTGAGGTTTTATGGGGGCAAATCAGAAAAAATGTCCACGATGCTCAAAATGTCATATATAAAGCACATAAATGCACACACCAGTTCCTTGTTAGAGCATTCTGTGTGTTTGTACTCAAATGAAGTTTAAAAAATTGTTACCAAATAAGGTGTACAATCCAGGATTTTAACTCTGGTCTTTGGTATCTACCCAAAAGGTGACACTGCTCATTTGCATGTTACATAGTAGATGAGGTTGAAAAAAAGACATGTGTCCATCAAGTTCAACCTATGCTAAATTTAGACAACAGATACTTTATCCTATATCTATACTTAGTGATCCAGAGGAAGGCAAACAAAATATCTCATAAGGGGAAAAATAAATTCCTTCCTGACTCCAAGAATTGGCAATAGGATTACTCCCTGGATCAACATCCTTCCCATGTTTACTTATTTGGTATATCCCTGTATACCCTTCCTTTCTAAAAAGATATCCAACTTTTTTTGAACAAATCTATTGTATCTGCCATCACAGTCTCCGTGGGTAATGAATTGCACATTTTAACTGCCCTTACTGTAAAGAACCCTTTCCTTTGTTGCTGGTGAAATCTCCTTTCCTCCAACCTAAAGGGATGACCCCGAGTTCTTTGTACTGCCCTTGGGATGAAGAGTTCTTTTGAAAGCTGCTTGTACTGTTCCCAAATATATTTGGTACAGTATAAAGTTGTCATATCCCCTCTTAGATACCTCTTTTCTACTGTAAATAAATTTAGCTAGGCTCTCCTCATAAGTTAGATTGTCCATCCCCTTTATTAATTTGGTGGCTCTTCTCTGCACTCTCTCTAGTTCCATGTCTTTTCTAAGGAGTGGTGCCCAAAATTGTACTTCATATTCAAGGAGTTGTCTTACTAATGCTTTGTAAAAGGGGCATAATTATGTTTACTTCCCTTCCATCCATTGCCCGTTTGATGCAAGATAAGATCTTGTTTGCCTTTGCAGCTACCGCATGACTTTGGGCACTATTGCTAAGCCTGCTGTCTACAAGCACTCCTAAATCCTTCTCCATCAAGGATTCCCCCAATTTATCCCAATGTATTTTGTAAGGTGCCAGTTTATTCTGCCTTCCTAAATGTATAACCATACATTTACCTGCCCAAGTTTCCACCCCCCCCCCCCCCCCCCCCCCAAGTCCTTCGGCAGAGAAATTACATCCTGCTCTGATTCTACTACCTTACACAATTTAGTATCATCAGCAAAGATGGAGACTTTGCTCACGATGCTAGCCTCAAGATCATTAATAAACAGTTAAAAAGCAAGGGTCCCAGTACCGATCCCTGAGGTACTACACTCATGACCATAGCCCAACCTGAAAAAGTTCCATTTATGACAACTCTCTTGTCTATCCTTCAACCAGTTTTCAATCCATGGGCATATATTTTTACTGAGTCCAATTTGCTTTATTTTGTACACCAATCTCGTGTGGAACCGTATCAAAAGCCTTTGCAAAAGCCAAGTTGACCACATCAACTGCATTACCCTGATCTAAATTCCTACTTACCTCCTCAAAGAAACAAATAAGGTTAGTTTGGCAAGATCTATCCTTCATAAATCCATGCTGACTATTACTAATAATGTTGTTTTCCATTAGGTATTCCTGAAAATTATCCCGTATTAAACCTTCAAGTAGTTTCCCCACTTTCCCCACTATTGAAGTCAGGTCTGTAATTCCCCGGTTGTGATCTAGCTCCCTTTTTAAATATAGGCACCACATCTGCTTTACACCAATCTTGTGGTACTGAGCCTGTTGAAATGGAGTGCTTGAATATTAAATATAATGGTTTGGCTATTACTGAACTTAACTCCCTGAGAACTCTTGGATGTATGCCATCGGGGTCAGGTGTCTTATTTACATTAATTTTTTCAAGCCGCCTATGAACTTCTTCCTCAGTTATCCAATTGTTAATTAATATGGAGGTTGTGATTTCCTCCTGCGGCACTACTATTGAAATTAATTCTTCTATGGTAAAACACAGAGGCAAAGAATTAGTTTAATACCTCTGCTTTTTCCTTATCTCCAATAATATGCCTGCCCATCTCACACTGAAAGGGTCCTATATTTTCTTCTCATTTTTTGTTATTAAGGTACTTAAATAACATTTCAGGGTTGATCATACTTTCCATTGCAATCTTTTTTTCATAATCCATTTTTGCCAACTTAATTGCCCTTTTGTAATTTTTGTTACATTCCCCGTATTAAACCTTCAAATAGTTTCCCCACTTTCCCCACTATTGAAGTCAGGTCTGTAATTCCCCGGTTGTGATCTAGCTCCCTTTTTAAATATAGGCACTACATCTGCTGTACACCAATCTTGTGGTACTGAGCCTGTTGAAATGGAGTGCTTGAATATTAAATATAATGGTTTGGCTATTACTGAACTTAACTCCCTGAGAACTCTTGGATGTATACCATCGTGGTCAGGTGTCTTATTTACATTAATTTTTTCAAGCCGCCTATGAACTTCTTCCTCAGTTATCCAATTGTTAATTAATATGGAGGTTGTGATTTCCTCCTGCGGCACTACTATTGAAATTAATTCTTCTATAGTAAAACACAGAGGCAAAGAATTAGTGTAATACCTCTGCTTTTTCCTTATCTCCAATTATATGCCTGCCCATCTCACACTGAAAAAGTCCTATATTTTCTTCTCATTTTTTGTTATTAAGGTACTTAAATAACATTTCAGGGTTGATCTTACTTTCTATTGCAATCTTTTTTTCATAATCTATTTTTGCTAACTTAATTGCCCTTTTGTAATTTTTGTTACATTCCTTATAATTCAGATACAATGCCTCCGTCCCTTCTGACTTCAATAATGTAAAACGCTTGCCTTTTCTTGGCCATTTCCTCCCCTACCTGTTTATATAGCCACATTGGTTTTGACTTATTTCTTTTATACTTATTACCCAAGGGTATACACTGATAAGTGTGCTTTTCTAACAATGTTTTAAAGACTGCCCATTTATCTTCTACATTTTCCCCTGCAAAAGCATCATCCCAATGTATTACTTGTAGATTAGACCTCAGTTTATTAAAATCTGCCTTTCTAAAGTTTAAGATCTTTGTTGAACCCAAGTACTCTTTTTTGATAACTTATTTCAAATGAGACCATGTTATGATCACTGTTACCCAAATGTTCCAGGACTCGAATATTTGCTATTGCTTCTACTGTACATTGTTTGATATTACCAAATCCAGTACAGCCCCTCTCCTAGTTGGTTCCTCTATAATTTAGATCATATAATTGTCTTTAAGCACCCCCAAAAACCTGTTTCCTTTTGTTGTAATGCTAATCTCATTGCATGCCATTTGTATGTTAGGGGATAATGATGAAAATCAGGGTTGCAGACCTGTGAGACGTGAATGTGCTCACAAGTGATATTTTCATTTGCTGTACCTACCTAGCAAATCCTACAGCATAGTTAAGACAATCTGACAACACGGCCTGCCTCTCTTCATCTTGCTCCACCATCAGTTTGTCCAACAGAATTTTGAACTTTTCCATTAAGGGATTCAGCAGATTCCTCATTAGAATCAGTTTCCGATTTGCAGAATAATCACTGTTAACTATAAGTACTCCTGCAGTCTCATATATGAAGAGCTGGTCATCGCTGCTCAGTAAGGTCTGAAAACCATTTTCCTTGAGGGGAAAAAATAAATAAAAAAATATTAGCACAAATACAACTTTCATTTTACTTTATTTCTATAAAAGGTTTAAAAATGTGCAACCTCACTCAGCATCATAACTAAACTAGTATTGATCTAGTTACTTTGTCTGTCCCAAACAAACTGGGACACCAAATGGGGGTGAGGGGGGGAGGGGGGAAACACCCCGAAAAGCAAGAACAGAAACCACAGGTCTGCAAAGATGAAACTCGGAGTGGGTCTGAACTTCTGCTTTTCCCCCAACCTGTATGAAATAATAGGCATCACAGAGCTTTACTTTAGCAGATAAAGGAGCAAAAGAATCTTGGTAATTAAAGCAGCAAAACATGCAAGATGTTTTTTGTTTTTTTTAAGTAAATCAGTTTTGTAGCATTAGAGAAGTGACTGTTTTTTTGGTTTGTATTCAACTCAATGCCATTTTTAATGAGTTTTAAGGTTTAAAGCATTCTTTGATTGCTATAGCAGGTTTTAGGCCACCTCCCAAGAAGTGCACGATTTTGGCAATAAATTATTCCAAACAGGAAAGTGTTACAGTTTACAGCTCAAACTGCTGGGAACACTGTAACAATAGATAACCATTACCTTGGTTATGTACTGGTACAGTGTAGCTGTCGCGTTACACCTACTGAAGTTGGCATTATGTTGGGAAGAAATTCAGGATTTTGACAGATTTATAACAGGAGCCGTAAACGATTGGCAGCATAGGTAAGAACACACACACACACGTAGGAAACTTCTGCAGGGAGCTGGTATACAAGTCCCTCCCTTTCAATGCAGGGATAGTCTTCGCTTTCTCCCCTAGCTATAAACATAACATATACAATCATTACAGGGAGGGTATGATGTACCCACTGCCATTAGTGAAGTACAGGAGAAGAAAGTTATGGTAAGCTGAATACATTCTCTGTTTTCCTGTCCCCCACATGGCAATGTGCACTAATTGGGATATACCAAAGATCACCCAATGGGAAGGAAAATAAGACAAGAATACACAATGTTGTAGTTAACGGTTCAATCCGACTACAATCGCTTGCAGAATTCTCCTGCCAAAGCTTGCTTCAGCTGAGGCGTGTACGTCCGGCTTGTAGTATTTCACAAAGGTGTGAACGGCGACCAGCCTGCAGCTTTACTAATTTGCCTTGGAGATGCTTGGGCTTTGAATGCCCATGAGGTAGAAACTGCCCTGGTCAACTGTGCCTTTATTCCTCACAGGATCCATTTGCCTTTAAGGTTATTGGCAAGTTCGATACATGAAGTAATCCATCGTGAGAAGGTTGCCCTTGAGGCTCACTGTCCTCTTCTAGGATTGTTCGATTATAAATACAAGGATTTTCTGTATTTTTGAATTTGAGTATGTTTACCTTCAAACACCGTACTACATTTCAGTTATGTAGTCTCACCTCATTAGGATTCGGGCAGAATGATAGATTGATCTCTTGATTGAGGTGAAATGAGGACACGACTTTTGGTAGGAAACATGATACAGGTCTTAGGACTGCTTTGTCATGTTGAAAAACGAGAGAATGTTCTTTGCCCGAGAGCCTGCAATTCTTCCACTCTTCTTGAAGATGTAATTGCTACCAAACAATAATGTCTTCTTCAGGAATAGTCTTAACGTTATTTGCTGCACATGTTGAACAGGTAAAGATCTACTAGTGTCCAACACCAATGAAAGATCCTACTTTGATGCTATACATTTAATTTGAGGCCTCAGTCGCCTGACAGCCTGTAGAAATCTCAGCACTAATGATGCTATATCTTTTCTTAAAAAAGCGGACAAGGCTTTCTTAAACCCAGCCTGTAGAAATGCAACCAGGGTGACATAGTAAGGATTGAAACAGTCCATGCTCATATTCCTACCTCATTCCTGAAAACAGCGCCAGACATAATAGAGGAGGTTGACTATTTTCTGGCTTAGAGTTGATATTGCTCTGTCGGAACAGCGCTTTTACTTTAACGCTTGCCGCTCAACCTCTATGCTGCTAGGGCCAATTTCTTTGGTTCTGGGTGCTGTTTTGGTGCATGTTTCCGACGTTTAAGACAGTAGATCTAGTGGCATACTCACCAGATGGGGGGATCAGATCATCCTTGGCCAGGAAGGTATTATTGCTACTACCTTGGTTTTATATTTTCTTAGGATCTTTGCTATAAGAGGTATCAGTAGGAAAATGTTAGATTCAAGTTCCAATGGAACTTAAAGCGTCTACCTGGCTGACGAGATGGTGGGAGTACTTTGAGCAGAAATGTTCCTCCTTGTTTTGATGTGTTGCCATCAGATTTATTTGGGGTTGTCCCCACTGAACTATGAGCTGTTGAAATAGTTGCAAGTCCTGTTCCAATTCTCCCGAATGGGTGATGGTTCGGCTCAGAACATCAGCCATCGTATTATGGGGTCCGGCCGGGACTGACTTTCCAAAAAAAAAAGTGTTCAGCGCGAGTAAGATTTGATACTGCCAGAGCTCGAAGCTTTGCGCTTCCGAGTTTCCCCATTGCCTTGCAATGTATTTTACCATTGTGCGGTTGTTGGTTTCTATCCTTATATTTATGCCTTGAACTTGGTCTTGAAAAAACAGGAGGTTCTCTTTTTTAAAACGCAAGTAGCTAGCATATTTGCAGAGACGTTGCTGTAAGATTTTGGCAAAATTCCTTGTGCCACTGAAGACCCGTCTGTGCTCCCCAACCAGAGTTGCTGGCATCTGGGGTGACCGTTGAAGCAGGTTTCTTCATGGATAGAAAATGTGTTCTCTAGTTTCTGCTGATTCTCCCAACATTTGAAATCCCACTTTGTTGAGGGATAGACACACACCGTGGTGTAAGGATCTTGGATCTGTGTTCCATTGATCAAGCATATTTCTCTCTGGTGTGGCCTTACGTGGAGTCTGGCCCACTGTAAAACGTTTAGCGTTGAAGCGAATTTCCCCAGCAAGGTCATGCACACATTTTCTGAGGCCGGACTTAATCTTCTTTGCTTTGTAGTTTGTATTGCCGATTGCTTCATTTTTTTAGGGGGTTATAGACCCTTCAGTGTTCCATTTGGAATATGACTCCCATGAACCTTGGGGATGGAGATAGAATTAAATAACTCTTACAGGAGTTTATTATCCATGCGTGCCACTCCAGGAACACAATCCCTTTCTGCATAGGATGCATCAGAATATCTTTGCTGAGATTTATCAGTCGTGTGTCTAATGAGAAGGATAGATCTGAATTCCTTTTCCCCCCCCCCCCCTGAATTTGGGGACTAAAGTAACCAACACCGTGGTGAAGATTCTGGGCTTGACCTCTTGAATTACGTTGTTCAAGACTTTTGCTTCTTGGAGGAAATTGGATTTCATGGATCCTTTAACTGATTCTGTCTTGTATAAATATAAATTTCTTTAAGGGTTGTGCCTATACAGAAGCGAACTGAGGCCTCTTCCTCCGACCGCATACTGGAAGGCTCGCCTAGGTTAATGCGAATTTGCCTCTCCTTAAAAAAATCCTCATTAGGGCTACAATAAAGGCTTTGACCCCTCTCGATATTTGTTGTTGAGCCAAAAGCCTTTTTGCTTCTCTATAAGGCATTGTCTTGCCGAGGCATAAATAATTTTCACTTTCTTCTTTCATGGGGGAAAAAGGGCACTTGCCCCCTGATAACTTAGCTATTATGGGGTCTAGTTTTCTCTTAAACAGAAATTTACCTTCGTAGGGAAGATAACAAGTTGTTCTTGCAGGTCGAATAGCGCTCTTCTTGCTGTCACTGTCATGCTTCTTGCCGAGAGGCGCACTACGTCCAGCGATGCTTCTGCTATATAGGCCGGTCATCCTCTTGATTTCCGTTGATGCAGATAGAATTGAGGTTCTCCTGACACCGCTTCCAGATTGCCTAGCAACATTCTTATGGCTCTCACAAATAATGCTGTTGCTACTATAGGCTTGCAAGCAAGACACGCTGCCAGAAAGGATTTCTTCAGGACACTCCACCCCTAGAGTCCAATGTGTCACTCACGAAACACCACTGCGTCTTCCACTGGTATTGTAGTCTTTCCTGCAATACGGGTGATTGCAGCGTTCACCTTCAAGGAATTTTCCCAACTGTGAAAAGAAGGGACACATCTTGGAAAGCATCTCTGGGTGACCAATTTCTCATCAGGCCGATTCCATTCAGTTCCCATGATCAGATGAATCACAATACTTTCCTTCCAGGTACTACTATAGCACGTCAGACTTCTCTGATGAAGATGCTCCTCCTCAATCCAGGCTTGTTTGGGACCTTGATCTCTACTGGGTCTGTTTAGCCATTATGTAAGATACCATTTCTTTTATCCAGGATAGGAGTAGAAATCTGGTCATTGGGCCCATGGCCGCAGACTTAAACACCCATTGTATATTTTCTTTGAATGGAGCACTGCCTTACGAGAAGACGCTCATATCCTGGCTTACTGCAAGCTGCACATATCCTGGCTTATTAGCCACCTTCCTCTCCCTGAGCCCAGGGGTACTGCATCAAAGATAGAGCATATAAACAACTAATTTTCACTCCTTTGTTAGTCACTCTCTTTTGTATTACAATCATTTTACTATACACGGACTCGTAAAAGTTTTGGGAAGTGACCCGTTGCTTTATTCAGCTTCTATAATCATTTTGTGAGAAATAGCAATCTCCTTAGTCCTCAGAAGCGCTTCAGGAAGATCAGGCACCATTAGATGGAATTTCCCCTTCGACTATGGTGGTGGTGTCCGTTGGTGCCATCGCGCGTGATGTTAGAGCATCATTGTTGCTTTAAGGGGATGAGAAGGCACGCGCGCACACACTGTCTGCTTCTCTTCTTCCTGCTCAAAGGGATCCATGGTATCTTACCAACCATGCGTTAAAAACCAACACATTCCCAGCTAGCTCAAACTCCCACACCCAACACATCATCAATATATATTTATGTCAACAAGAGAGCTACTGAGCGTGGCAATTGTATATGACAAGAGACAGGGGTGCCCAATGCTACATCCCATTGACAAAACATATATGGTAAAAAGATTAAAGTAAAATACTTCAATAATAATAATAATAAATACTTGGTTATTTAGTTAACCCTTTGGCCAAAGCGTCATAAGCCTGCATACCAACGCCACGGTATAACCAAATGAATGCAGGTCCTACACTACACTGTGAATACTTCCTTTTACCTCTGCAAGAGGGGAAGAACCATTCTTGTTCCAGCAGCAAATGAAAAGACCTCCCAAGTTAAAAAGGTGAAGGAGGAGGAGTGAGCTCTGGGGGGAGGCGCCACCAGCCTCCAAACAACTGCTACCAGTCAGAAAGGACCTATAAAAAAAAAGAGACTCGAAAGGGAGGGGCTAATATACTAGGTCCCTGCAGAAGAGTTTCCTGACCGAACTATGCTGAGGGAGGAGCCAATACCAATTGATACCCACTTATGTGGGGAAAAGGAAAATATATTAACCTGTGACAATCATGTAAAACAAATTCATATAAATACTGTACCGAGTCAATTTATATTGGCGGTCACTAAACAAAAAAAAAAAAAAAGGCCTAAAAAGGTTTTGATGCATTGTAGTTAAAAAGTGTCATTATTCAATACACTGTTACGATATTTCTGGATGGCATGTTAAAGGATAGGCAGTAGTGTATTTTGAAGTTACAACAAAAAAATAAAATAAAAAAAAAAAACACTTTGCTCTTTCAGTTACAAAATATTTGGAAATAATTACAGTATCCCATCTACTAACTTCTGAGTTTAGCATGTATGCCTTTTAACATAGTAGAAGAGGTTGCAAAATCCAAAAGTGAAGAAGGTAAACACAACAAAAAGATGTGGGGTAATGTCAAGATTAGGAAGTTATAAATAACAGTATCAGTACATTGTACCCAAGGTCCACTAGGCTGGCATGCCAATCAACAAGAAAAATAGGAGAGAAGCTCTGATGCCAGCAAATAATGCAGAGATACCATTTGCACACATGCGGTTACATCTTGAGAAGGCAGGAGCTGAACCACAATCTTTTAGAGACAAAGGTTGCTTGATCATAAAGACAGAACTTGATACATCGTGGACATCTTATCTTGCTCATCGATTACGTTTCTTATGGAGGGGGGGCAAGCAGGACCCTAACATCACAAACCGGGCACCTCAACAAGACCGTGACTTTACTAGACAATAGTGATGCCTTCCTTCTCTTGCTAGGCTGCTGTGGTCCATGAAGACACACATGGGTAGGATTGTCAGAGGAATGGAAAGGCAATCCAGAGACTGCAGAAATCTAGCATTATTGGCCAGTCAAATGTCGCTGGACGAAAGCATCATGATGGCATCTGTTTTTTTTTTTAGTTAAACCTCCAAAATGTGTCAGACGCACACATAGCATTTTTGCTAGCCAAGCATATGCAATTGAATTCTTCGTTATTCGGCAGAAGACAGAGGCACAACATTTCGGGGTTCATATCACCTTGGGCGTGATATCTGAAGTGATTCTGAATAAAGAAGGATTATTCATGCATATGTGAGAGTAGCAGAAATGTTATGGGAGTGTGACGGACATATACTGGTTTGCTGTTAATGAAAGTATGTAGAAGGAATCCCTCGAGTCTACCCTGTGAGTAAATTAATTCATTTTTCACAGCCTCATACAAAGACTGGATTGTGCTTTACTTAAACCTCCCTCTAATTCACTGATCTGAAAAAAAGTCCTCTCTTAAATTGCTAACACAATGAGATGCCCAAATAGAAGCTAGATATAAAATCAGGAACTTGTGAAAATCAGTAAAAGTATTACATTTATAATAATAATATTTCTGGCCAACAATGCATATGGTGCCTCAGTACACAAAGCACTTAAAAATCATGTTCTGAGAGAAAGAAAAAACAAAACAATATAACTAGAATGTCAAACATTTTAATTTACAAAACAGGATAGAGAAAGGTCATTTTTGATATAAACCACCTCTCTGGAACAAATTATTACTCACCGGTGGAGATAACTCAAGCAGATCCTGTATTCTACTCAGAATGTCTTCAACAAAGGCATTCATATGTTTACTAGGTTAAATGAGAAAATATGTAGTTATTTTCCAGGAAACAAATTATATACTGCAATACATTGCATTTAAAATGTAGTGAGTCCCACAGCAAATTGGTTATTAACCAGTCAGTAATTTGCCTTTTGCCGCTTTACATTGGCTAAGTATTCTCATTTCTAGAGCATGTGATTGCCCAGATGAAATAGATTTGAAATATGTGAGCAGTAATATGTAATTACATTTGGTAAATCCCTTGTGACATTGTCTGAACTTTTTAAAGTTATACATTAAACGTAATGGAGAACAATGTGCTATCAATGGCGCTTAAGTCTAATAAGTGCAATTATAAATTGGGAACAATAAGTGACCAGATAGTGAATATAAGCACTAATTGGCTTAAAAGCGAACTACAAGTGTAGTAAAAAAAACACCTATTGCAAACTAATAATGAAGATGTATGTTGATTGCAGCTCAATCCTTAGGTGGATTGCGTTCTCTCAATCCTAATTATGTAGATTTCCAGGTCAGTAGCGCTGTATCGGCGTCCCCTCAGCTCAAACAGCTCATGTTGAGGTTTACGAAGTCCTGTGTAAACCTCAACATGACCACCCAATGAAATCAGACCATACAGTATTTATTAAATGGTAGGATGTGTGCTAAGAATACTCCTGATGAAACCTCTGGTAGGTGAAACGCGTAAAGCTGCTGTGTGAACCGAGAGAGGGGACGCCGATACAGCGCTGCTGATATCACCGCGATCATCCGGGAATTCAACCCGGAAGTGAGTGACGCTGAGTACACGGAGCAGAGGGGCTGAGAGTGCGCCAGCTGTTCCTCTTGCCTTGTGTGGCTAAAACGCTTTTAAAGAATTGACACCATGTGAGTGCGCACTTTTTATATGTTCCTATTGATAAAATCTATTACTGTCTGCACTATAGGGTCCTCAACCTTTAATTTACTAAGGTGCTTCATACACAAAATCAACCAGAGTTTATCGCCATACATCATTGCCACTGATTTGGTAATTTTCTTGTTTGTTGAAGAGCGTGTATGCGGATTGCATTGATATGATATGATAAAGAAGCATACACCACAGTTGCATTCACACTGCCTGACAATTTCATGAGCCATTTAACTGGTACAAAAAACGAAATAGGTTCTCTTTCTTCCAGTTCTCTCACAATGTCTGAGGGATGGTTGGCTTCTGCTCAGTCAAGGGAAACCAAAGACTTTGTCAGCGGGTTCCTCACCACCAAGTGAAAAGCAGGGACAAGGACGTGGTAAGGCATTAACAATGACTAGTCTTGCACATGCACTGAGGGAGCAAAGTGCCTACATACACAGCGTGATGCTGCAGTGGCAATCTCAAGAGTGCAGAACAGGCAAAAAAGTTAAGGCAGAATACAGGCATACCCCGCATTAACGTACGCAATGGGACCGGAGCATGTATGTAAAGCGAAAATGTACTTAAAGTGAAGCACTACCTTTTTCCCACTTATCGATGCATGTTCTGTACTGCAATCGTCATATACGTGCACAACTGATGTAAATAACGCATGTGTAACAGGCTCTATAGTCTCCCCGCTTGCGCACAGCTTGGGTACAGGTAGGGAGCTGGTATTGCTGTTCAGGAAGTGCTGACAGGCGCATGCGCGAGCTGCCGTTTGCCTATTGAGCGAGATGTACTTACTCGCGAGTGTACTTAAAGTGAGTGTCCTTAAACCAGGATATGCCTGTACTGCAGCAAAAGTAATCTTTGTGGAAGTATGACTGGTTAGAAATAATGGGAGAATTTATCATCCTCTGAATTTTATCAGTTTACAAAGTGTGGATCAGAGCTGCTAACTCCTTCAGGATGCAAGAGAGATAACAGCAACAGCAGACACCATAAAATTGTTTAGAGATGACTCAGGGGTTTAGGTTACATCATGCAGTGAAGTTAATGTTTTATCTGCTTTGTGACAGACACCATCAAAATCCTCTTTATTGGCATACATCACCCTCTAACAGATCATGGAGTTAATACAGCAAAAGCGTGTCTGATAGTCATGCATTGACATACATTAGTTAATTTGTGAAATATACAAAGTATAATGCATTGCAAGCAAGTCTTTAGTAGAGATGGGAGGATTTTCCACCAAAATCCAAATCTGCCTCGGATTGGCCAGTTACGTTCATCCACGGATCAGTCTCAAAATGGCAGATGTGTGGTTTTTAAAATTATTATTTTTTTACCATCAGTAAAAATCCAACCAACTCATTGCAAAAATTGGAGCGGATACCTCTGAATCTGTCAGTGGATTCAATCCAAGTTTGGATTCGAGAGGGAGGAGGCGGCGTTAAATTCAGTAGTGTCTCCAGTTGCCTATGATCAGAAAGAACCATACATGAGGTACCCTTGGAGATATGCAAAGTATATTTAAAGGCGTCACATCTCACACTTCCTAAAAGGATTTCCATAAGAAACGTATTGAGTTAGCACACGTAAGGCACCTAGTGACTGGAATGGTGTACTGGTGTCTGACCCAACTGGAGTAGAACTCACAACCACTGCTTTTATAGGCAGCAACTCTAGCAGTGTGAGCTAACCCATCTGCTTGGTATCCCCACTGTAACTGTCTATTAGCATATCTCCAAGGGATATCTATTTTATTGATTGTATCCTTGAAAGAACTTCAAGCACAAAGTAATATGTACTGAGGGCTAGGAGTTAGAGGCGAAGTGAGATTAAATAAAAAACACAGGTGGACAGACAGGACAGACATCAAATAACGCAGATGCGGAGAAAAAGTAATATAATAAAGTGACCTGGTGACATGAGTTAGAACTTCATATTCATATCTTATAAAGACAGTGGGCCAGATTTACAAAGCAGTGTTCTGCAATAAGACACATTTGGTGCTGGAATAAATTACAGTCTATTCAAATAAATCGACTGTAAGGTTTCTTCCCGTCTCATAACCAATGACTGCTTATTGTTATTGGTATGATGGATCTTTAAACGAGAAGAGGGATAAGTCCTTTCTACAGGTATGAGCACTCAGTGAGAAGTAGAGCTCAAAAGTATGCTATGACAACAGTGCTAGCCATCAGCTGGTTTAGCTCACACTGCTAGAGCGGTTATCCTGAATAACACACATTGATTGTGTGGGCTCTAATCCTGTTGGGTCAGACAATAATATACCATTGCAGTCACTAGGAACCTAGGCTTGCTAACTCAATATAGTTCTTAAGGAAATCCTTTTAGGACGTGTGGGATGCGACTACTTTAAAACGTACTTTGCATAGACATTAGCATATCTCCCAGGGTATCTCTTGTGTGCTCCTTTTTGAGCACAAGCATCTCTCCAAGTTATTTGGAGGGAGGTTTGAGGGGATATATATACACAACAATGACACTACTAAATTGAACTCTTCAGTCCCCTGAACTCTGATTCAAGACAGAATCCGACTGGATTGGATCCAATTATTGTTTGAGGCATCGCTTGGATTTTTTAGTACCCAATCCGCAGACGGATTTTGGTAAAACCAGCCGCGGAAATCTGCGGATCGGATTCAGATAAGTCTGCCTATCTCGTCTTCAGCACCAATAGAAATGAATTCCTGACACTTACTGTAGAAACTTGACGAATCTTGAAAAAAGATATGTTGTTCGACTACGGACTTTGGGACTGGGATGTCGCAGACCTCTGTGATCCAAGAACGCCATCTGAGGAAGAAAAAAAAAGAAGAGAGATCTATACAACTCTCTGCATACCAGATTCATTGGTATTGGAACATATACAGTTCCAACAGCATAAAATTAAATGGGACCATTCATCTATTCCAACACTAACATATCAACTTGTAGAGTTACATGAAAAAATCCCCACAAAGTATTAGTGGAGGTCTTCCCTTCATACACCGAAACCCCTAGTAAAATTACCAGGATAAAATCTTTTTCTGTCCAAATCCACCAGGGTAGCTCTGGCAAGGGTGTACACTGCTGTCCACTTAATATTTCTAATAAATATGATATCTGATTATGAAATAGAAAAGTAAGATCTTTTGCTAAGTAAGCGCTGCTGATAATACCCAAGGAAGGGCTCCTTTCAGGCCTGAATGTCACATGGTGTATTAGTGTTTATTAAAATAAAAATACATTAATTGGATATCCCTGGTTGCATTTATCTAGTTGCATCTCTGAACTTTCAACCAGTATTGACAATGCCACATGTAATATTGCTGTCCACATATATATTTATTCTCTCCAACATTAAAACCCACATTTTAATGACACTGGTCACTTTACTGTGGTTTACAGCAATTGACCTTAGACAGGCAAGTGAGGGAAGGGCGTGTATAACCAAGGTAGTTCCCTGAGTCGGGATTCCTTACTTTGGCCATTTTTTTAAAACATTAAATACTACACATTAAAGAAAGTTAGTTTAGGCAAAAGGCTGGGAACATTACATTATATATGCATCCTGCTTTTAATAGTGAAACACCAAATAAGACCTGCTATGAGATGACATTAATGCAGATAATTTCTCTTTGTGCTGGTCATTTGCATATCAGTCACAGGAAACATTTAACCACAGGGGATCAAGTCACAGCCCTTTTGTTATGGTTATACCGGAAGTATATAATATTACGGGGGAACTATATGAAAACCCTGTAATTGGTACACAAAGACCATTGGCTTGTTCAGTCAGATTAGAGATACTATAAACAATATTTACCAGAACATTTGGAATGTGCATGGGTTCCACCAAGAAAAACTTTTCATATCTAACCACAGTTTCAAAAAATTCCAACGTAACCGATGTATGACGGTATGCACTCACGCCAGATGTCACCAGCTGTAAGGAAACAAGATCGCATGCTCATATAGAAGTGTGTTACAGCAAGAAAGAAATGTCCTACCAGACACATTAAACTGAAAATTCGGTGTTAATGGTGTCCCCATTATGTGTGTCACTTGTGGTCACCAGTGTTGCAGAGAAAGTGCAACCACTTATAAACATCTGAAAACACCAATACAGCGATTATCATGGACTGAAAATATCCTCAAGCATACAGAAGTGGGACAGGTTATTGGCAAAGTTTTGGCTCTCTGTAGTACAATTGCAAAGAGAGAGAGAGAGCTTTGTGATGACAGTCTCACTGGGTTAATAACTAGGAGATGTTGCTCTTAATCTACACTTTGCAGCTCTGGCAAATTCCAAGCTCAAAGCCATTCCAGGAGGTGTAGGACTTACGGTTCGCATCATGTCCTGCAGAGCACTGGCTTTAGAAACGTCACCGCAGAAATGAGCTCCATGGGATGCTGGGATAGCTTCACCCAACATATACAGCAATCTGATGGCTACTTCAACTTCCATGAACGGAACAGTCTGACAATTCCTGAAAAACCAAAGGTCAACGCCGTTCCTTTAAAATTTATTTAGAATCAACTGTACCAAAAGTACAGCATCACATTCACTGCCTTGGACTTCAGCACATACATGGGAATGCATTTATCTTACAGTGGCACTCCACACAGTCTTTTCGAAAGGCCCAAAAGCCCTTAAAGAAAAACATTTATTTCCTGTGAAAAACTAATGTTTTAATTTTATTCAGGTCCTACGTCATTTATTTTTCCCAGATACCCTCACCTGTCTAATAAATATTAGCAGTACAACATCTTTACAAATAAAATAAGAATGGGGTCGCAATTCACATAGACAAACCTTATAATGAAAGATATTAAATAAAAATGGTAGAAAGTCTGTAACTTAAAAAAAAAAAAAAAAACACTTCCCTTTTATTTAAGGGTTCACATTACCTACATTCAACAAGCATGTCACTGCCATTAACTCCTTAACCTTAGTTGTAGGAAGGTCTGCCCCTTTACTGAGTACATGATTAATTTACTCCATATGTGGTGTTTAATGTCAATAAGCAGGGAGACATTTCTCATAAATAAATCCAGAGAGCTATATTTGGTAATTTGCCAGTGCATCCAAGAACGGCCCTATAAATTTACTATTTTAAATGATGTGGGGGTTGATAAAGCATATTACTTCCAAAAATGTATAAAGGATAGGCACGGCGTCTAATTTAGCCTTTTTTCTTATATGGCGCACAGATCTGATCCCATAACGGGCACAGAGACTTACTGTAGTGTAGTATTAAATATTCTGCGAACAGAAGCCAACAACAACTCCGGTGAGACTTGAGCAAGTCGGTCCAGCAATAATTTCAGCTGCTTTCTGTATTCTACAAACATTGCCTCATCTTCCCCCTGCAAACACAGAGCCGTTATTTCCAGAAAAGCATTAATAAAAGCAAGATCCTTCAATAGACTCTAGATCAGGGGTGCGTATCTCAAGGGCTCAAGGGCTGAGCCACCTGTGCTGAAGCAGGGATATCCTGAAAATCTGACCTTTTGGTGGCGCTTGAGGACAGGGGCTGCCCAGCCCTGCTACAATTATAGAGGATGTGGTCAGATTAATGAATAGTCTCAGAACGTCCAGGGGGAGCATATAATGGGTTGAGAAAACAAAACAAGATACACAAATATAAGTGCAGACGAAATGCAATCAGTGAGTAAATGTGGCAGTGTCTTGGCTCATATAGCTGTACTACTCACAGGACTAAAGTGTATATATAAGCAGTTGGCAAATAGGGTTGCCACCCTTGATGGTGTAAAGGCACCGGACCCCTTATCGATACTCCGTCAGCATAAACCGCATGTATAGAGAGAGAGAAAACTACATAGTGCGATCAATAATATAAACTTTATAAAAAATGAATGGGTAAAAGATGCGCACTTACAATGTGCTAATATAATAAAAGCATTGGTCACAAATTGTGAGTAGGAGTTGTCCCGAGCAGCTCACCGCCTCCCTGGGTCCTCAGGCTGAATGCCGCGGCACTGTATCCACGATCGGAGCCTCCCTCTGTGCGCCCGTCTGATCCTCTGACGTCACGGCTGCAGGTTAGGTTCAGCTACGGGTCGCCTCCAAGACCAGAATAGGTCTGCTGGTTTCCTCTACGCGTTTCGCCCAGCACCAGATACTGTTCACGGCTTCGTCAGGAGAATAATGAGTAGCTAGCTAGTGGCTGTTTAAATACCCTTTGGAAATGCTAATTAAGCTAAAACATTCAATAAATCAATTAAGATTGCACCTGGAATTGGAGTTGAACATGGTTGGAAGTTATAATACTTTGTGTTATTAAAGACTAAATAACGTGGGATAACATTGTTGTGGACACAGTTTGTTCATACATTACGGCAGATATCAAACGGCAGATATCAAACATATATCACAATTTTACCCTTAATGGGTATTATGAAATGTCATTCTGTATTTTACTTGCTGATAAATGTGATTGTCAGATTTATTATGTTTACTGCGATTTCAATCGCTTCAAAAGGAGATGGGAAGGGGAGGAATCTACTTATAATGAACTCACTATGTATTTCGATATTAAGGGGTGATGAATACTTAAATAGTAATTGGTCAGTGTGTTAAATCTGATCTAGAAACAAGGGAGGGCAAAGATCTCTACTGGGGTATTAGATGTAAACAATGTCCGAAAAAGACATTGTTTACATCTAATACCCCAGTAGAGATCTTTGCCCTCCCTTGTTTCTAGATCAGATTTAACACACTGACCAATTACTATTTAAGTATTCATCACCCCTTAATATCGAAATACATAGTGAGTTCATTATAAGTAGATTCCTCCCCTTCCCATCTCCTTTTGAAGCGATTGAAATCGCAGTAAACATAATAAATCTGACAATCACATTTATCAGCAAGTAAAATACAGAATGACATTTCATAATACCCATTAAGGGTAAAATTGTGATATATGTTTGATATCTGCCGTTTGATATCTGCCGTAATGTATGAACAAACTGTGTCCACAACAATGTTATCCCACGTTATTTAGTCTTTAATAACACAAAGTATTATAACTTCCAACCATGTTCAACTCCAATTCCAGGTGCAATCTTAATTGATTTATTGAATGTTTTAGCTTAATTAGCATTTCCAAAGGGTATTTAAACAGCCACTAGCTAGCTACTCATTATTCTCCTGACGAAGCCGTGAACAGTATCTGGTGCTGGGCGAAACGCGTAGAGGAAACCAGCAGACCTATTCTGGTCTTGGAGGCGACCCGTAGCTGAACCTAACCTGCAGCCGTGACGTCAGAGGATCAGACGGGCGCACAGAGGGAGGCTCCGATCGTGGATACAGTGCCGCGGCATTCAGCCTGAGGACCCAGGGAGGCGGTGAGCTGCTCGGGACAACTCCTACTCACAATTTGTGACCAATGCTTTTATTATATTAGCACATTGTAAGTGCGCATCTTTTACCCATTCATTTTTTATAAAGTTTATATTATTGATCGCACTATGTAGTTTTCTCTCTCTCTATACATGCGGTTTATGCTGACGGAGTATCGATAAGGGGTCCGGTGCCTTTACACCATCAAGGGTGGCAACCCTATTTGCCAACTGCTTATATATACACTTTAGTCCTGTGAGTAGTACAGCTATATGAGCCAAGACACTGCCACATTTACTCACTGATTGCATTTCGTCTGCACTTATATTTGTGTATCTTGTTTTGTTTTCTCAACCCATTATATGCTCCCCCTGGACGTTCTGAGATACTTCTAAACTCTGGAACCCGTGAAACAGGTCCCACCAGTGAGGTTTGAGCTGTGGGTTTTCTGGTCATCACTTACATTTATTTTATCATTTACACCACTATTATCACTATATATAGCTGTTCGCGCCTTTTTTCACCTATTTACACAAGTACAGATTAATGAATAGGACATATTTATTTTTTACTGTTCAAAATATAGAAGTGTATGGTGAACACAATATGTAATGGCGTTGAAAACATTATGGGAGAATAAATGGCTCCACAGTTACAGGGCTAATAGCTGAAAAGAATAAACGGACCAAACATAGATAAGCACGGGTTGTGTGAACCTGTTCAGATTTCTTATGTTTCTACCTACTTTTCCATTGTACGATGAAGCCGTGGATGCCAGAAATATTATTAAGTAAAATAATTGCATAGAATACGTTTAATAGGGCTTGAATGTGTGATTTGGCCAACAGCCCATCTGTACGGAGAGCACTAAGGATGAAATATGGTTTATGATTTAAAGGCTGGATCATAAAATGGAGCAACATTTTAAGCCTTGAGATCCATTATGTTCTACTAATAATTGTGCAATGCTCCTTTAAATAAAAGGCTAATATAACTTTATAACAGAACAAAGAAAAAGCAAAACTCCACCCAATGTTCAGGTTGCAAAGGGAATACCTTTATACCTTCTCACAGAAAAAAGAAATAAGTCTTACCTCATTTTCAAAGTTGTATTCTTCATCATAAGTTAATTTTTTCATAACTGCCAGCATTACTGCCTACATGTAGAAAGAACAGGAATAATAATATCCAAGAGATACTAGACATTTAAAAAAAAAAAAGGTAACTGCTGTATGCGTACAACACTCGGCAATGTCATTGTGAAAACCATTATACTGTAACTTCCAATCATTTAAAATGTTAAGCAATCTTATCCTGTATACACGATCAGAGCCTTTTGTTGTGTGTGTTGGCAGGAACGCATCCTTTAGGAGGTAATTCTACACAAGCCGAAGAGGCAGAATAGGCTGTTTGCAGACAAAAATCCCCACTGAAGCCAATGGGGATATCGTGCCAATAACGGCCTGAACTGCCGCTTTGGCTTATATAGAATGACCTCCTTAATGTCTCATTGCAAAGCAATTACTACAAAGGGACAGATAACGGACATCACACTATCAACACCATGTCTCCAGTCAACACCATGTCTCCAGTCAACACCATGTCTCCAGTCAACACCATGTCTCCAGTCAACACCATGTCTCCAGTCAACACCATGTCTCCAGTCAACACCATGTCTCCAGTCAACACCATGTCTCCAGTCAACACCCCCCCCCCCCCCCGGCATTTTATTTAAATGTTGTGGGGAAGAGCGTGCCGCCTCTGTAAGCAATTTAAATGACTTGGGGAAAGCGCAGTGCCTCTGCAACCGCCCGCGCCCCCCCAGAAAAATCCCGCACCCCCCAGTTTGCGCACCGCTGACTTACATAAACATAAAACCACTTACCTCTACATGAGACTTCTGCTGATCAGAAAGCAAAGCCAGCTGTAAGGAAGACAAGATGTCATATTTACTACTGCAGAATTTTGACAAAAGTTTGTTATATGTTGCAATTTATTTTATTGGACCAATGAGATAGATTAGTTGTACACAAGCATTAGTTGCCCAATTGGTCGTCTATTCCTGTAATGCGTGGTAGCTACAGTAGATCTGAAAAACAAACTTGTGAAGTTGCAGGACCGTGTGTACAACAACATTTATGAAACCCCATCATGTTTTTTCATTAAAAATAGCAACCTGCAATAACTACTAGACCTCTGTACTACTTTGACAATTACAATTCTATGGAATGGCATAGGAATTAGCAGAGTGCATTGTTCCACACCTACAGTTGCTCCTACCAACCACTGTGGCCAAGCACTGCCATCAACTGCACTTATTCCCTTGCCTGGTGTCTCCAAAACTCCCAACATATCACAGATTGTAAGCTCTCCAGGGCAGGTATTTCCTTTCCTATTCTCTGATTTTGTTTGTTGCATTTATTGTACTATATTCGGCCTTTTGTAAAGCGCTGAGGACACTGTGGGCGCTATATAAAAGAGATACACACACCATTTGTATTGATAAGTGACAAAATTGCCAACATACATTAAATAAACTACTAAATAAGTGTTTTTATAAAAAACCTAACTTGCTGAATAATTGAAGGAAAAAAAAAAAAACTCTTAATGACGGGATCATTCGATGGTAAATAAGTAACCAATGAAGACAGGCACTTAAACTTGCTCAGTTTAGCCTACCTGTTTCAAGATGTGCAAATATTCATAACAAAAACCAATGATATTGGTAGAGATGTCATCGTCTTCATGAACGAGCAACTGCAACATCAGAGGCACTTTGGATTCAATGGATTGCAGGGTGTCTTGCGCAGTCTTCATGTCGCCACATTTTACAAGTTTAGTCCAGCTAATAATGAGTGACTGGCCCATTCCGTTGACGAGCTTTGAGAACCTGGCCAGGAAATCCACGTCTTCCTCCTGGAACAATTGTTTAGCAGAGATTGTTTACTTAGATTACTAGCAGTAAACCAGGAAGCGGAAACAACCAAAAACACAAAACGACTTTTTAAGCATCGCCAAATACAAGGTTCAAATTCTCTGCCTAAGGAAGACTAAAATCAAAAACAAACTAAGTCAGGAAAATTATGAACTGAAATATTTAAAATAATTATATTAAGCCCGCCCAGAGGAGTCACTTTTTAGTCTCGGCAACTTTTAGGACGGCTTTTGCATTGTAGACAAGAATGGTCTTTAGGATTGAAAATGTTTTATTGTCTGAGCATGATGGTTGACTGGTGCTCCTGCCCAAGCCGGTGTTCTGCAGAATCAAAGATGTGCACAAAGCTGGTGACCTCACAAGTTTCAGGACTTAATAGACTACAAAACTTTTTGCAATTTTAAATAATTTGCTTCAAATAAATGCTACTATATAACATATGTAACTACATTTAATAATTATATATTTAATTAAATAAAAATATAACTTTAGCACATTCACATGGCCCAGGCAGGTCTGCAAACCTGCCTTTCCCCATTATCTGTTTGTATACAGTGCTTCCACTGCAGCCAGGGATTCTGGGTAATGACATGCAATTGAGCCTGTGTGTCACATTTTGCTTCTAATCCATTTTAACATGTGTATATTTAACCATACACCTACATGTTTGTTGCCTACTCAAGATATCGCTGCACTGGTTCTATCCAAACTTCGAAAAACAATGTTCATAACGCCCTTGCACAACTAATTTTACATGCCAGATTCTGTACTGCATTTACTTCCTCCATTCTTACGGAGCACGTCTTCGTATTTCGCTTTTTCTTTTTTTTTTTTAACGAATTCTGCATGGATTAACAGCCTAATTAGTTGATGTTAATATTTAGAAAATCAATGTAAGTGGTTACAATTTTGCAGAAAGATTTTTTTCTGTTCACTAACCTGCTCAATGCTGAAGAATCCCGCAGACTGCAACACTTGACACAACGATTCCACTAATTTGGTTTTATCACTTGGATCCATTCCCTTATTTACAATTTCGTACAAACAGTCACATGCTTCCTCCCGGAGAACTTCCACTGACATGTGACCAAGCAGCATATTTATGAATCTGAAAGATCAGAACATGAGGATGTAATGCATTATTATCGTGCACAAACAGCTGTTCCTAAAGGAAACTTAAAATCTTGACTTTCCTTATCTAAGCAAGAAAAAAAAAAAAAAAGATACCCTTAGAATATCCTCCTTAACGGAGCAATCCAAGCGTTTATTTTTTATACATTGTATTGAAGCAGGGAGTCTCCGGAGCTGAACCGCTTTAGTTCCAGATTCGGGGACCGCCTGGCTTCCCGAGGTACTTACTTTAGTAAGGGTGCCGGTATCGCTGCAGATTTAAAGCCCTGGTCACGTGAACCAAACGGAAGCTGCAGTGGATGAGGTCATGGCCTCCTATTGGCCCACAGGACGCCACTATATGAACTTCATAGCGGAGCCGCTACGTCACCACATTACAAAGATAAGTATTTCCGAAAGTAGGGGGGGAGGGGGTCTCAGGAGCTGAAATTAATGTGGTTCGGTCCTGGTGACCCCCTGCTTCAATACTAACTAAAAAGGGCCACTTAGATTGCTCCTTTAAGACAAACAACTTCTAGACTCAGAGCTAGGCTCTTGAAGATTATATGTGGGTGTAAATGTTGCATCACACAACCGAAGGCAAGAAACGTATATTGCTGCCTTTATGCTCATAAAAATCAGTGATTAATACGGGTGACATGGAGTGAGAGCATCTAAATAAAAACGTCACCAATAATTAGCAGAGGCTGTAAAAAAATTACGGATTGGTTGCAAAGACCAGATAAAAAAAGTTAAACAGATTATTGCCCATTAAAAGCAGGAGTCGCCTGCATTGCAACAAAGAAACCATGCTATTTGAGGCAATGCCACCGGCAAATGTGTAAACAAGCCCAGATGGTCTCTAATATTAACTAGTATATGAAGGTAGAAGGAAAAATAAGTCAAACAGATCCAAGAACTGGCTGTAAATATGAAGGTCTTCAAATGGAGAACCATGCAGTCAGAAATGTGACGGCAGAAGTTTGGAAAAGATTCTAGAGCAACCACATTCTCCACCTGAAGTAGCAGCTTGGGAAGCTTGTGATCATCTACATCAGTGGTTCCCAACCTTTTTTACATTGTGCACCCACTGCTAGAAAATATTTGTTCTGTGAACTCCTAATTGTTAAATCTTATTGCCTACTCAGACTATTGTTAACAAATCTAGTGTCCAGAGTGTGTGGGGGGAACAAAAGCCTAATAAGGTCCCCTAACTATAGCTTAGCAGACAGCACAGGTGGTATAGCTGTCAATCACTACGGGAGCTTCTAAAGTCACATCTCACAATACCTTGTCACTGTGGATGCAAGGCATTGTGGGGAGCGACTTTCTAAGCTCCTGATATAATGGACAGCTATACCTTCCCACACTAAGGAGCAGTTTGGTGCCTTACAAAGTGTGCAGTCCCCACACAGGCTCAGGAACCCAAGATATTGCCTGGGATCTGACATTACGTACTTTTGAAGCAAACCCTTGGAGACACCTCACGAGTCAATAGGGGTTCCCGAATCCCCTGTTGGGAATCACTGATCTACAGTATATTATGTATGTCCCTCATCAACTTTCATTTTTTTAAATCAAGCAAAAACTTGCATAGCAGGATGCAGAAAATTGCATTAGGATAAAACCTAGCATGAAATGTAAAAACATTATATAAATATATAAATACAAATGAAAAAAGCCTTGCCGTTACTGTTAATGAAGTAGTTAAATCAAAATCTATAGGTAATATATACGCAAAACATAAGATCTATCTAGCCTTCCCCCCATCTTTACTAAAAACACCACAAACAGACAATGCATTTTCATACCTGTCATTAGCAATCAGGGTTAAATCTATCCAAGATACATAAGCTCCAATCACTTCAAGGCACTGGCATGTCAATTCTGAATTACTGTGCTGATACGTTTGCAGGATTTGGTACCACGATTCAACCAGACTTGGGATACATTGCTCCCTCATTGTATCTTTCAGCAAAGTATTTCTTCGAGCTTCCTAGAAAATGAGAATGGTTGCAAGCCTCAATAACCTGCGTTACCCAAGAAAAGCAGTCACTTGTAGCCAACACACAATCTTCAATTATTACCAAATACAGCTCAACCCCCTTATAACACTGTGCTTGGGGTCCAAAGAATCACATCGCGCTATAAGCGGATCGCGTTAGAAAAAATGTAAAATTAAGTATTTAAGATACCAATAATCGTGTTGTAAAGTATTCATAAATATGAAAATTAGGAGCCACGCTTGCATCGCGTTATAAGCGGATTCGCGTTGTAACGGATCGCGTTAGAACGGGACTGAGCTGTATCATGCATTATATAAAATATATTCCAAAAATGATCAGTCACTCAGTCTCTGTGAAGGAGAGCCTCAATGAAATCAAGGTAAGTGGCACATCTTTCTTGTACGCTTGCACAGAAAAGCAAGGGCACAGAAAGTTAGACTGCCAGGTTATAAATAGTTATATCCACATGAAAAGGCTGTAAAAAAATATTCCAGAAAACCACAATGCTATGCAAGTAACACTTTTCTTACCTCTGGTGTGTGAACTATATCACGATCCACTACCTCTGCATCGACAGCCATTAGGATTCGGAGGTAGAGGTCCACGCCTCGGGGATTAAGGCCTATTACTGACAAAATATCAAAGAAGTATTTGGGCCATGCCGTGAGGTACTCGGTCACGAAGACCAAGGCAAACACTTGTGCGGCTTTGTTACGAATAAACGATTTCTCTGGTTGTGCATTTAGCATCTGTGGAAAACAAATTGCATCGAAGCATGAACTGGAATAAGTAACCATATGGCAGCATTTACTTTTCCATCCATCAGCCACAGCAGATCTGAGTCTAGCAGATTATAGGCCATCATAATATTATTTCTATAAAATAGTATTTAATACATGGCTTCTAAAAGTATTATTGATGACCATATATTATAGATATATGATTATCCCAATGCACCGTTGTTCAAATCTTGATGGATACTAGGTGAGCGTTGCATCATTCCTTTTCTTTGCACACAGTATTATTGATGACCAAGTTTTGTAATTGACAGAGCTTTTTATACAACAAGCAAAAACAAATGACTGCAGCTATGGAAGGAACATCTCTGTGGTAAGACCATTGCCAATGAACATTGATCGAATCTCAATGTGACATTGAGCAAGCCCCACTTCATCTTCCTGTGCCCTAGTGGCTAAAATTAGATTGTAAGCTCTTTGGGGCAGGGACAAATGCCGTGTGCACGTAACTTTGTACAATGCTATGTACATGGTCAACGCTGCGTAACAAACTATTATTAATTATGTCCTCGCAGTAGCGGTAAATGCAATATCAGAGTGACTGCAAAATTAAGTACAAATAAAATACTTATAGCATTATACGCCCAAGTACTAAATCCCCATCTTAAGCCAGTCTTTCAAGCCATATGGAGTGGAATATAACTTATTTGGTAAAAGCATGAAACGTGTTACTATAAGTCTTTGTTTAGATTATTTATACAGATAATAGGATTACATAGTTTGCTCGGCTAAAAGTGCGGCATTTTCTTTAGCTACACTGTAAATCAGGCGGCGGATACGACAGCAGAGTAATGACTGTTAGGTGTGGCCTTGGAATAACTGCACATCTGTTGGTTTGCAGGTAACAGACTTTAGTTGGCAATTTCGCTTTGTTAAATGTTGTTTAATGTCTTCATTGCACCCTGGTTTTAAAGGAGCAATCCAAGCAGGACTCTTTCTCCCCCCCCCCACCTCCCCCATAGGAGTGAAGCAGGGGGTCTCCGGAGCTGAACTCCATACATTTCAGTTCCAGGGACCCCCTGCTTTCAGAGATACTTACCTCAGAAGGGGGTGCCGGTATCTCTTGTGCCACGTGGGCCAGTAGGAACCCGTACCGGATGATGCCACGGCTTCCTATTAGCTTGCAGGACAAGGGAGCCTTGAAAAGCGGTCATTATGTGAACCCCAGCTAGCAAGCAGGAACGGATACCGGCACCCCCTACTGAGCCATCACCGGTAGCAGGTGTGCCCTGGAGCTGAAATTAATGGCGTTCAGCCCCGGAGATACAGACATAGAATCGCCGCTTTAAGTATAGATATGTACTGTCAGCACTGGTGTGAAACGGTCACGGAAAAGGAGGAAATGTTAAATTAAGAAAAAAAAATACAAAACCACACCTACAAATTTGTTGATAAAATCGGAAATTGTACAGATTGCAAATTTACAAATGCTTGTAACATTAGTCCTTCAAAAAAGGACAAAACGTGAATAAACCATAAAATTAACAAACTAAATGGGACTGGTGCTCCAAAAAGTACAATTATTTATTTACCTGAGCTTGAAGCCATGCGATAAGAGTTTCCCTTATTAGTTGCTGTTGCAAAGCAGTCAACTCAGAATACCTGCAACAAGAGAATTCAAGCCATTACACAGTAGCTTCATTCTTATAAAGCGGAGATAGAGTGATCTCTGCACTGAGGTCCGAGGCGATGGGAAGGTGTGGCGTATGCGTCACAAGGCTGGTTCGTCCTCATTGGCGGAACCACTCACGTGACCATCGCGCGAAAAGGCAAAAAAAAAATTGTCGTTTGAAATATCTGCTGCGCAGTTGCTCTGCATCAATCACGCACACTATGGGCGGCCTAATAGAGAAGAGATCTGTTGGTCGCGCCATTGCGCCCACTATAATCACGGCCTAACAGTGGAGAGGATAATGCAGGACTCCATACTTTTAGCTCTCAAAGGAACTTTGAATATAATCTTTCCAAACCTTTATGATGGAAGCTTCAACACAAATTCAGGAAGCACACGTTAATCAAACTTACAACTCACAAGTGCACACTGCTTTAGCTTTAAAATCAACTGAGCCACAGTGACTTGCAGCAGGGGTGCGCAAAGTGGAGGGCGGGAGATTTTCCAGGGGGGTGGGGCGGCTACAGAGGTCCCGCACTCTCCCCCAAGGCATTTAAATGAAATGCCGGGGGACCGTGCGAGGCCTCTGCAGCTTCTCTTACCGGGTCTTCGGCGACACGTTGCCATGGTAACCCGGTGTCAAATGGCGTTGCAGGGTCATGTGACGTTACGTTGCCATGGCAAAGCCGAGCAGATGGGAAGGGAGCCGGGAGGTGAGCAGGCTGGGGGGGGGGCAGGGTCAACTTTGCGCACCCCAGACTTACAGCATAAGTGATCTGAATGAATTTTTTAAAAGTGATTTGAAGCAGGATAGAAGGGTGGGGAAGTTTCTCCCTATATCTCTGAATAGATAAACAACGGGAAAAAGAAAAACCCCACGCAGTCGCTGTGGCAGATATGTTTGTTAATAACCTGAGTAGTTAAAGAATAAAGGAATTAAATATCTGGTGCAATGATTGCTGTAGTCATACACTACAAAACGAAGCATTAACAATTGCTACAATTTAACCTACTTAAGACCTACTTAAAATTGGACTAACATGAAAATAACTAATCATTAGAAGAACACATGATGTAGGCTACATGACCTTTCATAACTAAAAGGTCTCTTCAGCTCTGCTCTATGTCAGTTACAGTATGTGGAGGAAAAGTCCACTAAAGTGAAAAAAGAACAAGACTGCAGAGAATACTTACTTAAATTTAATTTGATGTTCCAGGACCTGAAAGCAGAAGAACTTGACATGATCATCGCTGAAACAAGGAGAAGAAATGTTCAGTTTTATGTAGGATTACAGTATTTCCAGCAACATATTTTATTAACACATGAAATAAAAGCCAAGAGTGTCGTTTTGTTATTAGATCTCTACATGATCGTCAGGATTCCACCTCAAGAGAGAGAAATAATATAGTGCACTTCTGTATATAAAAGTGGCAAACACTTCTTCAGTCTTGGCTCATATAGAGAGCCTACTTACAGACTGGCAGATAGGTAACAGCAGTTGGTGTAGATAGTGTCAACAGATCTGGGATCCAGTCTTGTCTTGTGTGTCTCAGAGAAAGACAAAGGAGAACCAATAGTGCAGACCAATATAAAATGTATCAACATAAAAACAAAAACAGTATTGTACTCACATTCTGTACAACACATATAGGCACATCTATTAGGATGCAACTTTCCCCAGTGAAATGGGCTGTCAGCCGCCGCCACAACTGCCCATTTCCCCCGTGAAACCGGAAGAGACGTTGACTCTGGCGGATGTGACGTCAGACGCCACCCTAAGCGATCGTGCTGCGGGAGGATCCCATTAACAGAGACGGCTCCAACTACCTTCTCGGCAGTATCAAAGTTGCATCCTAACATTAACATTATGACCTAGAGCTATAGCTGTTGTGTATCCTTGGGGCAGTAATTTACATTGTTCATTTAACCCTAAGGCAACATAGGTGCATTATCCTATCAAGATTTAAAATGACACTCTATTGCTAACTACAGGCTGTGCAATCAACCCACCATTAGCAGTGTCATTTCAATACTATTGCACCAATGCACTACAAGTATATAATTGGCATTCCATATAAGAATAGTATTTATAATCCCTCAATCTAGCTTTCCCCAAGGTTTCCCTAATTAAGGAGGCTGGGGGCTAGTGTACTCAAGTAACACTTCAATAACGACTACCTACCTGGGGACTATCATATCCCTTAGGTAATTAAGTGTAGTGATACAGAGTTTAATCCCCATTGTTTTACTATGTTTCTAATAAAGTTTAGTTTTAAATCTACACCATCATCTCAACACAGTGTATGAGTGATCTACTGGGGTTCTTTCTTCCATTGTTTATCATAAAGTACAGATACAACTGATATGGATAATTTAAAACAGAAGGGGAAACAAATTAATAACAGCTCAACACGTTGGTGGCTTTCATAGATTAAAAACAAACATATACGAAGATTAACGCCTTAAAAACTGGAGGGGCAAGCAACACATTGCTGAGCACCAAGTAGTTCACTCCTTTAGTGCCCGAAATATGCTTTGTTACCATCTCCAGGGCAAACCATGGGCATGTGCTGAGCTTTAAACCCAGCACAAGCTTTCTTTCCTTATATCTCAGTATATCTTGAATCTGATAATATAGACTCAGTAACATAATAGCCAGCAAAAGCAATATGGTCACTATACGCAGGGCCGCCGAAAGAGGGGGTGGGGGGGAAGAGACAGCCGGGACTGCAGTCCCAGGGCCGGTGGGGTTACGGGCTGGCTCCCTTGCCTGCACATTAATTCCCTGCAGCGGCCCGGAGATGCAGCAGGAAGATCAGAGGGGAAATCCCTTCCTTTGCAGAGCCTCTGTAGGTGGGTGGGGTCAAGATCAGGGGGCGGGGCCTTTAGGACAGCAGCGAGGGAATGGAATTGCAGCCTGAGAGACAGACTGGGAAAGGAAGAGAAATGAGAGAAAATACAGTACAAAAGAGAAATACATAGGAGGGAAAAGAGACAAGAGTGAGAAAAGGAGAGACAGGCATGCTGGTGAGAAGTGAGAGAAGAAGAGAGAAGAGGAGGAGAGCTGGGGTTCCCCAGAATGTCAATCTAATTCTAGGGTTCCTCAAGTAAAAAAGAAGGGGTGTGTGCCGAGCACGCGCGTTCTAATTGAAACGTGTGTTTTGTCACTGAAATTGTAATTATACTTTCAAATGTCTTTCATTCAATCAAAAACATCAAAATATAATTTCAGTGACAAAACATAAAGAAGTTTCACTTAGAACGTGCGTGCACGGTACACATCCTGTCTTTTTTTGGGGGGGAGGGTATTTTACTTGCTAATTCGAGCACGATACTCTTGAACTCATTCAGGTTGTTTATTAGCCTTTTTGTTTTTTGTATTAACGTTATTCTCGTTCAGTTAGGATGAAAGTGAATGGTGAAAATTAACCAAAGTAATTGGACTGCTATTATGACAGCTTGATTTATAAAAGTACTGATATTGTCCCAGGTTTGCTTAGCAAATTGCTGTTACTGTGGTATTTTTGTGTATAAAAGTAGTTTGTATATAAAAGTATTGGTAGTGTGCGAGGTTTGTATATAAAAGTACTGGTACTGTGTCGGCTTAATAGTTATTTCATATAACAATACTGCGTGTAGTTGGTGTCAATTTGTAAGGTTTTCAATACCAGGGCCAGGGTAATGGTAGACCCCAAAGTTAAGATAATATAGCATACCACAAAGTGCAGAGACAGGTGTCCAATGTTGTGGTAATGTATGTCAGATTTTTTGTTAATTCAAACGTTACAAATGAGGGCCGAGCTCGTCCTGCTTTTTCTCACTGTTGAGTGCACCGAGGGACTCCTGTAGTGACATCAAGTGTGATGATGGCTGTTTGTACGTATACGCAGGAGGAGACGGATCGTTTATGTTTATGTATGCGTGAGTGATGCAAGTTTCAGCGCATGCGCAAGTCATTTTAGAGGTTAATGGGCATGTGCGGGCCACTTCTGCGCATGCACGGGCAGCACCGGCCATTTCGTAACTTCCGTTACACATTTTCGTCCCCATGAAGGAGTTTTGTCCTGTGAGAATTTACTAGGTGCCAATAAAGAACTTTCACTTCAAAAAGGTTGAAAACTACTGCCCTAACTAAATGGCCACCTTTCAGTTTCAATCAATCATTCAGTGTAAGGCTACGCTTATAGTGCTGGCGACGTCAGCCTGCGGTAGCTGGAAAAATTGAGACGACTTCCAGCGATCGCGACCAAGCCGTTGCGCTTACTAGAAGCGCAAGCGATGGCGACAATGCATTTGTTTTGATGCCAAGTTGCGTCACGGACACTATAAGCGCAGCCTCAGCAGCTACAATGTATCCTTATATTACCAAGACAACATTGATTATTGTTACAGTTTACAGCTCAAACTGCTGGGAATATTGGCAACAAATTATCACAAACAGGAAAGTGTTACAAAGATATTGCACTGCTGGAGAGGTGGGCTGAAGCTGGTTATAGAAATCAAAGGATGCTCACTATATTACAACTCATTAAAAATGGAATGAAGAGTTTAATTTATTAAAAAAAAATAATAATAATCACCGTTACCCAATACTATAGACCAGATTTTGTGTTATAAACCCCATAAGATTTCACGTGTTTCGCTGCTTTCAGGGTGTGCAATGTCGTCTAGTAAATGCGCTCATTAGATGGCTTAAAGTGCTTCAGATCACCATTTTTTAAATGCAGCATACAAAGCTAGAAGCATGTAACCACACCCAATACATGCCTTTGATTGCATCATGTTAATTTTCAGGAGGGACCCTACATATAATATGGTTCTCTATCAAATAGAAAACTGAGAAAAAAAATTACGCTCACTTTTAAATCGATTGCGATACCTTTTCAGAGACTAATTAAAAAGGTATGCATGTATGTCTTTATTTATATAGCATAGAAGGATCCAAGACACTACGGATTGCTTAGAAAAATGTATAATCAAAAATCAGCACAACGTTTCAACCTTCTCTGGGGTCTTTCTCAAGTGACTAACATGTTCCATCAGAGAAGGTTGAAACGTTGTGCTGATTGTTGATTATACATTTTTCTAAGAAATCCGTAGTGCCTTGGATCCTTCTATGCCTTAGTCTAGGATTTTTCACAGAATTTCCCTGACCCAGTGTTTAACCGCAAGCATTTTGTTTTTCATTGTGTAGGAGTGCAGCACTGTTTATCATGTTGTCTTTATTTATATAGCGCCATTAATGTGCATAGCGCTTCACAGCAGTAAAAGAAAATAATAGCATGTTCTTGTATAGCGCTGCTAGATTTACGTAGAGACATTTTGCAGGCGCAGGTCCCTGCCCCATGGAGCTTACAATCCATGTTTTTGGTACCCGAGGCACAGGGAGATAAAGTGACTTGCCCAAGGTCACAAGGAGCCGAAGCTGGGTATTGAATCAGGTTCCCCTGCTTGAAACTCAGTGCCAGACAGCGTCTTTACTCCCTTAGCTTATTCAGAGCTATTATAGGATGTGCATAGCATGCAAAAACTTAACACGTGTGGTGTACAAACCAATGATTTCTTAAAAGCCCTGTACACCATTACAAATAAGAAGAACTGGCTGACAACCCACTACAAATGACACGTCTCTAGGACCACCACAGCAACGAGATCTTTACTCTCACTTTGTAAACAAAAAGCAAAAACAAGAACACTATGTGAACCCAACAAAGGGGTGACAGTTTTGTACAAGGGATAAATGTTTAAGACAAACGCCCCCAAAAAACTCCCGTCTACTAGCCATGCAGATCAGAGTAAATATAAACTACAGCTGTTAATGTAACCACAAATCACACAGAATTGTGCTCCTAAACCAGGGGTGGCCAACGCCAGTCCTCAAGGCCCACCAACAGGTCAGGTAGTAAGGATATCCCTGCTTCAGCACAGGTGGTGCAGTCATTCTGACTGAGCCACTTGTACCTCAAGCAGGGATATCCTTACTACCTGACCTGTTGGTGGCCCCTGAGGACTGGCGTTGGCCACCCCTGTCCTAAACAATGAAACACCAACATGACTTCATATTTGGAGATAGGGTCGTTAAATATAACTCTGTAATTTGTTTTTGTAAATGTGTTATAAAGCATCAGACCTTTAGTCAGTCTATTTATTACAGATCTTGAAAAGGTGTTAATAAATTCTATAACCAAGGTAAATTTAGTTAATTGACCAGGTAGACGTTTCCAATCAAATGTGTAACTTGATATTTGCAGATTTGATATCAACAATTCTCTATTTTTGCATAGACATTGACTTGCACTTCAAATAATTATTGACATGCATATCCTATTAAGTTACGATCATCCAAATTGATGGCTTAAAAAAGTTAGAAACTAAGCAGGAATTAAACAAACCTAAGGCAACTATATCAAAACAAATAGGCCACCTAAAGATGTTATCCTTGACATGCTTAAATATTTGTACCATGGTTAAACACAGACAAATGTACAGTATTTGATTGCACATTAAACCAGTGTAAACATGCAAAAAAATTTCAGGTTAGATTACATGTCCTATACATACCAAGGAACATTAAAAACCTGACCTACCTCTATTCTATATAACATGTAAGGTCAACATCTAACTAGAAAGGCAATAACAAAACAGATTGGGTTCTGGTGTAATTAAATCCTAAATATTTCTACCATTTGTTAAATGCATAGCTCTAATAACAATATTAGTACAAAGTGTAGAGTTGTGTGAGGTACAGCTAAGCTTTCATGGACACACGTTCATGATATAACATTTGTAGAATTGAATAAAGTTTCTAAAGAGATTTCAAATGCAACACTATTGAATTACAGTATATGATTATATTATAATCAGAGTTAGCATACAATGAGCTAAAAGATATGAAATATTTTTGTTTACCAATAGCCACACATTTCTGCAACAAAAAAAAGAAGTGAAGAGTTCGTAACAATTGCAGAATTAGGTACACAAAAAATACTTCTCCAATTCAATATATTATTGCAGAATATTTCAGCAAACATTTACCTATATACCCGTTGGGCTAATGCTTCTGCACAGACCTGCCATGCATCACGCGAAACCTTTAACTGTTCAAAATAGGCCAAAGCCTGCAATAAAAGATAAAAACACAAAAGTAAACACACGTTTAGTTATTGCCTAATAAATCCTCCATAGACTGACAATGAGGCAGAGACAACAGGGGAAGTCAAAAAAGCAATAACAAGTTATGACAGAGGTAGGAGGGGAGGCGATGGAGAGAGAGAAGAGAAAGAAATAGATACAGGATGGAGAGAAAAAATAATAAATCGAAAAATGGAGGCAAGATGTAGGGGCAGGATGAAAAAAAAAGCAGCCCAGCTAAAAGGGGAAAAAAAGGCAGCTAGAACGAGAGAAAGAAGAACATGGAATACATGGAAAAACAAAGAAAGTAATAAACATGGAAGAAAGTTAAGACTAATGGAAATAAATGCACGTAGTAGGAATTCAATATGAAACGTTTATTTTGTTAAGCTACATATTAGAATTGCACTCCTTGAGGACTGAAGAGTTGTTCAAATGCCTGTACTTATCCAGAAAGAAAAAAAGTTGCAGACCCCCAAGGTTGTAAAGCTTAAAGAATATGGACAACACATACTCGGTCTCTGAAATCGGCAGTGGCATTTGGGTTTAATCCAAGCAAGGCTTGTTCATCCATTTCTGCTGCTATACGCCACGCTTCCTATTTCTCACAATAGGTTTGTCCCTTTCTGGCGCAGCAGAATCAACCAACATCTGCCAGAGAATGAAAAAGCAAAGTTAGGAGAAACATGGTATTTGCAAAAACAATGGCGCTGCTTGTCTCAGCAAAATGCCATAGAAAAGGCAAGGCTGCTAACATCCTGTGAAGTTGTGCGTGCACCAAAAAAATTGTTAGAAACTACAGTTTACACGAACATAAAAAAGGTTTAATTTCCACATGTAAAATATATTAACCTAAACCTGCTCTGAAACAGTGTTAATAAATCAAAATACAATCAAAATAAGGGTTAACTGACTTGCTTTCCATTAAAATCTGTTTTTGAGGAAAGTCAGTTTTTATGGTCACTTTACAAAAAAAAAACACATTGCATTTGACAGATTACAAATCTTTTGATTGTTATCTTATCGTTGTAAATATGTTACAGATACTAGAACTCTATCACTATCCAATTAGGTTGGATTTCACAATAGGAGTAACTTGTGAAAGTGAGATTACAACACTAGGAGATAGACTGAGCATGTGATGATTCCCAGCCTATTCTTCTGATACCATGATATACTAGGGTTACACACCCCAGTGAAAATGCTAGGTATGTGAACAACATATTCATTAGATATCCTGTTAATGTGTTTTGGATCCGAGTTCTGGAGATAGATCAGGACACAGAAACTAGACGGCCACTGCAGGAAGATTCACCGATTTTGTACAGAGCAGTGAGTGTGCGTACACACGTACGTGTACGTGTACGTGTACGTGTACACACACACACACACACACACACACACACACACACGTCTGGTAACAAATTAGAACACATCCCAGCGTCTATGTTAGTGATCACAGCATCTTAAAAAAACGTCTCTACCATATGAACACTGCTGGCAACTGAAGGCACGTGGGTTAAAATCTGTAGAATGATACAACACAAACCCAGTCTGCTGCTGACATCTAAAAAAAGGCAGATCATAGACATCTAAATGATGCAACAGGCTGCACTAGACAGCACAAAAACAACTTCACTGTTGAATGGCGTTCCACATCCAACACCTACTGTACATGGGCCGCAAATCAAAGCATGTCTGTGAACATGCACAGGTACTGTACATACATGCACAGCTACATACATGCACAGCTACATACATGCACAGCTACATGTACACGTGTGAAGCAATGCTCTGGCAGTGAAGGGGCTGACTGAGAACAAGTATATATATCCCTGACGCCTCTCTGGTGATCACAGTAGGTGTTGGGGGACGTGTGCTCCTGCCTGTGCTATGTGACGTGCTGGCCGCGGTACGGGCAGGCTGGTTAGGTGTCAGGCCGGGGCCACGCTCTGTCACTGGGTGCTGCGTGTCCATGCAGAGGCCGCCCCCAGGCAGGGGAACCACATGGCACAGAGATGCTGAGCCCTCACTACACCTCCGCCCCCAATTCCCTGCCTGACCGTCACATCCTCCTCACCTTCCCCGCCGGTCACTGCTCCATGCGGTGGCTCCGCTCTCCCCCCGGGCGGCAGCGTCACCCAGCAAAGGCGGGTCCTCCTATGCTCCGGTCAGCCACACCGGTGCGCACCGCGTAAGCTCGCGGCGCCGTCTGACGTCACTGCGTCGGCTGCTAAGCACGTGACCACATGAGAAAGGAGCGAGGGGGAACATTCTCCTTCGTTTGCGCGCTCTGGCGACTCCGGCGTCGTCAGCACACACGTGCACAGGAGTGCGTGCGCGCGCCCTCTGCCAGCCTGTGAAGAGGCTTGCAGCAGAGTGATGCGATCTGATAGTAACATTATTATTGTAATTACAGTACAGGTAGTCCTCGTTATCCAACGTTTCACTTTACAATGAATGGCATATCCAACACTTTACAATGCAACCCTATGTGCTGTTTTTCGACACCGGAATGCGTTGTCTGACGCTCACTGCCACTGATTAACATGGGACTCGCTTTACAACGGTTTCACCATCAAACGCTACTTCCAGAACGGATTCTGTTGGATAACCGAGGACTGTCTGTATCACTGTGTGTACTTCTGGCGTCCTCCAGGACCCTAATGCATGACATTTGGGTATTCAGGATAAAAAAAATATGTGTGTTATCGAAATAATACCGAGTGTTACTTGCACTCTCTGCGACTGCACTTGTTTTGCGGGCAGTGTCTGACCTTATTTATATGTCCTGCACTTATTGAAACCCGTGGTACAGATTTCTGCCTGTAAGTGAGAGTGCGGTACTGACTGTCTCCCGCTCAAGGCCAGATTAAGCCTTTGGGGGGTCCGGGGCACTTCAGGCAGAGTAGCCCTAGTTTCCACCGGAGCCCCCCTCTCTTTCACACCTCCTCCCTCTCTCACCCACCTCTATTTCTCTCCCTCCCATCACCCCCCTTTCACTCTTTATCCCCCCTTTCACTCTTTATCCCCCCTTTCACTCTTCCTCCCCCCATTTCACTCTTCCTCCCCCACCTCTCTTCCTCCCCCCCCCCTTTCGCTCTTCCCCCCCCTTTCGCTCTTCCCCCCCCCTTTCGCTCTTCCTCCCCCCCCTTCGCTCTTCCCCCCCTTTCGCTTTTCCTCCCCCCTTTCGCTCTTCCTCCCCCCTTTCACTCTTCCTCCCCCTTTTCGCTTTTCCTCCCCCCCTTTCGCTTTTCCTCCCCCTTTCGCTCTTCAGCCTCCTTTTTCGCTCTTCCTCCCTTTCACTCTTCCTCCTCCCTTCACTCTTCCTCCCTCCCCTTTCACTCTTCCTCCCCCTTCCCCTTTCACTCTTCCTCCCCCATTCACTCTCCATCCTCCCTTTCACTCTTCCTCCCTCCCTTCACTCCCCCTTTCTTTCTTCCTCCTTTTTCACTCTAACCCCCCTTTTAAAACCAGAGACACAACATAAAACACAGACAAAGCTCAGTGCACATCCAGAAAAACTTATATACGGTACAGTGCCTAAATATACATGAATAAATAACTAATAAACGTGGTCTGCCGTGAAGTTTGGCTCAAGGGCTTACAACAATTTGGCCAAAATGTTAAACTAAAAGACCATTTTATTTATTAGTTATTTATACATGTATATTTAGGCACTGTACCGTATATAAGTTTTTCTGGATGTGCACTGAGCTTTGTCTGTGTTTTATGTTGTGTCTCTGGTTTTAAATACATATTGCCATGCTCAGTAGCACTCCTCTGTGAAACTTATATGCTTATATATATGTTGTATATATATATATATATATGTTGTGGGTATTTTGGGGGTTCAATTTGAGCTTGTAGGTGTTCTGTATGTTTTATAACCCCCCTTTTACTCTTCCTCCCTCCCTTCTTTCACTCTTCCCCCCTCCGTTTCACTCTTCCCCCCGTTTCACTCTTTATCCCCTTTGTTTCACTCCTCTCCCCCCCCCCCCCGATTCACTCTTCCCCCTCCCCTTTCACTCGGCCTCCCTCCCCCCTTTCACTCTCCCCCTTTTCACTCTCTCCCCCTTTCACTCTTCCTCTCCCCGTCACTCTCCCTCCCCCTCACTCTTCATCCCTCCCCCTCACTCTTCATCCCTCCCCTCTCACTTTTCCTTCCTCACACTCTTCCCCCCCTCCCCCTCCCCCCATTTCACTCTTCCTCCCCCCACCCCCCAGTTTCACTCTTTCTCCTCTCCGTTTCATTCTTCCGCCCCCCCTTTCACTCTTCCTCCCCCTTTCACTCTTCCTCTCATATCAAAACAAGAGGACTTAATGCGGATATGGGGTTTCTCACACACTATCAGAATTGTTTGTAATTATCCTGCCTGTCTCTCTTCTTATCCACACCTTCTTCCCCCCCTCCACCCCCCATGCGGTTCCTTGTCACCCTTCCATGGCTTCAAACACTTTTTCACCCCACCTTATCTACAGTACGTTTTTTGTTGTTGCTCTCCCTTACTGTTTTAGCCATAGATTCAAGAGAGAACTCTTGAAAGCTTGTCCTATGACATAAATTGTTAGTCCAAATAAAAAAAGGTATCGCCTAATACTGAAGAACTCATTTATTCTGCACTATCGCAACTGGACTAACACGGCTATTTCCGTTACACATATACACACACACCCATCGACAAATTATTTTTAAAAATGCTACTCGTGAGACAAAAAAAGTCTTTAAGACTTCCGGGTCGGACCGCTGAGGCACATTCTTCCCCGGAAGTTACGGTGAAACGTATGTAGGGTACGTCTGACGTCACCATCACGTGACGTTGGCTCATCGGTGAGGTGTGGGCTGTATGAGTGCTTCGCAGACTGCGTCCGTGGGCAGCAAGAGCACTCAGATTTGAGGGTTAGTCTCCTCTATCTCTGCAGTTGCCCTAACCTGTTCTGTTAAAGGCTGGATATTTATGTAACCAGGTCCCCCGCGGTGGTGATGCCCCCCCCCCCCCCCTCGCGACACTCACGAGGTAGTAGCCGCTTGTGGGGAGATGCGGGGGCATAGGCGCGGATAGCGCGACTCCTTGCAGGAACCGGTTGGCAAGGACGCGGTCGGACGCATTGCTAGGGCCCTGTCGGGTCCCGGTGCAGGGCGCCGCCATAGGCGATTGCGCACGCATGCACAGAGGACATTCCGGAGGGTGGGGGCCGAGGAGGGAGCAGCGCCTCTTCTCCGCGAGCGGGCCGGTTGCCAGGGACGCGATCGGGCCGTCGCTAAGGCCGCGATCGCGTCTCTAAGGTCCCGGCGGCCAGCGAAGAGGGCGCCGCCATTACCCAGACAGCTCGCGCATGCGGTTAGAGCAGGTGCGGGAGAACGCCAGTCAGCTCGCGCATGCGCAGGGGTAAGCCCGCGAAGCCCTAGCCTACCAGGGAAGGTATTGGCCAGGGACTACAGATCCCATGAGCCTTAGGGAACCCCATGTGACGCCAGGGAGCCAATAGGGCTGCAGGAGCTCCCTGCTTGCAGGGATGGATACAATTCGCGGGGTTTTTGCACACGGCAGTTGATGACCGGAGCAGCTAGGGGAAGGAGGTAGGGTGCAGGGGTCAGTGACTCTGCACTAGGCCAGCAATTCCCCTAGGCCCCAGATAGCCCTGAGTCATCTTAGTGAAGTATTGTAGGGACAGGCCCTAAGTTAGGGATTCGCCCCATTAGCTACCGGATAGTAAGAATAAAGAATACTGCGTGTCTTGCAGAGCGAGCTGGACTGTTATCAGGGTGGGATCGCCCCTGATGGATCATCCTGTGTTAGATCTGGATATCGCACAGGAGTTCGCCTAGATCCTTTGAGAAGTCCGTAGCAGCACCCGTGGCTGGAGCCTGGGGAGGTAACCCACACCCTCACGTGCACCAACAAGGCCTATCGACAGACATAGTGGCTGCGCAGTCACACACACACACACTGGTTTATGATTGGGGAGTGCGAGACATTGGGTTGGGGTTACTGGACATGGGGAGGGGTCTCTCTGTACAAGCGTTAGCGTCCGCCGTGACGCATAAGGTGTGGGCGTCCGCCGTGGCGCAGAGGTAGAGTGGTGTGGTATACTGTGATTAGTGTCTCCTCTATAGAGGGACACGTGTTATATGAAGTGTGATATATCTGTGTTATTGTGTTCTCAACTAAAAGCTCTTTGGTTATATCTCGTATGTGTATTTGGTTATTGTGATTGTCCTGCGAGGAACCACTCCCCCTCTGGTGGGAGCCATCGCAGGTGGAGGCGCTGCATCGAGTAAGTGGTTACTCATTAGATCATAATTTCCCCCAGGTTTCCCGTAGCGGAAGCTCAGCCCTCCTGTGAGCCAACAGGTAATGTAACACAAACACTGAGTAACGCTGTATGTTCTTCGCACCTATACAAAATCTGCGATTGGGTGGGTGGGAATACCCGTTACATTTATATTGCCAGATATATGTATGGCTGCTTCACCTTAGCTACCATTATTTTCAGTCTGGCTTTACATCTCCCTAGCAGACATGCTTATTGAGAACTGTTTACACCCCATCCAATTCACATCTTATTGGTTACAGGGGATCTGAGATACAATATTATTTGAAGTATTTACACTTACTAATGATATAGAGACTACTCATATCTATCATAGGGTTAATTAAAGCTTAATAGAAAGAGGTATAGATTTATAATACTCCTCCATTAACACCCTCACCACACCTCTCCGTCCTATTAATTATTTTTGTTTGTTCTGAACATGCGGTTTTTCCAAACAGCTTTATTTTAACAATTATATAATAAAATTAAGTTTTAATTAGGGTGTTCTCTCTCTAAGTGCCACAATATAGGGATTCTTTCTTTCCACTCATTTGTCAATACCCCACTCCCTGTGAGCACCACCCTCTCGTCACTGTTTGGTTTACCTTCCCTCTCTATGCTTGAGCAGAGTAATATCTGCAGTGCTTATTGTATGCAGATTCCTCCTTCTATATAATTCTTCCCCGGCAGTCCTGTTGCGCTGATATGGTCAACAGTTCTCTTCTCCTGCTGCTTTCCACCTCTGCTCCCGTGGGGGGAGGGGGGTGTGGGGGTGTGTGTGTAAAAAATACAAATATGGCAGACACAAATAAAGACAGGAAAAAAAACGATGGAAAATTAATTTTCAAATTACTTCATTTTCTTTAATATGGAATTCAATTTTTTTTTATTTCACTGTAAATGTATGATTCAAATTCAGAAACAAGTCCTGTTCAAAAAGAATGAGTTCACATAGTAAACCAACAAGAACATTCTGGTTGGCACAGAGAATTAAACAGCTTCAGTTAATAGGAATCCCAATGAGATGGACAAACACACCTTTTTAAGTTTGATATTCAAAAAGGAAGTGTTTTTTCCAGGTATTTATCAATGGAATTGAATAAGCAGCTTTCATGGATATTATCTGCCTGTGGCACACCGCTCAAATTGTTATAGTTTCCAAATCAAAAGAAAATACTATGTAATTAAAATCAGGTAAGTTGTGCACTTTCTAAAATATTGCAATTTGTTCCATGTACGAAGTATCTTTACTAATACTTTTTTCACATGATAATCGTGGAAATTTCACTTGACAAGATATTTCTCACATGGATCTTTACAATTTTTTTTTTTTTATAATGAACATTATTATTAAAGCAACAATCCAACCAAAATTTTAAACTGTTTTTTTTTTTGGTACATAATTGGAACCAGAGGGCCCGCTTCTGCTGAAGCTCTATTTCAGTGCCAGAGACAAATACTGTGGTAGCTGCTAGTGCTCCCACTAGAGAATCCAACTTGGTTACTAGCCATTGACCATGCGGAAGTCACAACCAGTGACGTTGCAGCTTCCTATGGATCCACGGATCCGGTGAGATTTAAACAGCCATATTGTTTTCCTCAAAGGCCCAGATCCACAAAAAAAGGTGATAAGTTTTAGCACGCCTTTACTTCCATTATATAAATTGGAGTAAAGGCATGCTAAAGCTTGGCACCCTTTTGTGGATCCAGTACCCATCACAGTAATTATCTCGATAACTGGGCGGCACACCGAGCTGAATACAGCACGTTCAACTAAGGGGGATCCTCTTGTTTCAATTACGTACAAAAAGATCAATTCAAAATGCAGCTTTAAATACTATAATTTCTATAAACACCATTACTAGCATGATGCCAAAGTATGAGGTTTTTTTTTGTGTTATTCAATTCAAATGTTGAACTAGATGCCAAGTTTACAGCTGGTTAAAAAAAACATCTCTCGCAGGTGCTTAACATGGAAAAGCGAACCTGTTTTCTTAGAGATTCTTACAATAAAATTCTATAGGCTATGGGACTTGTGGTATAACTATATGTCGCACAGAATTTCATGGCTCTTCACTGTCAATATAGGATATGTACTTACTGTGAAAATGCTTTATATGTATATTTGGAAAACAATATCCCCCCCCCCCATACTGAGAAAATTCAATACTTGTTTAAAAAAAAAATTGACATACTTTTTTACGCTTGCTTTTGGTCACAAAGTGTTGTATCTAAAATGACATCATCCATAATGATGTGCAATTAGGAATATCAGGGGTATTCGAGTAAACCAGCACTGATTTGTTACTGCAAACGCAGTCTCTACAAATGGCTCAAGACAGAAACCCATGGTGCTCCCAACCAAGGAAGTTGGGGTTAGTCAGAGAACATTACTGCATTGTAAAGATTGCAATGTACAATTATGTTAAACCAACGAGGACGAAGAAGACTTTAAAGGAACACAAAATAAAGAACCTAAACAGAAATGGGATGCCATTTTTTTTTTCTCTTATTGGATTTGACTTTTGCTGTGGTGCCAGCTATGCATTTTTTTTTTGTTGTATTGCTTATATCCAGATCATACATCCTGTTCGTCTATGTATAATTAAGTCAGTTGCTTCAAACTGTAATACTAAACACTGCTTGGATGCTATTGCGCTTAATGAAGATGTGGGTTCAGGTACATTTCTGAAAAAGTCAAGCAGCAGGAGATCTTACATGAATCTGTTTCTCAGACAAAACACTTTACCTTGAATTGGCTGCCTCCACCAGTGCAAATGTAACGTCTTGTGTAAATTATTTCTAAATATCTGACAACACTTTAGTGTATTACCTATAGCCATCCTTTTTAAAGGACATGGTTGATACCTCATTTACAGCATTTAGCTTTCTCTCCAGAAAGGACAAAACGGGCAGCAACCCGGGCTTTATAACTTCATAATACTCTTTAGAGCGGACTATGGCCAGCAAAAGTCTATGTGCTGCTCTATTAATCCAATACAGAACAAAATGTCTTTCCGGTCAGCGGTTTGCAGAGGTTTGCACGTCATTTACTTATAAATAGGATATTTATTGTTAACCCTTTTGCTGCTAACAGGACTACTAACCCAAAACATTGGCTCAGTACACAGAGTAGAGGTTAGAGAGCCTATAACCACATCCCAACTAAAAATGATATTACTCAACTACAAATCATGACAAGAGACAACTAAAACTATTATCCTGCTCAAGAGACACATATCAACCTCCTGCCTTTAATAAAAGAACACGCTGGATTATTTTTTGTTGATGGCTTCCAGTAAACGAAGCAGGTGCATGAATAGATTAATGATGTCGAGATAGAGGTTGATTGAAGCCAGGATGTGCTCTTCAGGGGACAGCTTGTGCATCAGCAAATGCGTGTCGTAGATTATGAATCCACAGAAGAGCAGGGCCCCACCAGCTGCAATTGCCACTTCTACAAGCTCACTGTGAAAAAACAGCTGCCGGGAAACAAAGATTCATTTGAGTTGATGGATGACGCCAAGACTCACATATTTATGTATGCTTTTATTTATGCCAGAGGCTCCCGCAATCTGTTTTTAGGATCAGTTCGGCAGCAAAGAGATACAAGCTTTGCCAAAGCAATAAACCAGCAAATAGACAAAGTCTTTGGGCTTTGACTCTATGTATTTCGGTAGTATGATGTTTCCCCACTAAATTCCATATTAAACTCCCCCCCCCCCAAAAAAAAACCCCACATGTGATATACTGTCATAGTGACTACTTATTCTTGAAGATTACTAAAGAGAGCATTAGTTTATTTATAATAAAAAATAGGCACACCCCACACACAGACCGGTAAGTACGTCTGACATTTAGATATTTGGTACAAGATACGTACGCATGACTAGTAAGCTCATATGTACACATTGTTATAAGATCATCTTACCCTCAGAAATCCAGCTAGAATCAAGATCCACAAGCCTGCAAAGAGCCTATAAAAAGAGATGAACAAAATGTTGCAGACATTTAAAAAATAAATAAAGCTGAATCCTCACTACACGAATTCCAAACAAATACTATTTTAAGGCTAGTTATATATGCAATCTCACACTGATTGTCCCTGCATTCATTGTGTTTTCTGCCAAAACGCAGATTCTGCTCTATTACTTAAAGGTCTGGAGAAAAAAAAAAATAATAATAATAATAAAATGCGCAGTGTTGATAAAAGATTGTGCTAATTTTTTCCATTTGTCCCCCCCCCCCCAGACCTGTAAGTAATAGAGAAGAATCTGTGTAAATCAGCAGAAAATATGATTAATCCAGGGACAATCAGTCAAGACAACAGAGATTAATCAAAGGTGACAGTGAACAAGTGGATGGATAAGGATAGTGTATTTCTATGTGGGTATATGGATGGTTTCTGATCGAAGCAGCTACAGCCAGGCCATGGCTCAATAAGGGACCGGATAACCTTGCATATAAAACCCATTTGTTTCAAGGGCAATTGTTCCTGCTTGATGAACCGCAAAACCAGTTTAGATTTAAGATGCTTTGCTCAGATTAGACGAGTTCTAGGATCCATAATGCATAATGGCCTGACTCCAGTAGTTCTATTAGGCAGAATACATTGCAAGCAAAAAGCAACATTACCCAGCTCCAAACTTGCTGAAGTCTCTCTTAGACTGGAAAGTGAATGCTGTCAGACCAAGGAACACAGCTGTGGTCAGTATAAAGGCCTGAATAACCACAGCTACTTCATAGAAGGTCACTGAAACAGAGAAGCAGAGTGTACAACTTTAACAATGAACATGTGATCCATCCATAATATACAGGAGGCTATAATGTACATTAACACCTTCACTGACAAAGCCCAGTTCCCAGATAAGGTTTACATTGTTTTTTGGCAATACAAGTGAAAACCCAAGAAGGTTTGTAAGATGTCCGATACAACAAACTAATTCAGTGTGCTGCACACGTTACATTTCCCCCCCCCCCCGCACCCCCAGGCAGGTGGTCTGTATTAGAGTATTATTTACCTGCAATAGCAACAGTCACAGCTTCCAAAAGGGTCTGTAAAAGAGAGACATTAAATATAGATTTGCTTGACCACACCTACTGACCAAAAGAAAGAGCAAGGTATTGTAGCCCCTGCAGAGAAATATCAGTCTTACATTTCTAAGAGACATTAGCTTTCCTAGATATAGACATTAGCAGAAAACTGAAACACGATAAAAAACGGTATTCTAAAAATACACCAATAATGTAATATTATATGGTAACATTGGTGGTGTATTTGGAGAATCTATCATTTACATGATATGGCATATATTACCGCTTGATACAACACTGATAAAAACAATGTAGTTTAAAAATAATATTAAATGGAAACCAACAGTGGATATAAAATCGCTAAGCATGTGCCCTGTAGTTTCTTTCAGTCACAGGGTGCAAACTAAAATAAAGGGGGTTTTGAATACTGCAATAAATTTGCACTACCACTTAGCAATATTCATTGCATATGCAAAGTGAAAACACCCATCAAAAGCCCCAGTTTATCTAGCTTATTTAACATTTGTTTAATAATGTAAGAAATGTGATCAGTGAAAATGTAGGCCCACAAACGTTATTTTGAAAAGCACAGCAAAAAATGTGGTATCAAATATAATGCATTCTGTTTTATTTGGAGCTAGTCACACACACACACACACACACACACACACACACACACACACACACACACACACACACACACACACACACACACACACACACACACACACACACACACACACACAATCTGTATTAAGCTACGGAATCATTCTTCAGCAACTAAACAAGTGATTATATATATAATAAAATAGTACTATTGAGTACAGGCCTACAGTATTTTTTTTTTAGTTGCTCATTTGGTTTTCAAAATACCAAGGAAGTAGACAGCACGAGATCCTAAGGAGTTTTAAAATATCTAATTCTCCGACTATATTAAGCCTTATGAACAGTCTCACCAACCTCCCAAAGGATTAGTATTTTATTTCTTATTTTTTTTAACTACATAAAATCTATGAAGTAATTTTTCTTAATTCAATGTGGAATCTTTTGAATGTTTTTTCCACCCAAGAATGATTTTGGTGTATTTTTTTAATGTGCTTTCCCCCCCCATCTTTTTATATAAGTCTGTATGTATTTTTTCTGTCATTATTTTAGTCATGTGTTAGTGATGCACATTTGTCTTTTGGATGATATTTTGTGTTATGCCTATAATAACTTATATTTCTATATTTCCGGGGTGCTCCATTTGGCATTGTGATGTTTCCTTTAAGGTTACGCTTTGCTGTTAGATACAGATCTAGTAACAGTCCAGCGAAACATTTGTGAGCAGGATTCATGGAATACAAATAAATAAACATGCAGGCGACTTAAATCCACACAGTGCAAAAACAAATAGTCATACACTGTTCAAAGTGGCTTTTAAAAAAAAAAAAAAAAAAAAAAAAAAAAACCTTGAACATATTTTAGAAAGATTTATACAATATAAAATGGGGGTGATGCTTTCTAAAATAATTATTTATAAAAAGGTTTACCAGAAAGTAATAGATGGAGAGTTACCTCTCCTTTTCAAGTATGTCCCTAGCACAGTTACGATAACAGTAGGTTACATCAAATTAACAGGGTTATACATTATATTTATGGTTCATACTTCTATTTAAAGAAAAACATAAGTTTGTCAATAAAGTAGCGTTGCTTTGGAGTTGCAAATTAACATATTGCTACTCTTTACCCCCATCATACCATCATACTTTCACCAGTGTCTTCAGATTGACGCAATATGCTCAGTTGTGGAGTACTGATCTCAGGAATAGGCACATGGTAAGAGCGCGTAGAGCTGTAAGGTCTATGGCAATTTATTAACTTCAGACCATCTGGCACATAATGGGTACTTTAAAAGCACTTGGCAGTTAAATGATCTTCTGTCTAAGACAGAACTTTATCCATTTCATGGTTCAATAACTCTGTCTTGGCAGGTTGAAGAAAATGGCAGAATAGCTGCCACGTTGCTTTGACTTGTAATGAGACAACAAAAGTATCTCAAAACAAGCAAAACTGAAATAACATTCATTTAATTATAATGCTGCTACTTATCAGTTTAAATCCCAGTTTTAGGCAGTAATTTGAAAGCATACTACAGTAGTCCCCCCCCCCCCACACCCACACCCACACACACACACGTTATTACAAACTTATCAGCACAATTAAAAAAAAAATCCCCAAAACATTCATTTTAACGCTCTATTGTCTTATTCAAGAAGATGCTTACAAATCCAAACAGCAAGTACAAATTCACTGGATACTTATGCCTGTAGATTGTCAAAGCGATAACTGTACCCAATGATCCTATGACCGATATAAGAAGCAAAGCGGGGCTGCAGGAGAATATAAAAAGAGAATAATTAGAGAATGGATAAAAAAAAGTCTAAAAATCCCTTATAACGCTCCAACATATTCTGCAGCGCAGTACAGTCAGAGGATAACAATATAACATCAAACATTAACATACATTGTTACAGTAGGTAGGGAAGGGCCTGTCCCAAGGAGCTTACAATCCATAAGGAAGGGTAAGTGGAAACATACGGTGGAGGGGGATAAGAAGGTTGGTGTGTGTTTTGGATCGTGGCTTATTTGAAGAAGTTGATCTTGGGGAAGAAGTAAGCGCTGGTAAGAGCAGGGTAATATGTAAAGGTGGAAATGCTTCATTATACACCGGACATTTTACCCAAGACCAATAACAGAAGTGGTAACATCAATGACTGACAACTTTTGCTGCTACTCTGTTGAAGATATAATTAGAACTTGCCAAACTGCACGTCTACACCAACCATGAGTTACCAAGTATTAAAACTTGATTTTTCACAGCACCTACTGAGCAGACATATGTTTTCCTTATGGCCTGGAACATAGTGTAGTGAAGAGCGCTGGGCAGCGGTGACGCTCATGCTCACCTGCTCACGCAGGAGATTTTTCTTGTCCCTGCATGAGCGTCAGCGAGCGCACTTGTGTGCAGGGTGGGAGCCGGGGCTAGGGCGCCACGTCACAGACTGCCATTGGCTTCTGGCAGTCACGTGACCGGCCCTGCGCTTCCCTCAGCGGCAAAATTTAAACTTGCCTGTCTCCTGCATTTCCACACGCCTTTGCACGCCTGCGGAAGCGCCCTCTAAAGCCGCGCTGATAGGGATAATGTTTCCCCTCAGCGCACCTCAGCACGGCTTCAGTCTCTATGGAATAAGCCTAACGTGTGTTATTTTATTAAAATCTTGAATTGATCTGTATATGCTTCAGTTTGATACATCTAGTACTTTCAGATATTTATTTACTGTACCAATGATTTACTTTTTATTTAAAAAAAAACAAAACAATAAAACATACATTTAAAAAATAAAATATTATGTGGATTTGCCCTAGATTACACATAAGATGTTTATTATCTCAGAACCCACTGCTGGTATTAACACATTCCCCTCTTCTCATCTGCAGAAAAAGAAGAACTGGCTGTTCAAATGCATCAGAACACAGGGGTCCTCAGCAGTTTGTAAGCCATCAAATTCCCTCGAGCACGTAATTTTTTTTAGCCGTGCAAGGCACAGGATGCGCTTTGTAAGGCCTTGTTCAGGGTGCCAGAGGCAGGAGTTGGAGGGCGTGAGTTCGCGTGTGCGAGCGGCAGTCTGCTGGGCGATGTGTGCACATCATCCCCAGCAGACTTTTTCAAGAGTTGAGGAGGCGGGGAGGGGGCGGGGCTACAGACAGCAGCTTAGGGATCCAAGTTGCTGTCTTGAAATCATTCTCAAGAATGATTTCATTGGCTGCCGAGGTCCCAGTGACGCTGCTGCAGCTTCAAAAAACAACTTGGGTTGTTTATTGAAACTACCCTGACAACCACAATTAACTTTAAATACATTGTTTCGGACGGACGCTCGCACGTAAGCACGCCCTCCCTCCGAAGCCAGCACCCTGAACGAGGCCTAAGATGCTGTCGCACCTTGCTGCAGCTCCCATCAATGTTGCGATGTGAAAGCACAAAGCCAGGCAACACGCCTGTTACAATTTGTATCTTTGTTCAGAACTCAAGACTATTGGTAACACTGCAAACTTACAGGTAGATTCAAACCCATAACTGCACTGCAGCATGTTACAGTGAAATTAATGCTGTAATGATAGGTTACGGGAAGCTTATCTTAAACGTAACACTACCATGAAAAAAAATTAAAAATAAAGCCTTTAAATTAATATTTGAAACTGACAAGTTCAGCAGCAAAAGTGGAAAAAAAAAAAAACATAAACTTTGGACTTTATCATCTGACACAAAAGTGAATGTTATAATAAATTTCTAAAAAATTGAGAATGTTAGACAGCCAGAAAATCCAAGCCCCCCTGTACGGTGTCACTATTGATAAAAAATATATATCCAAACATGCATTCTAAGTAATGGATACATGTAGTTCTAAAAATTCAAGAAATAGCAGCATATATTTTCTATGTTGAACTAATAAAAGCATCACAACTGGCTTTAGGGAACCCCGTTTGCATATTGCATGTGGTGTGATGTTGAAGGCCATTGATTGGAATGCAATTGGAATGCAAGACCATAGCACAAGGCACACGTAACCTACCTTTCATGCACAAAGGTCCGAATCGAGTCAAAGTAGAGGAATACTGCAGCTGTCACAGTGGTCAAGAGAACTTGTATTGAAAGAATGCTGTAGACCTTCCGCAGAAAATCTAGGGTTGTGACAAAATAGACCGTTTCATTTTTTTATTATTTATTTTTTAAACTGTAAACTCTTATTCAAATAAATCATTATGATAACACCGTTTCAAAGCTCATACAATTTATATGCACCATTACTTTGGGAAACCACATCCTAAAAAAACAGGACGCAATAAGAAGCAATCCTAAGTATCACTGCACACTTGGCAAAAGCATAATTTAATTAGAGGGCAGGGGCACAAATAGCATGTTATGAAGAATGGTAACACCTTATTTCCCCTCTGGTCACTTAGGGCCTTTACAGACACAGAATATTGCTCTGTATAGAAGGAATATCCTACCATGTTTGGTGGATCCATTGTCAATGACAGAAACATATAGGATCTTCTCAGACCAAGAAGTTAATATACCGCTGTTTACAGGCTTTATTGCCTTACATCTCAGTCACACAAACTACATGAAAAAAGATCAAATCTGAACCACTCCTTTCTAAAAGTGTTAAGGGTGTTTCTTTAGGCCATTCCTTTACAGATCAGTACTGACTGTCAGCATATGGTTTGAGAGAGTGGTGCAACCCTGGAAAGTTTGCATAAATACCATGCATTTTGTAAAAGATAAAAACAAGAACTGCAATACATAAAGAAACGACAAGGATTTAAACTATTTCCCATTGGCTATTGTGCCACTGGAGATACTGGAAGGGTAGTTAACAAAAATGTCTAGGTTGTTGTAATGGACACAAACCTTTTGCTTTAATTAAATGCTTTAGTTTATCCTCCACAGAAGGCGACTTAGGTACAGATGGGATATAAATACAAGGACAATCTCAAAGAAGAAGGCGGGTGTCCACTAGTTGGGGACCATTAAACCCTTTTACTGCCACTGCAGAGTAAGGAGTTGCACCTTTGAGCAGGTGTCACTCTCCACTTAACTCATGTCCTGTTCCTCCTGTCACTAAACTGAGAACTTTTACATGGCAGCAAGATTGTACAGTGAATAAGAGGGGATTTCAGCATCAAAATACCAGCAAAACAAAAAACATAAGACCAAACCCTTAAAGTTGCATTGGCCTCTACATTAAAATAATAGTGGGGATATTAATTCTTTCACAATGCCGCTATACGTGTATTTTTGTTGTTGAAAAAAAAGCTGTTCGCATCTAGTTCTTTCCATAAATCTGCTGTGTGTTCATGGACACATGAACTCCCATCTCCTGCTCACATCTCTCAATCCAGTTTCTTCAATGGGGCCGTCCTACCTACCAAAAAAGTGAACTAAAGACAGTGACGTGTAATAAATTACATGTAACTGGCTGACACTTTTATTCTTGACCGTTTTTTACCTTTAACATTTTTTTTTTTTAAGTGTTAGCTTAGCTTTGTTTACAATGTCATTATGGTGCTGCTTATCATTAATGATGCAGAAGTAACTAATCTTATTCTGTGTTCCCAACAAGAAGTTAATATTCATTTTTCCCCAAGATACAAATAAATGAGACTTTAAGGGCAATTGAATCTTTCAAATGAAGCCAATGACACTGATAACTAGTTGTAAACCATTCTTTTGGTGGGGAGGGGGGCACGTTAAGTAGCCCTGCCCTTTTAATGACTCACAGATGTAGCAGATTGAATGAAAAGCCAATATGTATTAAAATGAATTTCGGAGTATGTGAGGAGTTGCTGTGGGGCTGACAGTTGGGATACCTGGGGGAGGCAGCTGACAGATATGGGATGCCCGGGGGAGGCAGCTGACAGTTGGGGGATGCCCGGGGGAGGCAGCTGACAGTTGGGGGATGCCCGGGGGAGGCAGCTGACAGTTGGGGGATGCCCGGGGGAGGCTGCTGACAGTTGGTGGATGCCCGGGGGAGGCTGCTGACAGTTGGGGGATGCCCGGGGGAGGCTGCTGACAGTTGGGGGATGCCCGGGGGAGGCTGCTGACAGTTGGGGGATACCCGGGGGAGGCTGCTGACAGTTGGTGGATACCCGGGGGAGGCTGCTGACAGTTGGGGGATGCACGGGGGAGGCTGCTGACAGTTGGGGGATACCCGGGGGAGGCTGCTGACAGTTGGTGGATGCCCGGGGGAGGCTGCTGACAGTTGGGGGATGCCCGGGGGAGGCTGCTGACAGTTGGGGGATGCCCGGGGGAGGCTGCTGACAGATATGGGATGCCTGGGGGAGGCTGCTGACAGTTGGGGGATGCCCGGGGGAGGCTGCTGACAGTTGGGGGATGCCCGGGGGAGGCTGCTGACAGTTGGGGGATGCTGCTGACAGTTGGGGGATGCCCGGGGGAGGCTGCTGACAGTTGGGGGATGCCCGGGGGAGGCTGCTGACAGTTGGGGGATGCCCGGGGGAGGCTGCTGACAGTTGGGGGATGCCCGGGGGAGGCTGCTGACAGTTGGGGGATGCCCGGGGGAGGCTGCTGACAGTTGGGGGATGCCCGGGGGAGGCTGCTGACAGTTGGGGGATGCCCGGGGGAGGCTGCTGACAGTTGGGGGATGCCCGGGGGAGGCTGCTGACAGTTGGGGGATGCCCGGGGGAGGCTGCTGACAGTTGGGGGATGCCCGGGGGAGGCTGCTGACAGTTGAGGGATGCCTGGGGGAGGCTGATAGTTGTGGGATGCCTGTGGGAGGCTGACAGTTGTAGATGATGACAGTTGGGGTTCAGGACTCACCCATACGGATCTGGATGCTGGCTGACGCCACGTTAGTCCCGTAATTGAAGTCATCCTCGATGGAGGACCTGGGGTAGCTCTCCGACATCATCACTGATAACTACAAACAAAATTACCGCATTCAGAGCGCTTCCTTGTTACCGTCAGCTGCTTACAGAGGAAAAGATGGCCGCTCATCCTGTGCGTTCCACGTCCCGTCCCCTGCGAACTCGCATAACCAGTATGTAATAACGCGGGTGTCATAGAGAGGCATGAAACGCATGCTGTGCGGTCCACTAGCAGGAAGCTCGACTTCACCCGGGACTAGGCCAATAAGAAAACACGACATGTTCCTTTCGTGTACAAATGATTCAGAGCGATATATATACATTTGTGATCTATACATAATTGTTCTGTGGTCTAATTAAATCAGAATTGTTGATATAAAACATAATTAGGCACTGTGCAGATACCCGACAACAGAGCTGCGGACGTCATTACGCCAATAAAGTGCGCTTTCCCTTCTCAAACACTCGCGTTCGTGCGTCATGACGGCCCAGTAGCGGCTAGAGCGTGCGCGTAGGCGGCCAACACAAGCAACGTGACGTCTTTCCTGCGCGGTGACGTCACGCCCAGTAACTACTGCGCAACGAGTTTCCGGTTCGGGCGCCGCGTGGAGCAGTGAGGGGCACGGGAGGTGAGTGGATGAGGAGGCCTGGGCAGCCAGCGTGAGGTGCCCCCCCTTCCTTCTTTTGGGGCTAATTATTATCACATGGGGGGAGCAGCACACGAGTCTTCCATAGAGAAAGATAAGAAAAACGCCTTTTACATTGACATAGAAGGGGCATGAACCGGGATCTTTGGACTTCTTACAAGGAGAGCGGCTAAAGAAGCTGTAGGGCTTAATGTTTTAACAATGCAATCTGTGCATATCCGGCTATCCTGTCTATGAAGGAAGCCAAGCATTAAATAGTGTGGCGCTGGGCAGGCTAAAAGTAGGCCAGGCTGTTTTTGTATTTGCTGTCACATTTTATGTCGGTGAAACGATTTAACCCTTCGTAGCTGTTGACCGTGTCACCCTGAAAGGATTAACGGCCACGGAGAGGCAGCCTGTTTGTATTTAGTCTATTTTGGGTTTCCAAGTACTGTATGTTTAAAATATGTAAATGATGCAAGTTATGGAGTCGGTTTCCTGGTTTGCATCACTTCCATCAGATCCATTTAGGAATGTTAGGTGCTGGTGAACATGTCACCACTGGAGATGCTCTATTCAGATCGTTGTGCCTGGTGTTAGGGGAATCTGCTGTACAGGTTCCTACTTCCAATGGCTGGTGCTCTGTGTGAGTGAGGCTTGCAATGCAAGGGACTGGTCAGCAACTTGCTGTCACCATGGCAAACACATCTAACTCCGTGGGTAAAAAAACTGGAGCAAACATCCCCAAGATGTAAAATCTCTCATAAGTGTTTTTGAGGGCTCCACATTATCTTTTGACCTATTTGTGGTGAGTTGCAGAGCAGCGAAAGGATTAAATAACACTGGTTATGTCCTTAACTATTTTTTCTCATTGCTCTACTGTTAAGTAACACAACAAATTCTAATAACGGGTGCAATGGTATCTGTATATGTGAAAGACCTTCTGCCACGGCTTTATTAAACTTTCTATATATACAGTGTCAATTCTGACCATTCTGAATTGCCATAGTTTCCAGTGTTTGGGGTTTTGCCTCCATAAAGCTCATTGTTCCTAAAACATCAAACCTTGAGGTTGGGGATGCCAGGTCACTAAACTTGTGATACAAAGAAATGGATTTGTTTGCTTGTAGCATCACCTCTGGCTTTGGCTGTGCTTATAGTTCCGGCGACGCAGCCGATGCCGTCACCATTGCGATAGTTGCAATTCAAGTTTAGGCGACGTCACTGGTTACAAGACCAGTGACCTCATAAAAGGGGAAGGCAGAGGGACTGAGAAGCTCTCTGGCCACAAGGAGAGACAGTTGCGAAAATAAAATAACAGTGATTACCAGATTTTTGGTAACGCTGTCGCTTGGTCGCGCCGTCGCGTGCCCTATAAGCGCCAACGACGGCGACAATGCATTTGTATTGACGCAGTGTCGCCAGCATTATAAGTGCAGTCTGACAACCCAAAAGCTTCACTTATTTTCTTCAAGTCATAAAAGATAACTTTTGTACTTTATTGTTATTAAATAAACCGTCTTTAAATTCACACTAATGGTGACAACTATTTTCTTCATTCATAGTTTTCTTTTACCGTCGCTCAGGAAAAAATGGCTAAAAGTTTAAGAAGCAAATGGAAGAGGAAAATGCGGGCAGAGAAGAGGAAAAAGAATGCCCCCAAAGAACTGGCCCGGTTGAAAATTGTCTTGGCAAAAGGCAGCGATGTGTTAATGGATGAGGTGAAAGAGATTGCAACTGTGGTGACAGCTGAGAAAGTGATGGAGAAAACAAACACAGAAGTGGAAGCCACTGAAGGTGATTTGAAGGGGGGAAAAAAAGTTAATTTTATATTTGCAAAATTGTCTAATGGAGCAGTTAGTTCCCTTTGCGTGTGTTTTTTTTTTTTCTCTTTTTTCTTGGATAAAAATCAGGAGGCCCCCCAGAGCTGAAACACAATATTTTCACCTGGTTCTAGAGATGCCTACCTGTAAAAGTAATGTTGGTATCGTCCCTTCCAGAGGAAACAAAATGGTGGTTTAAATATCACGTGTTGAGCAGACCAATAGGAAGCCGCCATGTCATCCGTCGTGACTTATTGTCTCACGTGATGAGGGTGGATTTACATATGTCCAACTGTTGCTACCTTTCTCTGTTCAGCTTCAGGGACCCCATGGTTCCCACCTAAGGCCCAGCTGCACGCGCCCACACTGCTGCCTTGCTTGCCGGCGGCGCGTGCAAGTCACTACACTGTGGTCTGCAGTTAACTTTTTCCGGCACGGGGCCAAAACAGGTCGGGTGGGAGGGGCCATCACACAAACTCAAAGCACAGCACTGCCTGTCTTCAGATTGGCTGCTGCGATCTAATCTGTGATTGGTTCCCTTGCGTGTGACGCGTCACTGCGCAGGATCACCAGAGGCTTGTAGCTCCGGCCGTCTGACGCGTCACAGCACGTAGTCAGCCACGGAGGGAGGAGGCAGCGGGGACCACCAGAGTGCAGGTAAGGGTCTGGTTGCCCGAGCGCGCCGCCGACCGCAGCGGGTCCTCAGCCTAACTGGGGGAAGAGGTTGGAGGCAGGGTGTGGACACTGCTTTATATCAACTTGGGTTTCTGTTCTACCACAAAATTCTGTGTTTTTAACAATATGTATATTTTTATTTTATTCTGATTGCACCAAAGCTTTATCGCAGATTGCTCTACCTCATCAATATAATACTATTTAGTGCAGTTATTGAGTGTCTTTGAAAAGAGCAGCCTAGTTTAACACTGCTTTATCAAGGTGACCACTTCTGATCTTTTATTCACTAAACTATTCCTTTTTAATATGGTTTGATGGAACAGATTTAAAATAACTTACATTTTGCTATAAATGCAAATTTCTTTTGTTTGCTTATCAAAACTTGGACTTTCCGGTTTGCAAAAATGGCATCTAGTTGTCCATCAGCAAGGTACAATCTGATTTCCGTGATGTCTTGCAACAGCCTTGGTTTCATGATAGGATCAGGATCTGGTGTAAAGAGATTTTCTCACAGATATCTGTAATACATTTGCATTTCACCATGGAATTTGAATCCGTAAATAGAGCCGCATGATTATGAACAGAGACGTTTATCACCATGAGGTGGTGGGATATTCTGATGTTTGTTGTGTTGTGTCCACTTTGTTGTTTGAAAAAGTATCAATTTCAATCTAATGGAACATGAATGTGTTTTTGTTTTTTCCCCCACATGTCTAGGGCATGTGATGTTATGTAAACGGGTTCTTTTGCACCTCTGGAGAATTGCATATGACATTTTTCTGGGCATTGTGCAGAGTTGCAATTTGCAAAACAAACATAATGTGTTTTTTGTCTTTTAATTGGCGATGTTCCAAAAACAAGTTACTATTTGGCAGAATACTGGTTTAGATGGACATGTTTTCAAATGAGGCAAAATAGCTTGGGCAATAAAACAATATCTTGGTAATATGGTTTATGCATATTAAACTTGGTACTTGTTGGTCATATATTTTTTATCTATAGGATACAATGTAAATAAAGCAGTATTATGTGTTCTCCATTATTTTAAAATAACTGCTGATGTTTCTTCTAACAGTTATTTTATCTTTGCATCTGAGGGTTTAAACTTTAACAACTTAGTTATCTTTGGGATTCTTGCAAGAGCAGTTAAGTCTTCTACTGAGATGTCAAGAAGAGGGGTGGAGATATTGTAGCACTCTAGGGGGGAGGGGGTGGAAGGAAAGTATAAAAAAAAAACCTTTATTTAGGGGGTGGAAGAAAAGTATAAAAAAAAAACCTTTATTTAAAGAAGCAAAGCACAAAGTAAAGAATTTAGTGCTTATGGACAGTGAGCACCTCAAAACCACATTAGTCTACAACCTACAGTACAGATTCTGTAAAATGAGTGTCCAAAATCTACATGCAACATACGTGTATATCAAATATATATATAATCTCCTCAGCCCTTGTTGATCAACTGCTGGTTGAAGGCCCCAATGATTTATATATGTATATTTTGTAGAAAAACTTGGCCGGTAAAAGATTCTGTGCACTACATGTTGTGGTAGGATACAATGCACTTCTTGCATGAAGTAGCTGCTGAAAGTATCTTGCTTGTGGTTAGATACAAATAATTTAGTGCCAACACTTAATTTGGACAGTTACGTATAACCGAATTATCCTGTACATTGAAATCACCATTTCCTTAGTGCAGTTGTTCAGGAAGCCAGATCGACATCTAACAAACTGAGGTGTGACTAAATTAAATGACCCCAGAGTGTAATTCTTCTTCGTTAAACTTCCAGCTCTCTTGATGAATGATAAAATGAAATAATTATTCTCTCCATACATTTGTTTTTCCGAGGTGCAAGTTAGAGCCTAGTAATGTGTAGTAAGTGCTGAACATATGGCGTCCATAACACTGTCATCATGCAGAACATGGTTACATTACACACCTCACTTTCTCCGTACCAATTACTGTCCTTTGGCCGATTTTTAATATCAGGATATTTGTTGTTCGTAGAGTACAGCTTGGCATAATACATTTTAAGATGCCTAAATTGAAATTCTCCCCCACCCCTGCCTTGCTGGGGTTTATTTTAAAATCAGATCTAAAGAAAATTACCCAAACTGCTGTCTGCTACCAAGGGAACCCTAAAATCATGGTTTCAATTGTTGACAGACTTTCATTTAAAGCCTAATCAATATATTACCTTTTTTATTTTTCTCAAATACACAAGCACAGCAAGCCTTAGGCCTCGTCCATGGTTGTTGCTTGCTGGCGGAGGCGCGCTTCCGCTCAGCACTGAGCCCCTACAGCCGCAATTAGAGCGGCTTTAGTAGGGGCTCGCCTATGCTTGCTTCCACAAGCGCAGGTCTTAGGGAAATATAACATTTCCCCGCTTGCCGGAGCGCAGGGCCGGTCACGTGAGCGGTTCGCCCAATGAGGGCGAACCAGCTCCGTGACGTCACTGGCCCGCCCCCTGACGGCGCGCAGGGAAAGCACCCGCAAGACCAGGGAAAGCACCCGCTTTCCCTGAGCCTCAGCACGCCAGCGGGAAGCTTGGCCGAGGCCTAAATCGCAAGTATGCTAATATTACAGAAATCGAGAAAAGGCAACAAACTGAATATTTAGTTTGTATTTGATAGTTGGCCTTTTTGGCTCCTTTAAATTGGTCCCTTAATCACCCATTTTAAACACCTTATTGCTGTAATTGGCTTTTCCATAAAGGAAAAATGTGACTACCGTTTCACACGAAGTTTGGGCTTTTGCTATTGCTGATTTTTGTAAAATCATTTTTTTATTTCAGGCGACTCCGGTAAGATGGACATGGATTTAAAACGGAACAAGAAAAGCCTTCTTGATCAGCACGGTCAGTATCCAGTATGGATGAATCAGAGGCAAAGGAAGAAGCTGAAGGTTCAACGAGGGAAAAAGAATGGAAAATCCAAACTTACCAAAGGATTAGCTTGGTAGAAATGAGGAGCACAGCCTACATTCTATGTACTTTCCTACAGCCTCCTGGGAGATTCCATCTACTGGTCTCTGCTGCCACAAAGGCCTGTGAAGCAATGGATGCTTCTCTGCAGCAAATCCGTTAAAAAAAACACATCTGGCAAATGAATGGGGAAGTAACATAAAGGCATCTAAGAGTAATACTTAATTTTTGTTATGTTTTTAATCTTCAAATCTCCAGCACCTGTAAATGTATGGTCTGCATCTTTGTTTCCAAAGGCTAATTTTGTATGCGGTCTCCATGGTGGTAGTGGTCTGCAGTGCATTGCTTACGTTTGTCATGAAAAATGGCGTCGACACGTTGTGTCGGCGCCTGCATCCTTTTTAGCATTTGCTAATAATTATATCTTTCTTTTATGTGCGGTGATGCCATCTCTGCACTGTCACAGGGACTCTCATGTATTGTATGCATCTCAAGAAAAGAAGCGGCTGAGATACCACACAAATGTCAAGGCTGTTCTGCGATAATCTTTAAATGCATACTGTCATGTAAGGAAATAATAAATATTTTTAAAGAGTAAGCGATTTTAAAAATCTTGTACTAAATGATATATATATATATATTTTTTTTAACTTCATTTAAAGCTGCAATACTACATTCCGTGTGTTTCTACATTCCTGCCTAAGCTGGTGCTTGTTATAAATCTAAAAATTCTGATTGTATGCCTAATATAATGGTTGCCTTTCAGTTTGAAGCAATCCTTCAGTCAGTGTAACTTTGCTATAATGTATCCTGATATTACGAAGGTAACATTATCTATTGTTAGTTTGCAGCAGAAACTGCTGGGAATATTGCCAAAAATGGTCACAAACAGGAAAGTATTACAAAGATCTTGCACTGCTGGGGAGGTGTGCTAAACCTTGTATAGAAATCAAAGGATGATCAGTATATTAAAAATGACATTAAGCTGAATAAAAAGAAACCGTAACTTAACTAATACTACAGGACTGATTTTATAAAAAGACAAAAAAAAAACACCCATACCCCGGTTTAAGGACACTCACTTTAAGTACACTCGCGAGTAAGGACATGTCGCTCAATAGGCAAACGGCAGCTCGCGCCTATCGGCACGTCCTGAACAGCAATACCGGCTCCCTACCTATACCGAAGCTGTGCGCAAGCGGGGAGACTATAGAGCCTGTTACAAATGCGTTATCTACATCAGTTCTGCACGTATATGATGATTGCAGTATACAGTACATGCATGAATAAGGGGAAAAAGGTAGTCCTTCACTTTAAGTACATTTTCACTTTACATACATGCTCCGGTCCCATTGCGTACGTTAATGCGGGGTATACCCGTATAAGATTTTACATGTTTTGCCGCCTTAATATAATATATGGTAGAGTGGAAACATTCTACATGGATCCAAACTAACCGAAGTGCCTGACTCGCCACAATGGTTTTGTGTGCATGACATTTACTACTGATATTGTTACATTGACCTATTTTAACAAATGTATTACACTTTAGTACAGCAAGATGCTAGAATTCTGAAATGGAACGGGGAGAATGTTATAGTACAGCAGGCATTATGTGAATGTGATTTTAGTTCCTTCACTAAACTCGCATAAGCAAACACTATAAGTAAAATAGCTTATTTACTATTACATAATGTCCCTAAATTTTATAGTGGCCTAATTTGGGCTAAAAAAGGGGATGCGGTTCATCACATTGTGTTACAATTGCATAGTATGCCAACATCTTTCTGTTACACCTATGTCGGTTCCTTATCAAGGGAAACTTGCAATATAAAAGCCTACCATGATGCTATAATATCTACTGCTTCCATTTGGAAGCTCAATCCAAAACTCATTAGATTTTGGTCTTGTTATGGATTTACTGAACGTTTTCATGTACATAACCCATACAAAGCTGACATGAGGCATTTGTGTTGATCTACATGTTTAATCACGTGCTCTGGCTTCAGAATTGTGCACAAAAAAGGAAAGCAGCACTCCAAATAGTCAACTGAAGGAAAATGTTTCTTTTCCATGTTGTGGATGAAAACCTTTTTATTTGCTGGTCTTCATCCATTATAAAGTTAGGTCAGTGATTTTCAATCGGTGTTCCACGGAACCCAGGGTTTCCCTGAGGGAAAAATGTCACAATGCTGACATTTTATATTTATATGCATGGGATAAATAGGGAGAGGGTTTTTTTTTTTTTTTAAATAAATCCCAATAAAATGATTGGTTCTGTCAAAAAGTAAAGTGAACGCAGAAAAAGAAACGAGTACAAAATTTCCTGGCGTGAAGATGTGTTAAAAAAGGCAAAGAATAATCTAATGAAAACGAGTCCCAAGGGGTCTCGATGCAATTTTCCGAGAACTCAAAGTGCAGCATCTTTCAGGCTATAAGAAAATAAAAAGAATATGGTGCAGTATGGCTAATCAAAGATATAGCAGGGAATAAACAATTGTCAATTCGCTCACATTTGAGAAAATAAATATAGGCTTTTCAAATATCATTGGAGTACCCACGTTAAATCTTCTTGTATAAATAACTGAGAGCAGAAACAAAAAGAGCATATATAGTGTTAAAACCTTTACTGTAATATTTTTAAAAAGTGATAAGGGACATTCACAAACAATGAGAATAAAGGTGCATAAAGTCTGTAGGAGCGGTTCATATGTTAGCTGTACACGAGTTGTCCGTACAGCCAATAAAATTAGATGTCTGGTGTCCTCCATCATGGGTTGCATGGCCTGGATGATGTAACGTCTGGGAAGTACATATATGCTCAGCCACCCTCTTCTCCTACGCAGTTGTCAGTCTATGCGTTACGCTAGATAATTAGCTTCCTCCGGGACACTCAAATGTGCCAACCATAGCTCATATACCTTTATACACATTACCAACAAAGTCACTGCAGTATGTATCTATACAGTCATGTGAAAAAGAAAGTACACCCTCTTTGAATTCTATGGTTTTACATATAACCTCAGATGAACAACAACACATGACATTACACCGTTTCATGATTTATTTAACAAAAATAAAGCCAAAATGGAGAAGCCATGTGTGAAAAACTAAATACACCTTATGATTCAATAGCTTGTAGAACCACCTTTAGCAGCAATAACTTGAAGTAATCATTTTCTGTATGACTTTATCAGTCTCTCACATCGTTGTGGAGGAATTTTGGCCCACTCTTCTTTGCAGCGTTGCTTCAGTTCATTGAGGTTTGTGGGCATTTGTATATGCACAGTTCTCTTAAGGTCCAACCACAGCATTTCAATCGGGTTGAGGTCTGGACTTTGACTGGGCCATTGCAACACCTTGATTCTTTTCTTTTTCAGCCATTCTGTTGTAGATTTGCTGGTGTGCTTGTGATCATTGTCCTGTTGCATGACCCAATTTCGGCCAAGCTTTAGCTGTCGGACAGATGGCCTCACATTTTACTCTAGAGTACTTTGGTATACAGAGGAGTTCATGGTCGACTCAATGACTGCAAGGTTCCCAGGTCCTGTGGCTGCAAAAACAAGCCCAAATCATCACCCCTCCACCACCGTGCTTGACAGTTGGTATGAGGTGTTTGTGCTGATATGCTGTGTTTGGTTTTCGCCAAACGTGGCGCTGTGCATTATGGCCAAACATCTCCACTTTGGTCTCGTCTGTCCAAAGGACATTGTTTCAGAAGTCTTGTGGTTTTTTTAGATGCAACTTTGCAAACCTAAGCCGTGCTGCCATGTTCTTTTTAGAGAGAAGAAGCTTTCTCCTGACAACCCTTCCAAACAAACCATACTTGTTCAGTCTTTTTCTAATTGTACTGTCATGAACTTTAACATTTAACATGCTAACTGAGGCCTGTAGAGTCTGAGATGTAACTCTTGTTTTTTTTTTCATTTTCTCTGAGCATTGCCCGGTCTGACCTTGGGGTGAATTTGCTGGGATGTCCACTCCTGGGTAGATTGGCAGCTGTCTTGAATGTTTTCCACTTTTGAAAAATCTCACTGTAGAATGATGGACTTTAAATTGTTTGGAAATGGCCTTATAACCCTTCCCAGATTGATGGGCAGCAACAATTGCTTCTCTAAGATCATTGCAGATGTCTTTCCTCCTTGGCATTGTGTTAACACACCTGAATGCTCCAGACCAGCAAACTGCTAAAACTTCGGCTTTTATAGAGGTGGTCACACTTGCTGATGATCAATTAATCAAGGGCATTTGATTAGCAGCACCTGTCTGCTACTTAGCATCTTAATTCCTATGGAAGCAGTAAGGGTGTACTTCGTTTTTCACACATAGCTTCTCCATTTTGGCTTTATTTTTGTTAAATAAATCATGACACGGTGTAATATATCAAGTGTTGTTGTTCATCTGAGGTTGTATTTACCTAATTTTTAGACCTGCTAAGGAACAGATGATTGTTATGTCCTGATATGTAAAACCATTGAATTCAAAGAGGGTGCACTTTCTTTTTCACATGACTGTATATATATATTTATCTGACTTGAGAAAGTGCTCTACGGATGTGGTGTTCAATGAAAGAGCATTAGAAATGATACGGCTATTCGAATGTAGGGGTTATAGTCATAAACGTATTGAGAGAGGCTACAATCTTAGCATTGCAAGTAACAGAGCTCTTTCACTTAAACCCAAACCTAAAAAAAATGATTCCATAATACGTTTCATAGGGGCTTATAATGAGCGCTGGTCAGATTTATGTAATATTTCAGAAAAACATTGGTCAATTTTATGTACTAATCAGGAACTTAAATCGGCTTTGGGAGAGAAAGTTACTCAACCAAAATGTGCTCGTGGCGCAAAGTGACCATAAATAAACAATAACGTGCAAATAAACTCAGTGATTAATAAACACTGAAAACACATATACTGTTACTCCATATGTAGATCCTCTGGTTCATAGGCTCCTTGATGACCTCATATGTAGAAAAAGACAAATGCAGTGGGTATAGTGCATTAACATTTACTGAAGTTGACAACACAGAGGGGAAAGGAATAAAACTCACACTCTCCCCGCTGGTATAATCGCAAGAAGTGTGACTTTGGGTGCACTTCAACCCTCCTCCCGAACCCGCTGCTTGGCGTGCACAGAAACACGTGTGCCGGTCTCCTCCGTCAGCGCCTCTCACCCGCGACCGGAGCCTCCCGTCTGTTAGACACGCAACAGCTGCCTCAGCAGTCTCATCCAATAGTGATTGGATAATAAGAGGAATATCAGGGAAAATATTAGAAAAATCCTCCCTTACCCCATTATTAATAAAAGCCCTACTAGGGTAGAATGAATGTCATACCTTGGTGATGTTGATTGCACATGGTGGTGAATAAACGTACATGAACATCCGAAATTTAGAAAAATAACCTTTTTCTAATGTGAATTTGAGATTTAAAGTTCTGGTTTAATGTTTTCTAGAGGTACAGGTATGTCTTCCACGCAGCCCCATACGGGTGTAATTAGGTCAGCATGAAGTCTTGCTAGTAGAGATGTGTGAAATGAGCACATTTTTCATTTGTCTCTCATCCATTAATTTGGTGACTGTTTTGCGAACTAGGCAGATTTCGCAAAAATAAATGCAAATTGTGGCCTGCTGGCGAATTTGACCAGAAATTGGCATACCTCTACTTGGAAGTAAGTGTCTAGTGTTAGTCTCCTGTATGTTATTCTACCGGGCTTTACATTTTTCTTTGTCTATAGCAGCGAGAGGCAACGGTAAAAAAGGAAATATCTTGAATATGGTAAGTAATGTCATTTTGGGCGATACGAAATTCTGCATAGGATCTTTGTGCAAAAGAAATAAAATGTCATATTGTGTTATTTCCTTTCATTGTTTACATGAGGCTAGATGACAGGATAAACACTGACCTCTCCCACCTCACTGGGATATTTATTATTTAGTTATCATACACATGCTCCTGGTGGAACACTACTCTGAAATACTGAGGTCTTTCACTGTGGAACATATATACTGTATATATATTTGTTTACATTATATGAGTTCTCCTAATTGTAGCCCATGTCGCATTCGCTAGGTGGAAATCAAGGCCAAACTTGTTACGGCTAATCCACCATTACCCTGCCTCATTTCCCTGAGGAATGTTTATGCATCCATTGTATATAATATTTTACTGCATAAAAAAGGTATATGTGTTTCGTTTATATATTGTATTCAGAAGCTATAATCTTGGAAACTGCTACACCACATGCATTCCTTAATATAAGACTATTTGCCAATGCAGACATCTGTAACGGAGAGAAAATATGGTGAATGACGTGTTATGATTTTTATAGAACATCAGAACTACAATTATATGTATTTCTTTCCTATATAGCACTGCAGAGTACACAGTGCTGTACATATAATTTGTTTCAAGTGTGATTCCCTACTTGCAATCTAAACTTTTGTACCTGAGACACAAGGGGATAAAATGACATGCCTGCGTTCATAAGGAGCCTACACGGGTCCTCCAACCAGTTTTACCAGCGTTCCCGGACAGTGACTTTACCAGCAAACCGTGACTACTTTGATCTGCATGTAACCCTCCCTGCCCGGCTCCTAGGGAGTTTACATCGAAGGTCTCATATTGGCTTACTCAGAGGGTATTACCTTGTCATGGTGCTGGATTTGTGTGGCTGGGAGGTGCAGTAGCAATGATGGGCACCAGGAACTTTATTAATTCAAAAGCAGCTTTGTTATTGTGCTGCTCTCTCTGTCTGTGATCAGTGTCTCTCTCGCAGACACTGCATGCCACCTTGTGTCGATCTGTAGTGGGGCAAGCTATGGGCCCTCCGATGAGGTTGGTTCAACTATCCCTCGTGGCTGTGCCCTGTTGAGCCACTCATGGCATAGGCTGCCCCTATATGAACCATTCTTAAGGCCACTATCTAAACGATACACTTTACTTAACGGTAAAACAAAAAGAGGATCCTATCCTAATTAAACACTATATACAATGAGATCTCTCCTCCATGTCTCCTCCAGGGATCTGAGTTCCAGAAGCTTCCCTTTTTCTATTTAAACCCCAGCCTGATGTTACTGTCTCCAGGCAGAAAGGGGTGGGACTTAACTTCTGCGGAGTCACCCAGCACCATGTGATGGGGAAGGGGCATTACTTTGTGTGGGCCCACATAGTTAACCCCTTGCTGCCGCAGTAATCCCAAAGGGGAGTTACATGTACAAGGCACAATTTAGTATTTTATTGTTATATACTGTATTATTAGTTGGCTATTTCATAGCAATACTGAAGAATACTTCTTATGGAAATAACAGCACCCAGAGATTGTTTGACCACCATCACTGCGGTTGATATCTCACTTCCCTTTCATTCCATTGATACTCACATGTGGTCTGTCACCTTTATTGGTGTAGAACAAACGAGAAAATATGCCAGTACTGTTCAGATGTTTTTAATTCACTGCATTGAATTTTCATTACTTTTCTCAGCATGGCCGTGAGATTTTTATAGCTCATTCTTACAGATAGTGTGCTACTTAATGTTTGTGTGCTGAGGTTCAAGATGCTTTGTATTTCGAGTTGAATGCACACAGGATGCTTTCAATCAAGATTTATATATATGTTTCTGGCTTCCCCCTGTTTTAGGCTTCTTGATGTGCTGTGACCAGATAGCCTTCTTTAGATAGCTTTTCAGAGCCAACGTTTTCTTCCAAATAGGATGTTGCAGCATTAAAATGTCCAGAGCTTCGCATAGTGTATATACCTTTGTGCTTGTGAGACAATATTGATATGACAATGGGAATGTGCTAGCCCTGTGATATAAGCACTGTCATAAAGAGACTGAATTGTTATTCAAGAATTGCAACAGCTGCTTATTTAATTTGACAATAGTACACTAAAAGGTTATGTCCATAAACCTAGGTTATAAGCCCTTCGAGGTAAAGATAAATGGTGTATTCAGACCTTCTAGGACAAAAGTTTATAAATGATAGTGTCATGTGTAAAATGTTGAATGCAGCGTATTTCGATCCGAGGTGGGAAGGGAGCGATAATTTCGGGAACACGCCAAAATGAAAAAAACATGAAAAAAATAATGGTGCAGTAAATCAACACACTATTGGAGAAGTATATTCTTTGCTCTGTAGAAATGCCTACGTACAGCAGGTAGGAATATAAACAGCAGTGGTGTACACACTCAGTAGATACAAGTCAGGATCCCCAGCAATGTAGGAACTCGGACAGGAGATATAGCAGGATATATTCCTCAGACAGGGGATGGTGCAGGAGATGTGGCAGAATCAATTCAATGCGTGGTTATTCATGGAAGACAAAAGCGGACCATGGTATAGATCGCAATGTAAAATTTATAGTATAAAAACAAGGTAAGAATCATACTCACAATAAGTACATCACATATGTACATATAAGAGTTTTCTTGAGACAGTAGAGTGCCGGACCCATGTGGAACAACTGGCTGTGTCGTCTCTCTCTAACTCCCGTCGTGCCGCTGATGGATGGCGTCTGACGTCACATCCGGTATGGGAGTGACGATGTCCGTTCGGGAACCAGGGAGACGAACAGCAGGGAATCAACAGCAAACTCCGGCGTCTTCACTTCAGAAGCAGCTGCAGCAAACTGACGAATAGCTCTACGCGTTTCGCTGTACTAAGACAGCTTCCTCAGGACCAAGATACCACCCCTAGTGGGTACACACCAATATATAATGTATCCAATTAAAACAAATTAATCAATCAATAAATTTTCACACAGGTTCGCCTTAAACAAGGTACATAACTCTGTGGTCAAAACGGCGCAGTATCACAATTAATACATTGAATCTCTAGCATTCTAACCTAAATAGCTGGCCAATATATCAAATAATTAATATTCGAACTCATAATGGACGGGAGAGAGAAGGAGAGAAAGAGGTTATTAGTATATGTATGAAAACACAGTTTATATTGTCCATTTTATATACAAATCTTTTCTTGGGTAAATCATATAGCATTACATATTTATTATGTTGGTAGTACATCTTTAAAATTGGGAGAAGACGATTGGAAGTGAAAAAGTAGAATAGATATCCAAGAGAGAAGCCACAGCAGGTACGAACGATCTGAGCAGTAAGAGCATGGAATGATTACATAATTACATAAGAAATGGGGCTAATTCAAAATTGGCATTCAGACCAATCGGTATAAGGGTATTCAGTCTATGGATCCAATACATTTCCCGTTTGCTCAGATCTACATCCCTGCTGCGACCTCTCCAATGTTGCAAAACATTTTCAATGGCAGTGAATTTTAAGCCCTTTGGGTTTGAACTATGATATTTCGCAACATGTTTTGATACACTATGTGTTAAAATGCCTCGTCTGATATTGCTAAGATGTTCTACAATACGTGTTCGAATTGCTCTTTTGGTTTTTCCCACGTATTGTAACCCACACGGGCATTCCAAAACATAAATAACATATTCCGTGTAACAGTTTATGTATTGTTTAATCTTAAAATCTTCTTTACGGTTGTTACACCTAAAATTATTTTTATCTAGTTGTTTGTGTTCGCAAGCCTTACAGGTCGAACAACCATAAAAGCCCTCTATATTTTTAAACCATTCTTTGTTTTTAGTCTCTAGTTTTCTTATAGCACTTGGAGCCACAATATTTTTTATATTTTGTGCTTTTTAAAAAATTATTTTTGGGTGTTCTGGAAGTTCATTCTTTAAAATTGGATCGTTTCTCAAAACATGCCAATGTTTCCTTATTATTTTGCTAATGTTGTTTGCTTCCTTATTAAATGTGGTTAAAAAGGCTGTGTCGAAGTGATTATTAGTACTCTTAAGTCCACCTTTTGGTTCTAACAATTCCTTTCTATTTAAAGATTTGGCTTTGTTAAATGCTGTGTCTAAAATATCTCTCTTGTATTCCTTTTGAATAAAGCGTGATTCAAGTATTTTACATTGTTCATCAAAAACAGTGTCTTCTGTGCAGTTCCTACGCATTCTCCTATACTGGTTGTAAGGTACATTACTGTTGTAAGGAAACTGTACATATTCCTTGGAAGGTTGAGAATCTTTTCTGGGTTCACCCTATAATACATAGTGTTCACTTTATTTCATTATTTTTGCACTTATATCACATTGTGGGTGTTTTTAGCGCCGATCCGAATCACTTTGGTTTACGTGAATGCAGCGTATTGACACCATTACCCCCCCCCCGTTCCTCCCAACAAACAACTATTTTTAAATAATGATTACAATAATGTTAAAATATTATGTTGTTTGGTGATGGGACTGTTTTCCAATCCTCCGAGGTGAATTGCTGCTTTTATTTATTTTTTTCTTCTTTATTTTGAATAGTAAGCAAGTATATAGTTCATCTGCTAGAATACAGTGGACTCAGAAACAAGCCAAACATAACAGTTTTGCTGATTTTCATCCTGTTATTTTAAGGGCGATTACATCATTCTAAGGAACTAGAGAAAGGGAACCCTCTGAGAGCAAAAAATCCCATCAAATTTAAACCTCCACTAAAGTCGTGATATAAAAAGCTTTTAAAGCAATTAAAGAAAAATCCTCTGGTGTGAATGTGAAGTGAAAGGAAAACACTTGAAAAACGTGAGTATAAAAGATACTTAAATGTATACGATACAATTTCATACGGTATGATGCAGCTTCAGAACGAGACTTTTTCCAATAGTCAGATAGGCATAGAACAGGAACTTCAGAGCGCAGAATATTCCACAGTATATAAAAATAAGTGAAGAAAAATATATAGCGCTTTTGGATAAAATATAATAGATCCAATAGTTAAAACTGGACCAATTTTCCCACTATAAATAAGATCAAAACAGATGTTTAAATTGTTTATTGATGACATTTTCAAAATGATTTCTCTTTCTCATATACTATGTATATTAACTATTTAAAAAAAATATATGCTATCATTCTAAATTACATCTTTTCCCTTACAAGAAAATGCATCCGCAATAATTATGTGTCTCTCAATGTTTATTTCCATATAGAATATTTGTGGTAGAGCTGTAAAAATATGCCACAAAATACATTTATATATCTGATTGCGCTGTAGCGCACTTTCCCCCACCCTATGGGACATATGGCGGCTACTGTGTGTGTGTTGCGTTACCTGTGGCTCACAGGAGGCCTGAACCTCCACTGCTGGGAGCCTGGGGTGTACCTGATCCCTCTGGTGACAGCGCCTCCACCTGGGCGGGATCCTAACTATGTTGGATAACCCTGTCACAGGACCCAATGCAATAATACACATACTGATAAAGACAACAGTTTACTGCATGCATATGAAAAAGGAATAACAATATAACACCCACACCAAATAGGCCATGCACCGCCGTAACCCACAGTGCCCTCCAACGCAGTGTTCACACCCTGATGGGATATTCCCCAAAGTACTGAGGTGCCCCTGGGCACCCAACCACTCTGGTGTCCACAAGAGTCAACCCACCCAATGTGTGCGATAGCGCTGCCCACAACAAAAGTGTGATTTTTTTGGTGCACTTGGTGAGATGATGATACCTGCCGGGTGCTCCAGACCCTGGTCTCCTCAGCGCACCAAATGTAACAACTAAGTTGCAGGGGAATCCTGGTGCCCTATTGGCTGCTGTGGGTCATGTGATGTTGCAGCCCTATGGCCTTCTGGGGGCTGTAGTCCCTGGGAAGCCCTCTCTCAAATGGCCGCCGCTTGCGCTGTTGTACTGCGCATGCGCGAGTTTGTAATGGACGCCGGACTATGGGGAGACACTGAGCATGCGCAAGAGTTAACTGGGCATGCGCGGCCCATTCTAACATGGCGGTGCCCTGCAACGGGAGCCGCCACAGACCTCGGGCGACCCGGTCGATCTCCCTAACCACCCGCTGGCTCCTGCACTTGCCGAGCGTACCCTGCACCGCCGCAGCCGCATCGGGAGGAAGGTAACCACGGGGAACCCAGGGGGGACCTGCCTACAGCGACGTGACATCATGACACAAAAAAAACATTTAAACTGGAACTAGAACCGGATAGTTCAAAGTCCCAGAGGAAGCCAGAGACCCTCAGATCTGCAAGATGATTGCACTGACATCACACCGCTTCCATTGGTGACGTCATCTGGAGGCGATGCACAAGCTGCTGAGTGCTGGAGGATTTGGTGTCCGATACTGAGGGACAGTCCTGGCGTCTCTTTTTAGACTTTGATGGTCTTACATTTTATTGCAAACCAGCCAATTTGTGAGTTGGATACCTTTTTACTTCTGAGTATAATATATAAAGCATTATTGCACTATATTTGTCTCTCTATTTAAACCCTTACATATTTTGGGAAAATATATTTCCAGTCCTATGGCGACGCACATGAAAGATCAACTATCCGCATAGAGGAGATTTTAACCCTCAATACAAATGTCTGAATAAACCTACCATCACGTGATTAGTACTGATCTTGTTCACTCAATTATTGACTGATTATTCTAGCAGTGTTGCACTATATATTTTTCTTCACTTATTTTTACATATTGTGGGATATTCAGCACTCGGAAGTTCCTGTTCTATATCATTCTAAGGACGCCAGTTTATTTTCACCTACACGTATGTGCCATGTGGGATTAACCTTATAAAGAGCATCACAAACACATAGACCACAATACAATAATTTGACTTCACTTTAGGTGACTTCACAAAATGCGTCAGGGACTGGCAAACTGTCAGCAGTGTTGTAGCAAGTTAGTATCTATAGCCCCTAATTAATAAGATGTGTAGCGCGTTTTCCTTGTGAAGGAAGCTCTTAGTTCGACCCGTTACCTGTGCAATGACTGGAAGAATACCTACTCTCTTCTATTCTGAGAACTGTAAAGGTAGTCCTCGCTATCCAACGTTTCACTTTACAGGGAATGGCATATCCAACACTTTACAATGCAACCCTATGGGCTGTTTTTCGACGCCGGAATGCGTTATCCAACGCTCACCGCCACTGATTAACATGGGACTCACTTTACAACGGTTTCACTATCCAACGCTACTTCCAGAACGGATTCCGTTGGATAACCGAGGACTGTCTGTATATACAATCGGCTCTATAGCCATTATGGACCATCATAGGGCCCTGAAATTCACAAGGGTGTTGTAGTGGAGTAGGAATAAGGATACACTCATATGCATGTAAAGTCTCTACCATTGTTAACAATATTTCATGCGTTACTTTTTAGATTAAGCCCTAAAGGCCCAGCTGTAATTAGCACAGCGACAGATACAATAGCATGGTAAAACTTTCTAATTTCTTTCACACAAATACAAGATGGTACTACCGCGTCAGCCTGAAGAACAGACATAGAAAAGTAAGGTATAAGCTGTACCTTTAATAGCTAAATCATGGGTAACAAATCTGTCTTAAAGGGCTTATTTTTATCCTGAAATCTTGCACTCTTTTTAAGCACGAGTTAGCTGATAAACGCGTCACTTCTACCTCACTTTTCGATTTCTACTTTCTTTAGGAGCCATCAGCTAAATTAGAAAAGAGCACTGCAGAGATGGTAAAATCCTGGCATCAGGTCTTCATCATAAAGCAATTAGAAGAAAATGAATCATAGTCGTAATTTAAAAATGCTTTCTTTATGTAGGTGGTAAAAGGTGTAATCCAAAAATCTAATGTCAATTAAACATATCATATAAGAAAGTGTTAGTTACAGCCCTAATTTTTTCAAATGAAAAATAACCTCAACATCCCCTGACCTACAATTACTTTTTTTCTTAGAATTGCCACTATGTCCTGGGTACTTCCTTTCCCAGAACCCCCTGCTTGTTCTTTGTCTCCTGTTTATTTGCTTTCCACCCCAAGTGAGGGCTGAAATTAAAACTTTATCTGATTCAATCTGACATGCTGTTCTGTGCCAGGGACTTTTAAAGGGATTTTTTTTTTTTTCCATTTAAAAAAATCCAATGAAGCCAAAGAATTGTTGAAAAAGAGACCTTTATATTCATCGAGTGTAATAGTTTATGTAATGCTATAATGGGTCAGAAATGTATACTTACATTAAATAAAAGGAATGGTCCCCTGTAGGGTGATATGTTAACTATAGTATATAAGGGCTAGAACAATAATACTTTCCTATTACAGTAAATGGCAGTCAGACCACTTCTGCACCAATACACTTCCTTTTGCTTTAACCGACTTTGCTAATTATTTTATATCTTTCCAGTGCTGCTTTAAGGCACTACCGGGGCCTGGGTGAAGTATAAAGTGCTGAAATGAGCCCCACCGGCTTTTAGGAAAATACCATATAAGTTGATAAACTATATTATATATGAATCAATATTCCTACTTCCCCTGCTTTAATTTGCATACTTATGGCCGATTGTACAGCAGTCTTGAGAAGCAACGAGCATTGCGATTGGTTAAACTGCTTCAGATTCCTTTTTGTTTTTTTTTTGCTTTTGATTTTCACTTGTTGTTTTAGGATGATCTAAAGATGACAAATATAGAAACTCCCACCCCTCAGTACATTTTCTCAAAAATGGCGTTCCCGCCAGAAAAACGGGACCGCATGGGCTTGCAAAGCCAGGTGCAAGCTTTCTGCAAAAGTTAGTGCAAGCTATTCGGCGCCAAACCAACGTCCCGCCCATCTCTGCGACTGGCTCACCCGGAGCCAAGTCACTCCTTGATCTGCCATGCCCCACCCTATATTCCACCTAGGGGACGGGGCAACACCAAGAGCCAATCAGAGACCACCTCTGTCATGGGAGGAGTCAACCACACTCTGCCTTACCCTGGCTCAGTTCCACGGAGCTGAGCCAGAGGAAGGAGCTACCTTGCCTTATTGCCGCTTACTACCACTACGTAAGAATATTCCAGAAATATGTCTGCTTTGGAGTTGGCTAACTATTCGCTACCAGGAGGCTACCTGGTAGTCACTAGTAACGGCCAACACCACCTGCGCTGTGTCTGCACAAATTGCTGGCTCCCTGGGGGTGACGCCAGCCCCACTATGAGGGGCCAACACTGCAGGCCTTATTCATGCAGCCTGCCAGCCCTGGACCGCCGACATTTTCCAACCCATTGATCGGACCTCCACACCAATCGGTGCAGCCCCAGTAGAGTTCTATGCTGCCGCTGATATCGTGGGCCCTGACCATCGCGTCCGGATGCCCACGTGGTCTGGTGCCAAAGGTACCTACTCTTGTTTATGACAGAGCCCTCATGCTATATGTTGCGGCCTTCCTGACCCATACAGCGCAGGGCCACCCGTGGGCCCTGTTACCTGTGACCAGAGTCCCCAGTGTACCAGTGCCAGAGATGGGATCCACCTAGCTACCTCTGACAGTTCCAGGACCGGAACCAGCGCAATCTGTTCCCGACCGGGAGGGTGAGTTGACTGACCCGGGGGTGTTGGGTGCGCTTCCCCTGGCGACGCGGGAGTGGGCAAGCTCCATGCCAATGGCTGCCAGGGAATGTGAGGTGCCCCGACATCGCGGCCCGGAGGAGGTGTCCTTGACCTCCTCAAAAGATGAGACCAGCCGTTTCAGAACTTCGGAGGAAATACCAACTTTTACCTGCAGTCGGAGGAAGAGTTCCGATCCAGAGGCGTCCATCCAGAGGGCCGTGGTGTATCCGGAGCCCCGGAGGAGCCCCACGCCCGAGGACAATTCCGGAGCAGTGAAGGAGCCGCCTGCGGAGGAACCTGTGGAGCCAGAGGACGTCCCTTACCTTCGGATGGGTGAGGCTTCAATATCTTACTTCCACCAGGAGTCTCCTGCGGCCTACCTGAATTAGGCCTTGCCCCCGCTGCCTACTACAGCGTCCGCTGCGCGCACGAAAGCCCTCCCCGCAATGGCGCCAGGCCCGCTGCGAGGGGGGGCCGCAGCGCTCGCGTGAGAGCTACTCCTGCTCTTAATAGAATTGAGAGCAGGACTCGCGTCGAGCGATTAGGCACGCCCCCCGGCGGTTCAGCCAATGAGTGCGAACCTGCCGGGTGACGTCATGGCCGCGCCCCCGTCACTCCTCCGCCACGCCCCCCCCCCCGGCCTCTCCTCCTGCAGTGAGCTGCAGACCGGGGAATCGGCTGAACGCGCCGCCAAAAGCGCGCGCGCGCGTTACAGCTGAGATACCGTGGCCTTAGCCTCAGGAGCAAGGCGGGGCCTTGTTCGGTGTGCTGCGGGGTGACGCACTTCCGGCGATGCCGGACTTGACGTCCTCGGTGCCGCCGGGCCGGTACCTGCCTGGAAATCTCGCGAGACCAGCCTGCCATGATGACGTCACCAAGATGTCCGCCGCTCAAGCTGCGGAACCTCCACTGAGACCTTCAGTGGTGAGTGATGAAAGTGCGGGAAAGGAAGGAAGCAGCGCTACATATGTAATGCTATGTGCACATTGCAGTGTGTTTTAGAATCTGTATCATTGTCTTTGTGTGTAAATCAGTGTCTAATTGTGTTATTCATGTGCGTACATGTGTGTCCATCAATATGTGTTAGTGAATTTGTTCTTTGGGGTGGTATTATGGCACAGCAGTTATAAATGGCAGAGGGTATCAGTAAACTTGTATTATTATAAAATATTTACACACTCCCCTGCTTGCTGTAAAGAACCCTTTAGAATAAAGTAAGTGACATTTCCTTTCCACCAATCTAAATGGGTGTGTCAATGTGGAGTCCATGGGGTGAAAGTATTATAGATAACCTAGTTCTTCTATTTTTGCGAAGTAGCTGCAAAATCATTATACTTACCCAAGTTGTCCTGCTGGATACTGTTATCCTGCAGTATAACTTGGGTAAGTATAATGATTTTGCAGCTACTTCGCAAAAATAGAAGAACTAGGTTATCTATAATACTTTCACCCCATGGACTCCAAATTGACACACCCATTTAGATTGGTGGAAAGGAAATGTCACTTACTTTATTCTAAAGGGTTCTTTACAGTAAGAATAATAGTAACTTAGATTGTAAGCTCTTCAGGGCAGGGACTCCTTTGGCTATTGTTTAATGGCTGAAGCGCTTATTCCCATTATGCGTTATAATATTATCTCATGGGTATTATTGCTTTAAAGCGCTATGTACCTGGATGGCACTATATAAATAAAGATATTCATAAATACATAATATTTTTACATGGCTACCTTTTCCCACAGTGAACAAACCTAATTAAGATTTGCCTGTAAGGCTGCGGCCACGCTACCGCGACGCGCGCTCATGCTTGAGAGCGGTGACGTCACCAACTCTCTAAGCATGAGCGCTAGGCTGTCCTTCTGCAATTTGCGTGCGCGAGCATGGAGGTGGGGGGGGGGGGGGGGGATTATAACCGAGGACTTCCTGTATTGCAATATTTAAAGGTACTCAAAAAAAACCATTTTTAGAGAAAGCCAGAAGGTGGCACCCTTGGCTTGAACTACAGTATTTATCTTCAAAAAGGCACAGTCCAGTTTAGCAACACACCGTAGCTGCTATAAAGAGGAACCAGCTATATGCAATAGTTTCTCTACAAATCATTCATTTTTTTAAAAGAATTTACGAGATACAGTATACTTAAAAGGTTTACAAATGTAGGTCCTAAAGTGTAACCATAAATAGCAAGAAACTGACCATGTGTTCTCTGGCTAGGGAATTACTGACTGTCTGACAGGAGTGGCCAACTCCAGTCCTCAAGGGCCAACAACAGGTCAGGTTTTAAAGATATCCCTGCTTCAGCACAGGTGTCTCAATCAGTGGCTCAGTCGTTGACTGAGCCACTGATTGAGACACCTGTGCTGATGCAGAGATATCCTTAAAACCTGACCTGTTAGTAGCCCTTGAGGACTGGAGTTGGCCATTCATTGTCTATGATATGATTTCTATAAATAAATGCTACAAACAGAGTGCTTTGATTCCTTGTCAAACAGATTTTGGGAAGGATTGAACCTTTAACCCATTGCTGTTGTGCCTTCATATACAGCAGCAGGATACTTGCTCACTATGCTGTAAAAGCAGCACATATTCAGAAATTACAGGGTTGCCCCCAGAAAAGAGTGGACAGGATTAGCCTGACCGGCTTTTGCAGCTCTCCGTACACTTTAGGCATGTATTAAAGAAAGCACGTGTGGGCGCATGCACAACGTGGAGCGTGCACGTGGCGTGCGCGTTTTGTGCCTATAGGCCAAGCGATGATGTGCATGGAAGGAGGCGTGGCCATGACATCACACGGGTAGGCCTCACTGTGATTGGCTCACAGTGTCACGTGGCACGGCAGCCGCTCGAAAATACAAATTTCTTTGAATTTCCACCAAGCTGCCGCTCCAACGCTGTCTGCCGTGCGCACGTCGGCAGTGGATACACAGTCGTAGGAAGACAGGTATTTTTAATTGCCGTAGGCGCGCACGCGCTTAGTATAATACAAGCCTCACACCTGCTGTGCTGTTCTTCCCAGAGACAATATAAACAGATGCGAGATAAATCTTGATGAAGATTCCAGAATAGGAACCAGGACAATGGATGGGTAAAATGATCTCTATGATTCCGCTGATTTACTAGGGCTGAGGACTTTTTCAGTTTGGATGAACTTTACAAGCATTTTCTGTGTGTCTGTAAAAATCCTATGTACAATGCACTATACTGTAATTGTGAAGCACTTTTGGGAGAAAAGCGCTATATGAAATATAATTTATTATTATTATTATTGTTATTATTATTGTTATTATTATGTGCTCGCTAGCTTCTCATGTATACTAGTTTAAATGTTTGAAAATAACTCACTTTAAAAAGACACACACAAAAAAAACTAGCTAAAAGTGTGTAAATGAAAAAGGTTCCCCAACATCACATTTTAAATAGTGCTGGTAAGAGTTTTCTTTACACTGTGATTTAAAAAAAATAAAAAAATAAAAAAAAGTTTGCCATATTAATATGATTTGATGGTGTGGAAATGAAAATACAAAAAGTGACCTGCCTTCTCCCTTGAATTATGCAGTTGCCAGCCTTTCAAAATGCAACACAATCTGCTGAGAGTCGGACGGTGTTTGGGGAAAACCAGAAATCAAAACTTTCACGTCTAAAAGTGAAACAAAAAATAGCAACTGCGGTTCGTGCCGTTTTCTGGGCTTTGTTGATCTCTTGCTAGTGAGTGAAGAAAAAGGCAAAACCCTTTTGCGGTGGTCACAGGCGTAACACACAAAGACAATTACACATTAATGTATCTGAGAAATGTGGGAAACAGTCCATGGGAGCGCAGGCTTGGCAGACCACCCAACTCAATTCACATGTTTAATTACAGTTGTTAGCTCACTTCGCCTGTGATCAAAGCTGAATTGGAACATATGTCTCCATTGGTGAAGCCTAGGTTGCGAGATCAGGACATATGGCCCATTTAAAAGGCAGTGACATTTTTGTTTTGTTTAGGGAGCTGAAACAAAAGGTGATCATTAGGGTGAAGGAAGGAGGCTGCTTGTATAGGGTTCATTCTGAGGACAGCCGCTATTCAAAATGTGCAGACACTGCTTGTAAACAGACACTAATGTTCTCATCAGGAAATGCGGAACAAAACGAGAGAAAGTGTCTGCAAATATGGGAAGTTAACACTATACCTGTGCCCTTTTCTGCTATTCTCTTCTGCTGCTGCAAAGGTATGCAATGTAAGGCTGTATCCCTGCTGGTGCTGAGCGTGCTGAGCACGCGTTGCTTGCCGCTTTTACTTACATATGTCTATATGTGTAAGTCCTCGCGCGCGGGCACTCACACTCACCGGAGCTTGACGCTTGAGTAAACAAAAGAAATTGACTTTCAAGCGCGCTCAACTTGCCCGCAACGCCCCCCCACCCCCCCCGGTCCGCGCTTGCGAAATAGGCAGGACACCCGGTGCTCATGCTTGGAGCGTTGGTGACGTCACCGTTCTCAAGAATGAGCGCGGTCAGCACCAGTGGGGCTGCAGCCTAAGTGCGCTATCCTTTTACCATTGTGTTAACATGAAGGTTGGGGCATTCGCGTGGATTTTTAACCTCTTTTCTGCCAGAAGACCCTGCAATAAATTGCTGCCCCCTCTATATCACAGTGGGTGCTGTTGAACATTGCGCTGCAAACCTTGTGATAGCTGGAGGGTATAAAGCCAAATATATAAAAAAAAAGTATAAACATGATATAATCTTTAAGTAGGGGCAGCAGTAATTCACTTGCATAACTTTGGTGCAATTGTTTACTTGGCTTGAATTTCGCTCAGATTAGAACGTTTGTTCCGAAGTTCGACTCGAGCTTGCGAAAGTATTGGATTCAAAACCTGTGAACCTGCCCATCCTTATTGTATAAGATTCAAATCTTTTCCAGCACGGGGGAAGACAGCTTTGCATCATATTGAATAAGGACAAATCTGTGTTACTGGCAATATGAAATATTTGTTGTAGGCTCTCATAGCTTTTGTGGTCCAAAATGAAACTACAACGCTTTCAAAACCTCATAGATCTCTACTTCATGTAGACTTTCAACATTAAATAGAGATGTAGAATAGTTTGACCCTTTGAGTCCTTTATGGATATACAATGCAACATCTGCGGTCTATGTTCGGCTTTACTAGGTGAAAATATTTAATATAATTTCCATAAAACGTTGTTCCAATGTGTGGAAACCTAACCTAGTTTGGGAATTTAATGTGATGCCAAATAAATGTAACTTTCCCATATTGCATGTTTCAGATATTTTTTTTATAGACTCCATAAGTGGATGGATTATTTTATGTTATGAAACTGAAATTGCACATGTTTTCCACTGATTTGTTTTTACTCATCCTGTGAGGCAGAATAGTACTTTATCATAATAACTGTGAGAAGTAAACTCAAAGACTGGCTATTGTTTGCACAATGGGAACGAGGAATTCAATTTGGTACAATTATTAGGTTGGGTTAATTCCCCCTGTCTTTAGAAACAATTCTTCCACAGATTTCTTAACTTAGATAAAGGCAGACGTGGAAAAAGGATATCTACACTTAAGGAGCTATATCAAATGAAATGTGAATATATTTTCATGAGGCCAGCTGGTGTCTATTAATACTCACTAATATAATTGGTTTCTGGTTCTTTGAGAAGAAATGTAAACATGCCCTCTTCTTTACACTTTCATCTGCTGGGCTAGGAGCTTATTAAAAAAAAAAAAAAAAAAATCTGTATTTTGTCATGTTATATTGACACAAAAATAATTTTTTTAACACACAAACCTCCCAAACTCAATGTAGCCAGAATAAAGCAATTGCATCAGTATATACTCCCCCCCCTGAACGATCATTGTGCTTCCGAGTCCTACCCTCTTCCTAGATGTGTCACTTAGTGTCAGCACCAGGAAAGGGGTCTGTTAAAGGACCTGTCATGTGTCAGTCTTCACAGTTGATTTTACTTTCTCTCCTTATGTTTCCCTGTCACTCCCTCTGGCCCCTTGATCTTTCTTATCCCTTTGTTACTTTTTAGGCCCACACAGCAGTCCAGGCTCTAATTATACCATCAAATACATTCTCACGACTCTTTATATTCCTCCTGCATCTCCTATCACTCCCAATAATTTGTACACCAATCATTGCTATTTTGTGTCATTTTGCATATCTCCTCAGTCACTTTGCATCTCACTTTGGCCTAGATTCACTATTATTAATATTGTTTATTTGTAAAGCGCCTACATATTCCACAGCGTGGTACAAAAGGGGTACGAAGGGATGTAAATGACATAAACAGATTTACAGACCAAAGAAGGACACATGCACAAACCGATAAAGAAGGTAATGAGGGCCCTAATGGCGAGAACTTACAATCTAGAGGGAATGAGGGACAATGTTGAAACAAAAGGTAAAGTGGCTGCTCATTGATGGAGTATGGTCCAGCCACACAGCTAATCCCATTAAGGTTTGTGGGTGTGGATGTTAGCGGGTGTCAGATAGCATGGAGATTAGTCCATCCATCCAGCTGGTCCCAATGCTTAATTCACTAATTATCTTTATAAAATGAGTGCGATATAAATAATGATGTTAAATATTACGACAAATAATGCTGCCAAAACACACAAAACCCCAGCAAACTCTTTTTGGGAACCCCTGAGCCCCCCACAATATATATATATATATATATATATATATATATATATATATATATATATATATATATATATATATATACATGTAGAGGTATCACATACCCCCAGACAACCGGGACCGCTATGGGTACTCGGATGGCGCCACAGTATGCCAATCTGTTCTGCGCAAAACTGGAAAGTGACTTTCTGTCCACCTGTCACTTGAAACCCCTTACATACCTTCGCTACATCGATGACATCCTCCTGATTTGGACCTCTGGCGAACAGGACCTTCTACAGTTCTATGACAACTTCAATACTTTCCACCCGACCATCAACCTCAAACTCACCCATTCCCCGGATGAAGTACATTTTCTAGACACCACCATTACTATAAAGAACAATCAACTACAGACTTCTGTATACCGCAAACCTACAGACAGAGCCAGCTATTTGAGGGACAACAGCTTCCACCCGACACACACCAAACATGCAACCATCTACAGTCAAGCCATACGATACAACCGGATATGCTCCGACACAGCAGACAGAGACCAGCGGATTAAAGCCTTGAGATCAGACTTTATAAACCGTGGATATAACCACAGAATTGTAGACCAGCAAATTCACAAAGCCACCAGAATACCAAGAAGTGATCTCCTTGAATACAAACAGAAGGAGACAAGCGACAGGGTTCCTTTGGTGGTCACATATAACCCACACCTAGGAACCCTACGCAAGATCGCCAGGAAACTACAACCCATCCTCCAGGAAGATACAAGACTGCAACAGGTCTTCCCTGAAGCACCCTTATTATCATACAGACAACCCCATAATCTCAAGAATATTATGGTGAGGAGTAAAGTATTCAGCAGTACAACTGAATGCTGGACAAAACCATGCCAGGACCCAAGATGCAAAACCTGCGCAATGCTCTACACAGCGGACACAATACAAATACCACACAAGAATCGGGAATACAAAATCAGAGGAGGGTTCACCTGTTCCTCCAGCAATGTCGTGTACCTCATCATGTGCATGAAATGCCCAGGGGGCTGCTACTACATAGGTGAGACAGGACAGGGGCTAAACAAGAGAATGAACCTGCATCGCCACAGCATCACACGCGGAACAAGAGACAGTCCTGTTGGCGAACATTTCTCTGACTCTGGCCATAAGATGAACGATCTGAGGGTTGCCATACTCAAAGGTAATCTTAAAACCCCGAAAGAGAGACGGTTGCATGAATACAAATTTATGCAACTGTTCGGGACACTTAGCAGTGGCCTAAACAGAGATCGAAATTTTATGAGTCATTACTGACACTAGCGAACTCTCTTCCCATGAGCGCTAAAGGCCATGTCTGTACATACTATGCTATATGTATGCACACACAGCTGTCTCTCACACATACTAATACTCCTTATTTTTCCATCCATATACACCAATAGGGACCACATAGTGTCCACACACACTTTTAGTTGTGCTACAAACTCTCACATTTCCACACCCACCCACACCATTTATATCCCTCTCACTCCACACACACCTTGTGTAGAGCACTGTTTATACTGTGGGCTCTCCATTCATTTTTATTCACACTGATACACATACACACTCTTTCTTCACTTGCTTTCAGTTACCCTTTGACACCTCTAGCCATAAAACACATCCACACCGGGGGAAGGACAAGCACAGATAACATTCCAAGAGACACTGTTTTTAAGTTATCCTTGCTTCATTCATTGTAACATCGCCGGAAGAAGAGATCAGTGTATCTCGAAAGCTCGCACAAATAAAAGCATTTCGTTAGCCACAGAACGGTATCATCTATTTATTTTTTGATTATATATATATATATATATATATATGTATATATATATATATGTAGAGGTATCAGTACCGTGTTAGTCGAGCTTCAATAATCAAAAAATAAATAGATGATACCGTTCTGTGGCTAACTATATATATATATATATATATATATATATATATATATATATATATATATATATATATATATATATATGTGTGTATACAAGTGTCAAAAAGGAGAATACAGATCCAATGGTGGTCTTTCTCCCTCCTAATAGAGGTAAATGAGAATTTTAATCCTAATAGAGATATATACAGTGTATTAGTATTTTATCTGGTAGTTTTAGGACTTGCCAACAGGTGTCTGCCTTGTCGTGGCTCGCAAGCATACAACACTTTGGCCAAAGGGTTAAACTAAATTACCCTTTTTCAAGAGAATATATAAGTATTTTACTGTGTATTTTTGTCATATTGGATGTAGCATTGGGCTTCTCTGTCGTTTGTTGTATACATATGCCACGCTCAATAGCTCTCCTTTTTGACACATATACATATATATATATTTTGTGGGGGCTCAGGGGTTCCCAAAAAGAGCTTGCTGGGGTTTTGTTAATTTATTTTCAGCCGTCTCAGCTGCTGGAGGTTAGTGGCTCCTCCTTCCCAGGTTTTAAGCCCGCCCCTCCCCACTTCCCAAGTTTGTAGGTCCTTTCATTCTACTGGATACAGATCCAATGGTGGTCTTTCTCCCTCCTAATAGAGGTAAATGAGAATTTTAATCCTAATAGAGGTATATTAGTATTTTATCTGGTAGTGTTAGGACTTGCGAACAGGTGTCTGCCTTGTCGTGGCTCACAGGCTTACAACGCTTTGGCCAAAGGGTTAAACTAAATGACCCTTTTTCAAGAGAATATATAAGTATTTTACTGTGTATTTTTGTCATATTGGATGTAGCATTGGGCTTCTCTGTCGTTTGTTGGACAAATAATGCTGTACTTTAACCCTTGGGTTAAAGCTTGAGTCAAAAGTGAGTTAAAATTAAGTTTAAAAAAATCTCACTTGAGTATGTCATAGGATTTCTCAGAAAACCCTATGGCAGAAAATACAAGAACAATGAACATCCAAATTTACTAAAATCCAACATTTCATCATTATTTAGCCTTTCTGATAACTCATATCATGCTGCATAAAATCCGGCACTTCTTTACCTATGTCTAATATTTCATTTAAATTGGAGGTTTAAGTTGCATATCGTGCCCAATAAGCCAAGGTAACCCCAGATAAGGCAAGTCTTAACTTCTAATTTTAGGGCATTTTATATCCTTATTGTAGTTTAGTGAATCAGGATGTGTCGTTTTTTTTATTCCAAAAACAATTAGTCCTTATTTAGTCTTATTTCCTTTAACCTATCACCCTTCCCTATGTTATTAATTACAACCCTCTGCCAGTTAACCTTCTTTCCTTTCTTGAAGCCACTTTTCCTTATCATGCCACTTATCCATCCTTGTTCCTCTTTTCCTACTTGTGTTCCCTTAACTTGCTTGTAATCTCCATAGATCTCCATATGTTATCTATCAGCTCTTTTTCGCCTCATGTTATCCAATCCCCTAAGCTGGGGGGAAGGTTTTATCTCGGTCTTGAAGATATTGCTAACACCACAAAGTGATATTGGATGGCGCTTACTACACAGTGTATCAAAAAAGTGAATTTGTGATTTAAACTTAATAATAGTGTTTTAAAGGTGTTAAGATGACTAATGTATTTATATACAGTGATTAGGATTGGATATAAAGATGGCTCATAAACCTCTGGTGAGGACTTGTTTCCAAAGTCCTTCTCCATGTATATCTCTCCACAAATTCCAGGGGGAGCGCGATTACAACCCAAAAAAGAAAAAATAATATAGTGCCCTTTTGATGTGACAGGATGGCTTGTGCTTGAATATATTGCAACAAGATGCTTATTGAAAGTAGGGAGAAGGAAGCTCCTGGGGCAGTGAGTGAGACATTTTCCAGCAAAGAGACAAAGGCTCCTATAGACAGTTGTCTGAGTCTCTACTCAGACCACCATCTGGTACCTGTCTTTCTTCATTTCACCTCATGACTTTGCTGACTATTTCAAGACAAAGGTGGATTCCATTCAGCAAGGCATCCCCTCTGTATCCTCCTCACATTCTACACCTCCTCCTAACTCTACTTCTACCTTCCTTGACTTTTTTCTTCTGTGACAGAGGAGGAAGTGTCACTGCTGATCTCCTCTTCCCCTTCTACCACTTGCCCTCTTGACCCCATTCCCTCCCATCTCCTCAAACCTCTCGTTCCTACTCTAATCCCTACACTCACACATATTTTCAACTCCTCCCTCTTCTCCCTTTCCCACCTCATTCAAGCATGCAAAAGTTATATCTTTACTCAAAACCAGCAAGCTTGACCCTACCTGTCTCTCTAATTATCGCCCTGTCTCCCTCCTGCCTTTTGCCTCTAAACTCCTTGAACACGTTGTATTATTTCACTTACTCAATTTTCTCATCACTTATTCTCTCCTAGATCATCTATAATCCAGTTTCTGCTCTGCTTATTCCACTGAAACACCACAATAACTGTCACTAATGTAACCCAGTGCCCCAGGCTACATATGCCTGTTGTCCCAACACTGTAAGTCCTTGTAAGGAGCAGGCAGTGTTGGGGTTAAATCCCTCATAACATGAGTCAGCATGTGTGTTCACCATGAGATAGATCATTTGTTGCGGTCTCCAGGTGCAAGATGGGACCGTTGGAGCATGTGACCATGGGGGTGAGTTTCCTGGAGGGGTGCTGCCCTCTTACCGGGCCTAAGGAGTGGGACCCTCCCCTGTGGTATAAAACATGGCATCCATCCAAATTTAGTGTGCTCTGTTCCAGATAGCTTCATGTGTCCACCCTTGGTGTAAAGGGAGCCACCTTCTGGGTATGCCCTTAACACCCCCACCCCTCCTCATCAATCTCCAGTGACACCTCTATGGCGTAGAGAAAGGTTTTGAATATAGGAAATACCTCATAACTTATTTCCCATAATTCCTAGAATATTGTAACGCAATTTATCGTGTTCAGATGAATTTCCTGCATGTAAAGAGACTATTATTGAGGGGATTCATTGTTTGTATGAGAAACAAATGGACATCTAAATCCAAAGAAGTGTAACGCACAGCCAAAGAGAGTGGGTCAAAAAGTAGATTAAAAATAGTCCATATAGAAGAGCGGAAGTGTTAACCTCCTACATGTTTCGTGCCCCAGCACTTTATCAAGGAGTATTCCAAACACACTTACTCTCCTCCATTTTAAAGTATACTTACTCTGACCCCCTACTTGCGTGATGACCTCCGCGTGGTCCAGTTATATCTAGGAATCATCCTAATGAGGTGTGGAGTGGTGGGACAATTCCATTTACTCTGCCCCTTCAGGGAATATTGGTCCCTCTGAAGATTTCAGACCACTGAGGTATTGTACCCATTATACTTACAAAAAAAACCCTGTACCAGTGCTGTGGTTTTATGTGGATGATTATTGCTAGTTATATATGGTGGACCCGGCACTAGAGCGTTTATATCACTGAACATTCTCTACAAATGGATGTCTAACCTTTGCCCCCTCACAATCATGGATTGTTCAGCATCATTTAATTTGTCTGGTCGCAAATGTTACATGTTACAAGGAAATATCTGTAATTCTCGTGAATCGTTGTCAGACCCATGATATTTCATATTTCGGAATTCACACAGTCAGGTGGAATATCTTCCTGTCCACAACCTCTAGCATTTCCAGAATACCAGAGGAATCCTTTTCAACTCACCTTGAAAAGGGGTTTTGCTTATGTCCACAGTCAGAAAATAGTTGTGACTCCCAATTTCCTAAACCAGGTTTTGACCTCAGATAACCTCACTCCTAGACAAACATAGAAAACCAGGCCAGGTCACTAGGCACAATTCTTTTTTTTTTTTTTTTGTTTTTTTTTTTTAAATCTCAATTTTTATTATTATTTTTCTTGGTTAATGGGATACAGAAATAAGAAGGGATAGGGGACAACAAAAAATATACCCGTAAAATGTACAATAAACACAAAGATAGGTATGCTTTGAGGATTCATATGCACCTTTCAAGATAGTAAGGAATACCAGGGGGCTTGGTAGGGCAGTGGGAATGGGTCTCTATACAAATCTTAATATTCTCATATGAGTAGAAGGGCAGACCCCACAGACCTGAAACAGGGTTAGGGAGGGGGGGGGGGGAGGGGGAGGGGGAGGAAAGGGATTTGGAGACATTTCAATGGATATTGCTCCATAATTACAAAACTATGTCTCTGCCACATTAGTTGTTAAAGTACTTCATATGTATTACTCTCTATCTTAAACACTATACACAAATATTTGTAATAACACTTTTAAAAATCCCGATTTCCAACAATTATATTCTAGCCAAGGAAAATGCAAAGGACTGAGACTTAAATCCGGACTGAACCGTGCCAACCAGGGAGCCCAGGTCTCATCGAATTTACTCATGGAGTCTGAGATATAGGCAAGAGCTTTTCCATAGCCAACACTTTCCAAATCTTATTTTTTACCTGGGGCAATATTGGTGTATTAGGGGATTTCCAGTTGCTTGCTGTTATACATTTAGTTGCTATAAAGATGTGAGAGATTAATTTCATGGAAGCTACCGGACCACAACCTCACCAACAAAGAGCAGATTAGGAAGGGAACATCATATGTAACTTGGATGGGGTGAGGTACCACCTATAAACAATCTTAGCCGAGTTTTCCTTTGTGGTGACACAAATTGAAGATAAAAACAATTTTTAAGATACAACTTGCAACTCAAATAATTCTCTGGTGTGCCAGATGATTACAATACTGAATCTTTTCTGGCCTTATTATGACAATGGTTAACATTTTTAAAGAGAGAATTAATTTGTAAAGAGAATAATTCTTCCTATGCTCATGATTACCTTTAACTGGTAAATGAATTGATCTTCAACTTTACAGATGCAAACACCCCAGCTGCAGCAGAATGCTGTGGAAATTAAGATTTGTGAAAAATATATATGGTTCCCAGCACACAATCAAGAAAAGGAAGACTGATGATCAGCAAAAAATGTACATTTAATGTGTAGGAAGAAAATTACATAAACGAATACAGGGGAATGGAGAATGCAAGTTAGCCAATACTATAGGTGCAAATGACACCTGAGGGGAAAAGGTAGACTGGAGACTAAGGAATGTGGGAAACGAGGGGAGGGAAAACAGAAGCAAGGAGGGGGGGAAAGGAAGGGAAGTGAAGGGAAAAAAAACAACACAAAGAATGTGGAGGAAACAAATGAAAGTCAAGTTGAGGGGGGCAAAGTTTCGGGGGATGAACCCCTTCTTCTGGACCGTTCCCTTCGATCTGGATGACCACAGTTACTTCCTTCTACCTTGATCCTAACCTCCAGACAATGCTAAGCAAGTAAACAAAGCACCAGGCTAACTAGGTAGAGGACTCTGCCCAAGAACGAATGGGAGACTAATAACCATCAAGGTCCTGGTTGCACAGTCCTAGGCATGAGTTAGTCGAAAAAGGAAGTGAGCCCAAGTGTGCCTAATCACTGAAATAAAGTGTGATGGTCCAAATGGCACAATGCAACAGGGTAGAGCAAAGTTACTCATCAAAGTCCAGGAGTACCTAAAAGTTTAAATCACTCAAAGTCATATGACAGCCCACAAAGCAACTGAGGGCTATGTACAATGAGAACAAGGTAAGTACAGGCTCAAATGGAGTACGCTCACGGTTTGTGGAACTAAAAGGAACACTGCAGCCAGCTAGGTGAGTTAACATTTGTGGTTATGACTCCTCAGAGCTGACAAGAAGCTTTGCAGATTTAGATTTGTGCAATATTTTGTGTTGAATTTAATCTAAGACCGAGATTGCCACGTGTCTTATACTTTAAGCCCCACTTTTGATATTTTTACAGGTTTATTTTCCCTTACAGCAGCAGCGAGTTGTTTTTGCGTATTTTGCATATTTCTGTAAGTAAATGGGATCCTTCAAATATTGTACTTCAAAGTTCGAGTAGCCGTATTGAAAGTGTAAATTTGTTCCAGGTTGTGATATCTGCAAAGCTCAAAACAAAGCACTCTTATCTTGTCAAAAGATACAAATAAGTAAGACGGTTGCTTTTTCCCCTTGACGTAACGACCACGTCACAGGGTCTGGTACTCCAGGGGGCCCATGACGTCGTAGCTATGTCATATGAGATTTGCTCCTTGTCTAGGGGAGATTGCAATTTTGCTGTCTGAGGAACGGAAAAGGCACCACATTTGTACAGCGCTTAAACTCACTTGAACTCCGTGGGTGAAACAAATACACTACTTCACCAATTAATGTGACAATCACATACTCCTCAATAGAACATACCACTGTATAAAATTCAAAAAACTATATAGGTGAGTGTTGGGTAATAGATAAAATCTCAACCTCTGGTGAGAACTGTCTGGGATTCCCTTTAAGAATATAGCCTTGTCCAGGGTCCAGAGGGAGCGTATGTATCAAGGTTACCCCCAAAAAAGGAAGAAAAACTTAACGGCGCACGACGATCCCATGCGTCCAACACTTTTTATATGTCCATTTACTGTAATATGTACACAATGTGAGTACATATTTGCTACTTATTTTATGTGAGATAAAGTTTCAGATTGGTCTGCCCAATTGGTTTCTTCTTTTCCTTTTTCTATGAGACTTATCTGCAAACAAGAGATCCTGATCTAGTTACGTGGATACTATTCGATCTGCCTGTTTATTGTGGGAACACTGTAAGTAGGCACTTTGTAAGAGCCAAGACCCCAACCCTCTTCAAAGATAACAATACTACACTATATTCCTTTTCTTCCTTTTTTAGGGGTAATCTTGAAACATGATAGTCTACGAGGAACGGAAAAAGGACACCCTCTTCCATTCCCTCATCAGTGACACTGTGATTGTGTGTCGCGGACCCTTAGGCACGCAGAGGGTTAAACGTGGTGGAATGTTTCTAAGGAAGCCAATGACACTGATAATGATGGTACATATCAGGGATTCTGTGATGAACTCTTTGTAGCTGGTCTTTTGCTGCAAATAATCTGTAACAGCCAACCTTAACCATTCCCACCGGTTGTCGTCTATGTCCTGCATGATAGGCTCAGGAACATACGGGAAGTAGTACCCGTGGGACTGCCTGAACTTGGTACGTATTTTTAACATACTGCGTTGTACTAGCTCTTTAAAATACTGTCAGTTATGTCAAGCTACGTTCTTGTAAAGGTATCTAATAGTAAAAATATGCTGCGCAGTCCTACAGTAGTTTTTCTTTATGTGCAGTATGTGAGCAATGAAATTGTCTATACACTTTGGCACAGAAAGAATACTTTTTGTACTTGTTCCTTACAATGTACACTTTCCGTGGTCCAAGTAAAACATAATTGGAATTTCATTAGAAGTCAAAAACAATATTATTGTTCAGTCCGGAGTCCCACATGTTACTTTGTGTAGAGTTGGGAGGTTTCACATAGGTAGACATTGAAAACAACATACGAATGGTACAGAAGAACCCCCCTCCCCCTCCCCCGAAAAACAACCCAAACTAATCCTCAATTTAAGGCAGGAAAGCAGAAGAAATATTGGGTGGTAATATATGACCTTTTTGGTATGAGAGCAGCAGAGAGAGTTTTCTTCTGTGGTTTGCTTCAAAGAAAGACTGTGGCTGGCAGAATGCCTTGGAGCTGTGGTTAAAGATATCTGTACCACATTAATCCATAAACAAGGTTACTTCTCTGTGGGAAGAAGTGGTCATATACAATGCTTATACAATGTGCCCAGCCAAACAACTGCATCCTTTAGTCCTTATTAACCCATTAGCTGCCAGAGGGGCCAGCAAAGCCCATTTGGCAGTGAAAGGACTAGACATGTAAATGTTATTCCCTCTTTTGAATTCCTTACTTTCTTTACCATTTTAATGTCTGTATATAAAGTGGCAGCCCGCCCTAAACTAACGCTTCCCTCCCCCCCCTCAGGATTGTAACTGGGGGGATCCTCTGTAGCTGAACAACGGTAATTTCAGCTAGTTCCTAAGATACTTACCTGTGAAGTTATCGGTATTAGTCTTGATTTTTAAAGGCAATTTAAATATCTGTCCAATAGGAAATACGAGATGGAAAGTATATAGCTGTTTTTGAATGATCTGCAGAGGGTACGAGGGAAAAGAATAGGGTGCAGGAGGCAAGGGAAGGGAGCACAGGAGCAAGTATGAAGTACAAGAACATAGACAACTGGTTAAGAGGTATAGTCCAAATAGTCCAGACAATGAATAGGCAAGAGAAGTGCTTATTATAGCAAATCACCACACAGCTCTCGTAATGGGGTGGGGGGTCACCAAATGAGTTTATAAGGGAGCAAGAGATATCCCAGTGTTAAGAGCAGCTTTTGCAATGGCCTTCTTTGGGGCGTTTAGCATTAGCAAACTTGTGGCTTTTCAGGGAAATCAAGAAACAATTTAATAAAATGTAATCATCAGCGGTAAAACCATTGCATGCAAAATACACAAATCCTACATAGATCAGGCAGGAAAAGGCATATGGGTGCATTTGCAAAAACATAAAAACAAAAAAGTATGTCCAGTTAGGTTAATAGAACATCCAAAGGGACATTATGCTAAGTGTAGAAGAGGGGGATGTCTTCCACATCCGCAGAGACCTGAACCTTCCTTCATGAGATACCACTTACAGAGTGTTCTTAAGTGGTGCCTGATTAGCAATATGGAACCCAAACATTTTGGACCAGATTAGTTTAGAAGACGCTCAGTGACTTCAACAACAGATGATGGGTTACCGGTTGAACGGATTAAAAGATTAGAGACATGGAAACCAAATGCCTACAAACCATACATAAGAGCAAAGCAAGATAGATCCAAGAGGGATCAAAGTCTGCACTCAATGCGTAATAAGATATACATAGGACTGTATTAGTCCATCACATGTATTATCTGTAGAGACTGTGGGGGCTATGCACTAAGCTCAATGGGTTTGCGTTCTGATGTTCAAAAAAAGCACGTCCGTTAAAAACTGAGGCCGGGGACGCGATTCACTAAGGCCTTGAACCCATTTTTTAACGTACGTGCTCAAAACACCCACAGCGTACGTGTTGCTTTTTTCCCCCCTGCCAGCGTTCTTAAACTTCACGTACGCTAGCTGCTAGAAAAAAAAGCCGCATGTAACATTTGCATGGAGATTTGCCATCTCCATGCAAGGCTGTTACAGGCGATCGTACACTAAATAAATACATTTGAATAATAGTGTACACGAGCAGGGGGTCTCCGGAGCTGAACCGCATTGGTTTCAGGTCCAAGGACCCCCTACTGCACTGTTATGGGGTGCCAGTATCCCCTGCAGAATTTCAATGTCCCGGTCACGTGACGCGGACGCTTGAAAGTGCAGGTGATACCGGCACCCCATAACGGGGCCTGTATCTCCTGAAGTAGGGGGTCCTCGGACCTGAAACCAATGCTGTTCAGCTCCGGAGACCCCCTGTACATCTACACTATGAAACACATGTATATTAAAAAAAGATTTAACAAACATCAATACACGACCCCCTCCGCCCTAACACATACAGTACAATAATGTGCAAAATTACTATTATCCAGATATGGATAATAGATTATTTGCCCATTATTAAACACTGCATTAGCATACCTAAATAAAGTAAATAAAAACAGTAGCCAGCTAATCCAATGAATACAAGCAGTAAAAACATCAACAATGAATTAATTAAACCATTAACCAATTAAACCAATTAATTCCTAAACCAACTCAAAATGAATAGTAACACTAACCAATCAAACCAATTAATTACTACAACATTAATGAATGTAAACATTTAAAGACAAATACATTCAAACAATCTCTGAAAGAACCATAAAACGCATTAGCCAACATAATACAACATTAACTACAAACGAACACCAATCGCAAACATTTTATTACCATTAAGCAGGAAAAAACAAACAATCACATCCACATAAGAAATTGAAATTAAAAAAACCAACAGCAATACCAAGCCACAAATGCCCCCCAAATATTGTCATAATAATGTATTAATCTGTACCCTAAAGTGGTACAGATTAATATATTATCAGTCAATGTGCCTCCCCCAAAAAATCAAAAAACACATCCAATGAAGAAACCTGTAAAAAGAGACATTTACAAACATTCAATATATTACTTACCATTAGAAGCGGTGGCCCTCCGACTCCCGGGGTAACAGGAAGCTCACGTACCTTGAAGGCCTCCAACAGCATCTGATGCTATCCGCCATGAAGATCCGGATCAGGTACCCAAATCTTATTTTTTCTTTCTTTAATCACCTTCTTCTATCTTCATCTGTCACCATTTCTTGATCTTCTTTATCTTCTATCTTCATCTGTCAATCCAAAAAAAACCCCATGGTAAATCCCAACCGATGTTGTCTCGTCATCTTCTTGGGCTCAAATAGGGCCTGTGACGTCACATTTAGCCTCAAAATGGTTAACAGCCACCTGATTGGCTGTTCAAACCATGTTCCGAATTTTTTTTTTTTTTTTTTTTTACATGACGTCACTTAAAGGGAATGATGCCAGTCAATCAGAATGGCTGTGCTTCATTTGCCTTTAAGATGACTTCACTAAATCCAAGATGGCCGGCGTCACATGGTATTTCAGCCAATCAGAGTGTGGAATTGGTTCCCACGATCTGATTGGCTGAAATACCATGTGACACCGGCATCGTCACGTCATCTAGCGTACGGGAAGTTTTAGTGCACTAGCAGAGGGAAAAAACATTGGACGCACGATAAGCCAGTTTTGTGCACGTCCGATAGAAAAAGGGCTCAGGGCCTTAGTGAATCGCGCCGCCGGCTTCATTTTTTATCGGACGTGCTAATATCGTAGAATTATTCAGTAGAATTATTCTACGATGGATGTGTTACACACCGGGGGAAGGACCAGCACAGACAACATTCCAAGAGACACTGTTGTTAAGTATACCTTTTGCTTGCTTCATTCATTGTAACATCACCGGAAGAAGAGATCAGTGTATCTCGAAAGCTCGCACAAATAAAAGCATTTCGTTAGCCACAGAACGGTATCATCTATTTATTTTTTGATTATTGAAGCTCGGCTAACACGGTACTGATACCTCTATATATATATATATATATAATGTATTCTGTCATCCAGTAACATTAGGTAAGGTAGGTATATGGTGTAGATATAACTGTAGGTAGGTGTACAAACCTAACAGTATATCACTGATATATATAGCCCGTGGGGCTGAGGAGGCGTAACACCAGGAGAAAAAGGATATAACTCACTTAGGGCTGGGACCCGCTGCGCCCGGCGGCGCGGGCGGCTGCACGGGCTTTCCCCACCAGCAGGGGAATCCTCCGGAGCCGGTCCCGGTCCCCCCTGGCTGCACAGCTCACTACACGCTGTGACGCGTCAGCCGCTGGGGGATACAAGAGAATTGTAATCCCTAGCTTCGACGCGTCACATGGTGTGGCTGTGAGCCAATGAGGAGGGGAGGCTTCGGGAGGAGGAGAGGCTTCGGGGAGCGGGGAGGAGTGTGGAGTGCCTGCCTCTGTGTGTGTGTGTGTGTGTGTGTATGTGTGTGTGTGTGTGAGAGAGTGCCTGCTTGTGTGTATGAGTGCCTGCGTGTGTGTATGAGTGTGTGTGTGTGTTGCTTGTGATTACTTCAATCAGCAGCTCCAGCCCGAGCCTGTGGAGGGAGGGAGGGGGGGGGAGAGTAGCGGGTCCCTCCGCTCAAGCCACGCCCCCACTCCAGCTCAAGCCTCCCACTCCCGCCCACCTCCCGCTCCGGCTCCCGCTCCCTACAGACCGCATATCGCGGTCTGTGTATGTCAGCGCCCCGCCTGTCTGCAGTGCGGGAGCACTGACGGAGGGAGCGGGGCCTTAGCCTTAGAGTAGTGAAAAGAGTGCGGGAGCGCAAAATAATAATAATAATGCAATTAAAATAACATAACAGTATCAATGTGCTGTAATGGTCAATTGGTAATTAAGATTATTGGTCTCAATAAGACCAATAAGCACCTTGATACTGTTATAGTATTTTAATTGTAGTATTATTATTTTTTAGCGCTCCCGCTCTCTTTTCTCTATCTTTCCACGAGGCTCACGGGAAGATCTTCCATGGGGTCGAGCTGCAGCAGTGTCAGGCCATTATTTTACTGTTTCTTTATTTATATTGTTAAACAACTGTCAAACACTCTGCCTTAATAGCATTTAGTGGATAGTGCCCCAGATATCTTCCACCTCACTTAGAGTAGTGTTGCAACTGACATGTAACTAGTATAATACAGGGATCTATACCACTGATCTCTAAGTAGAGAGATCCTCCTATAAGGCAAAATGTACTGTGTCAGACATATGCCATAGATATCAACTTATTCACAATATATGGATGTGTAATATTCAATGTGAATCAGCTGTGTATATAGATAGACCGATAGATGTATATAGAGTGTTTGCAACTATTTGCCTGGAAGATAAACTCATTATATAGAGGTAAAGGGCAAATACCATTGTCAAACATGCTATAATTATACCCTCACAGCATGTGGTAAGTTCGGTATAGCCCGATAGTGCATATGGATGGGTAAGATAGGATCCCAAGCAGTGCAAAATAAATCACGTTAGTGACATGTACACATAATGAAAACAAAATGCCTAGATTAATACTAGTGAGTCAAATATATTCAATCAACTACTGAGCCATCGTCCCACTGATATCTAATCCCTCTTGTACTAGATACTGAGTATTCTCAGGTCGCGGCGGACCAAACAAAAGGTAAGGTAAAACCTGATACAAGCCGTCTCTGCGTTGTGTTGCAGGAGTATGTCGCCACTCTGCTGACGTCACTAATGTGACGCCCTACTGCCGATGCACATTTCGCGTGTGAGACCGCACTTCTTCAGGGGGGAGGAGACACCTTGGCGTGGGACAGACAGTGAGGGACAAGTCTGCAGTTGGGGGAGAGCCAGGGCCGGAGGCAACTGCTCTGACCGGCCACCGGGCCCCCCACAGCCACAGCCCCCCTGCAGCCACCGGCCCCATCTCCCTACAGCAAGGCCAACCCACCCACAGGCACCACCCCCACGCAGCGACCGATCCCCCCCCCTTCTGCCACCGGCCCCCACACAGCCACCATATGTTCAGAGATAGGTAATACCAGACATGTACATGTCCGGTATTACCTTTTCATTTTATACCGGACGCAGGGGGAAAACACCGGGCTGTCCAGTTCAAAACTGGACACCTGGCAACCCTACTCAGAAATCACAGGATCACATTGCGATATCCTGCTTCAGAGCTTAGGGAATCCTGGGAAATGAGAGCTATTTATTGGTATTGTTGCAATAATGTAATAAATTCCACACAGAGCACAGGGCAATGATAATTGTAACTAATGCTCTTTTAAAGAAAATGACGATCATTTCCATCTTTTTGTTGTTGCCTGGAAGACTGCAATGAAAGTTTTGTGAATGCTAAATACCAACAGCTAGTATAGTTACAAAAACGGTCCCTAATAATTTCACTCATTTCCTTTTGGATCTGAGAAACCTGCTTTTTAGTAACTCAGACAAGGTCTTCAATTCTATAAAGACCCGCGCTGACCTCCGAATATCTGATTCTTTTCCCTTAATGTCTGTGCCCATATGGTTTGCATTTAGCATTCTTACGAGCCATTTCATTTTGATAGGTGCACCATGCTATAGAAAAACTCTGCAGATATTTTACTATTTTAAATCAAACACTATGCAATGAATTACCTAAGCCTGGTTGCAATTGCAGGGGAAACAATCATTATACTTTGTTCATTTGGTGGGCTTTTGCATCAGTTTTTCCTTCTCCTGTTAGGCTGGGCTCTCAAACCTCAATCTTATCTTATTAAATATTTCTATCTGGCCTCCCCCTTGCAGAGATGCACTAAGCTCACCGTTAGCCCATTTAACAGAACGGTGAACTAATTTAATGCCTATTCACTAAAGAGACTAACGTAACATTATCCTACAGTTAATTAGTCAAATAGGGTAGGGATAAATTTCTACAGTCATTAGTGTTACTGGAGACAACAAAACAAAACACAGCGCACAACGCTCATCGTGAAGGTGTAAAAAACAATGTTTATATATTAAAGGGTTTCAAGGTTCTGCGTACATCAAAATAGTAAAATACAGGCACAGAAAGCTACAATGTAGCTGTTACCACTCGTAGGGAACTGGAAAAGGGCCACACAGGAACAAAGTTGTCAGGTAGCTTATCCTCACGCCATCCATCTAGGACCATGGTGGGTTAATTGCCGCCATCCAGCTAATAATAGCACTCAAAAAATGTATTGGTAAGTCCCCAGAGTCCAGATGTAAATGTCCAGTATTGAGTCGTGGCAATTCCAACCTCGAGGATCAGCGGCTGACGTCAGACTCGCGGCACCACAATGCGTGCCATCGGATGGTAATGACGTCACAGTACGGGCGTCAACAAGGAAGATAATTCAACATGATACCGTAGAATAATACTAACGATTTCATTAAAAGCAATATGGTTATTGAGTGGTAGCCTCCTTCCAACGCGTTTCGTAGCGCAAATAGCTACTTCATCAAGGAATAAAGTTAATGTACTAACGTTCAGAGTATATACCACTCGATATCGTGTGATTGGCTGAAAGTTAATTACACACCAGCCAATCACTGCAGACCAGGTTAAATGACATACAGCTACACAATCAAGCAGCTCATCACTGGTATCATAATTAGCTTTAACATAAACATTAAAAATGAATTGATAGCGTTTACAATAACAGATGTAAAAAGTATATAATAACTATGGATCCATGAAGAAACTAGAAAATAAAAACACAGGATTAGTGGAAGCATTTCCAGACATAAAGATAAATGTTTAACTAAATGGAGAACACACATCAGTAAAGGGACCATATATCTACATCTTCATTTAACCCCTTAGGGTAATGAGACTCCAACTGGTAAATCCAGAAGGTTTCCTGAAGGTTGCACTACGAAACGCGTTGGAAGGAGGCTACCACTCAATAACCATATTGTTTTTAATGAAATCGTTAGTATTATTCTACGATATCGTGTTGCATTATCTTCCTTGTTGACGCCCGTATTGTGACGTCATTACCATCCGATGGCACGCATTGTGGTGCCGCGAGTCTGACGTCAGACGCTGATCCTCGAGGTTGGAATTGCCACTACTCAATACTGGACATTTACATCTGGACTCTGGGGACTTACCAATACACTTTTGGAGTGCTATGATTAGCTGGATGGCGGCAATTAACCCACCATGGTCCTAGATGGATGGCATGAGGATAAGGTTCCTGTGTGGTCCTTTTCCGGTTCCCTACGAGTGGTAACAGCTACATTGTAGCTTTCTGTGCCTGTATTTTACTATTTTGATGTACGCAGAACCTTGAAACCTTTTAATATATAAACATTGTTTTTTACACCTTCACGATGAGCGTTGTGCGCTGTGTTTTGTTTTGTTGTCTCTAGTTACCCAGGGTTCTGGGCTACCCTATGTACAGCAGCAGACGCTCCTACATCTACTGATTGGTAGTAGAGCTATATCAGTATTATCACTTTTTTGTCACTAATATTGGGCAGTTGGTGGTCACTTCTAAGTATATTTATTCACAATTTATTGTTCACTTTAGCTGCGCACTTGTTTTGTTATTAGTGTTACTGGTATGTAAATAATATGCTAATAATCTGTTATCCTATCGCAGATGCACAAAACTCTCTTAATGATAGAGCGGGGAAATAATGTTACGGAAAATAAATCGCACCAAAACTTGCCATTAATCCCAGCCAGGCCTTGATTGTCCTAACGTTATTTCATAGAATTCTCTATAAAGAAAAATACATGTTCAACTTAAACTAAAAGATGGTACCCTAACACAGGGGAGCGCAAACATTTTCAGCTGCGCCCCCCTGCCTGCTCCACCTTGCTTTCGCGCCCCCTCACTTTGCTTGGCGGCGTCAAATGACGCAGCGGCCGTTGCCATGGAGATGGACGCGTGACGTCACTCCGCATGGGACCACGGCGTCATTTGACGCCACGTTGCCATGGCAACGTGTCCCTGAAGCTCTTCAGAATCCCGGTAAGTTAGTTGCAGAGGCCTCACTCTATCCCCCGGCATTTAATTTAAATGCCTGGGGGAAGAGTGCGGGACCTCTGCAACTACCCGCGGCCCCCCCCAGACAAATCTCCCGCCCCCCTGGGGGGGGGCGCGCCAACCAGTTAGCACACCGCAGCCCTAATAGATCATTTTTTGGTCTGGCACATATCCCTTTCTCTTCCAATAGTTGTTCAGACCAAAAAACGCTGTATATTTATTAAAATATCATTACATTACTAAACACAACAAGTGATCTAGCTGATAAAGTGTCAAATAATTAGATTGTAAGCTCCTCGGAGCAGGGACTCCTTCCTTAATGTTACTTTTACAGTATGTCTGAAGCACTTATTCCCATGATCTGTTATTTATATTTGTTATTTATATGACATGTATTACTACTGTGAAGCGCTATGTACATTTTATGGCGCTATACAAATAAAGACATACATACATACAAATAATGAATGTTTTAATCAGCAATGTTTTATATTGTTGAAGGTGAATGCAGGATGTGGTTGCCAGAGTTGGCATGATAGGTAATGTATTTGCAAGTAACTAAAGTATGTGTGTACAATCACACACAGTGCCAACCGTTATTAATAATAACTGCACAGAAACAGTCATGGTGATTTAAACATTTAATCCCTGATACAGTGCATGCGGCATGAAAAAAAACCTGAACATAGATAAACAAAACAGGTCATATTGACATTTGCAGGGGACAAAAATACATATTATAACAAAATGGTCTTTTTGTCTTTTTTTTTGCAGAGGAAAGGGCAGGCTGACCAGGCTCCTTTTGTGTCTCTCACACCTTAATGAAGGCTGTGCCACTGGTGCAGTAGGTGGAGGAGTGGATGTTAGAACTGAAACACCTGATGTTGGCAATGATTCAGTTGAGTCTGCCTGTGTGGATACTATTAAATAGCTTTGAATGCCCTCTTTGGCTTGCGGCACAACCCATGTTAACCCATTTATGGGACCAGTCAGTAGGGTCAGACTATCAATAATATTGGTGTTATTTTGATGCATTATCTGCATCAGAACTCTATGATGGCGGCTATTCTGAATTATCAGCTGCCTAAAATTGGTATTAATGGCACGATAGGCAGAATGAAGCATTCTCAGCAACTTGTGCTTATAACTCAGAATAGCCTTATCATATTCCTTTTTCGAACGTTGGCCTACAGGAGCTGGTGCTGGAACTGGAGTAGGAGCTGCAGGAGGCACTGGTGGAGGAGCTGCATACTCCTCTGGACGTACATCCAATATCACAGTGTTCTCCTCTTGCTGCTTATCCTCTATGGAGACATCCATAATGCTCACTAATGCAGCAGTTTGTTATAGATGGTCCTTGCGAAAAGTAAAAAACAATATGCTCAAAAACAGTAATAACTTTTTTTGGTATATGTAACAAAATTGGTATGGTTGTGTGTGAATAAACATACATTTCTAATACATTTTAGATTCCTTTTATAAGATAATTAATATCTGATTTTTACATTTATGTAATATAAATAATGATATAACACTTTATTAATGTGCTATAAGAGGCAATTTTTAACGTTACTACGGAGATAATATAGGATTACGTTATACCTATTATTACATGTCTATTATGTATCCCATGGCCTGTAGTACACTTCAATATTATGAGACCTTGATTATAAGCATCTCACATATAGGTTATTTTGAGAACTGCCCACCACGTGTATGTGTGACTGACGTGTAATTAATACTATAATTATATGCCTGTCATACAAGGTTGGCAATAATATAACATTTAAACCTTAGATTGATGTACACTGTATGATATAAGTTGTCTGTTTGAGTTTACCAGGTTGCTCCTAAGGTAGTTCCCCCGAGTCCACCCTTGTTGGAAGCAGGGCTGGCCTTAGCCTTTGCAGCGAAGGCGGCATGCTGGCAGCAGGGCACCTCGGTAGAATTAGGTAAGGGTACCCGGGCAATTTCTTTAAATACTCCCCTCCTCCTGTGGCATGATGTCACATCATCATGGCATCATGTGACCTCACAGCGTAATTTGCCATCCAGTTGCCATGACAACACGATGCTGCAGAAGGAGGGCCACTCCGGAGAGGCTAAGGCCACATACACTCACTTACCTTGGGGTTGTCTGGGGACCCGCGCTCCCTCCTCTGGTCGGGCAGAAGTTGGATTCCGGCGCCGACAGGAGGAAGGAGAGGAGGGAGCACTGGGACCACCGAAGGTGCAGGTCCCGAGGCAGCCAGCCGCCTTGCCCCAAGGCCGGCCCTGCTACAACCTGAGCAGTTGAGATGAACTGCATCGTTCTCCTATCACATGTGAACACTTTAAGCTGTGGCGGTGGTTCTCCTCCTATGCACCTGGTGTCTGCAGCATACTCCGCAAGCTTCTCCAGTTTGTGCTTGCGATCCACCCACCTTTTGTTCAGCATATTCACTGTGCGCACAGCATTCCCCTGGATATTAATATCCTGAAGAGCTTAGTGCCAACTTCTAGTTCTCTCTGCTGTGCTGGTTTTGTTGCACAGTTCACATAGCAGGTGGATGGTTATCAACTATCCCATTAAATAGGAACTCCAATTCTGCATCAGTAAATGTTATTCTCCGAAGCCTAGAGGCTTTAATAGCAGCAGCAACAGAGGTGGAAGCTTCCTCAGATAAACTTCTTGTACTGTGCATTTATTTGAATGTTAGCGTGCGCACGGGCATTGTTTAGGTAACGCACGTGCGTAACACAGTTGGAAAAAGGTAAGTTAAATGAAACGAAAGTTGTATTTTTTCTAATGTGCATTCTATTGATTATCGCATCAATGGGCTAGTAACGTTCTCGCTACTAAATGTATCCATACGCTAATGATTTGTCACGGATGTTGTTTTTGCACATCATTCGCATTGTGGATACCCAACAAACTCAGGGAAAATAACGGGACGTTACCTATTTAGGTAACGTCACGTTATTGGCCCCGATTTACCGCAGTTTAGTGCACGTGGTCCTCGTTTGTTTTAGCCGTTTTTTACAATCCTTGTTCAATGTCTCTTGGTAACAAGATTTTTGTAAATCCTCAGATCTGCAGTTAAATTGTCGTTTTCACTTTGTTTGGACACTTTGCAGCTGTGAGTAAAATAAGAAAACATGATTGCTAGTGGAGTAAATATTTAAAAAGTAAAAGACAGCGTTATGTTGATCCATCACACAACATGAATAAAACGTTAATATTTTTTCACATATTTTATGTTTTACATTAACAGATTCCCCCACCCCAAAAAAAAGATTTATTACATTTTCATACATAACACGTTTTAAAATGTTCAGACCAGTATTCTGCTCTCATATAATGCTGTAGCCCCCATCCTTGCTCTCCCTTCTTTCACAAATTCTAGAATTCCCCGTAACTCAGTGAGATGTTTTAATGTGACACGAGAGGCTTCTTGTTCATGGCCCAGGGCAAAGGGTATGGCTTTCATGGGAAGACATATAATATCATATCATCTAAGGGTTTTCTGATACAACAAAGTTGCATTTATCAGTCTCTTGTACCATCTCAGCTGGTAAGTTAGTACTGTAGTATGCAACCATACAACCTTAAAACACACCAATCTGTTTCATCACCGACACATTTTGTTCCCCTGCTGCTTCTTCTTCCCTTAAGGTTGGAAACTCCAATGCACATTAACCTTTTTACCGATTGTTTAAGTTCTGTACTTGTTAACAATGCACTTATTCCTATTGTACTTCACCGATGAACATGTGCAGATAAAGTCCTGAATGGTCGTTGTAACTTTGCAGTACCTGTACCCATTGGTCCTCCAAGTGACACTCCTCAAGAGTAGAGATTTGCAAATCCTTTCTGGGTTACTTCCCTAAAGTTGGCACACATTTTTACAGAAATCTGCAAATTGTGAATGTAGGAGGGTGTGTGCAGAGGCTTTTAGCACAGGGGACATTTTTAACAGGAAATCAAAAATAGACTTTTATAAGCCGGCGGGTTTAAACAACAAAAACACAGCTTATGTTTCAACAAAACAGTGTTAAAGGAAAAAAAAACTAAACAGGACTAACTCCCATAGGGACCACTGACTAGAACACACCTCTCCCTACCTATGGGTTGGGGGTCTAGGCCCCTTACCAACAACAGTCAGATAAACAGTTAACAGGTGGAGGTCAGTTACCTCCGGCTGGGGCAGGGTTCTGTAAGTCTGTGTGCAGGTTTCTTTCCACAGCGGTTAATGGTTCAGTATCTTCCAGGGCAGAGAGAAATAGTCCCTATGTAATCCCTTCAGCAGTTCAGGGCATTTCCCTGGACTAGAGATCCCCTGCAGTGAATGCTGCAGGCCTTTTAAAGGCCTTTAATGAAGTAGGTGAGCATGCAATTAAGGCCACCCTCTGGCTTTAACCTGCCCAGCGCCGTCTCAGGCTCTGTCAAAAGGTGTTGTTACGTGACGGGGGGTTCACCCTGTTACAGTGATACATTTGAGTGAAGGCTATTTGTTGCAATGTCAAAAATGCGGACTTCACAATGTTTGAATGCACATATATAAGCACAGGAAAGCTGTGATCGCTCCACCAACCAATTACAGTATGTTGATGATGCAGAATGTGCAGGCGCTGGAAGCAGTCTGGCATCCTGTGAGATTCCATGCCTTGGCAAAGGCAGATACGTATCAGGCCGGTTTATCCAGAACTAAAGTACATGCTCAAGGTTAGTATGATTTATTTTACTCTATGTTTCATGTTGACTTTGTCTCAAGTTTAACTCGCGTTCAAATTCTCCAGTTTACGCAGATGGAGACTTGATTTTTTTCCATTGTAAATAAACTATATAAAAGTGACACACAGAGATGCTTAATATTCTGTGCATCATGCAAGTCCTCTCTCTACATCCTCCTAATGACACCTCACTCGTAATCTGATGCACAGGGTGCAAAACGTGAAGCAAAGACCTTGATACATTGAGGCAAAAAATCGCAAGGTGTAAAGTGTCAATTTGCAGCAATTGTGCTCCAAATTTTCCCTGATACATCCCCCCTAATAGTTCATAGTAGATAAGTGCACATCCAATATGTGGCTTAACCTGTCTGCTGCTCTACATGTCTGCAACATGCTGCTCTACACATCTGGGGCAGCTCCATCCAGCGGCAATCTGGTTAACATCATCTGCTGCCACATCCTTTCCCAGAGTTCATAAAGAGTGTTTTGAAAGCAGCTTTCACTGAGGAAGGATGAGCGATTTTATAGGAAATAAGGATGCTCTGCACTTCCTTACATCTGACATTTAACCCAGGCAAAAGTGCTATATTTATTTTTCTGTCAACACCGACTTTATTGCTGCTTATGTTCTTATTCATGCATTTCCTGGTTTTGCAACGAGCGAAAAGTAATAATGCATTTACTGAACATCTGCAGCCTCAATTATGGAAAAGCAGCTGAAATAGTTTCTAAAAACATAAAAAAGCTGAAAAATCGCTGACCTCATTCTATCAAAGCTGTTTAAATAGATTGTTTATATAATCGACCCCTTATAATCTCACAGCCTATTTTTTCCTAATTTGATCAGTTACTATTAAAAAAACCTTTAAAAAAAAAGTTGCTTTACATGATTAATCGCAATTCTGGATTCACTGACAAAGAGAATTGCTATTTTCATAAATGCATTGGAAAGCAAATAAGACACAGTCATCTCGCTGAGCAAACGAGCAGATCAGATGGCCGTGACATCAGACCCCCACTGAACACCCGGAAGTGGAGGTGGAGTCACAACCAGATTATGCCGGCACCTGAGGTCTCTGCAATTTGGTTTATGTGCATCCAAATACTAATGTTTATGAGTAGATGGCTTAAAAAACCTGTTATTGTCCATTAGTAGTGTTAGGACCTGCATATACTGGTCATGCCGTGAAGTGGCTGCAGGCGTATAACGCTTAGTCCAAAGGGTTTAACTGAATGACCCTTATTCATGAGAATACTAATATTGAAGTATTTAACTATGTACAGAATTTTGTCACATTGGATGTAGCATTGGGTATCTTTGTCTTTTGTTCATATACCATGAAGGTTTCTTTTTGCACTCTGTCTTTCTAGAATGTTACTTGAATGAGTATGGTCTACATTCGGAGCTGTAATATTCCTTGGTGAACCATGATGATTTCTTGGTGGACCTTTGGAACCGAGGAGATTATTACACTGATTGTTTGGTTTTGTCCTTAAGTGACCTTTTTAATATAAGATATATGAATATGTAGATGCATATTTTTATGAGACTGATATATGTTTGGAACTGGTATTGAATATAGCAAGTGGCACTTTTTAACGCATTTTTATGTGTTCACTATATCCATTTATGTGAAAGTGTAACGCGTAGTTCACCACAAACGAGGCACAACCGCGGGGCTGAGGTAGGGATTGGTATAGAACGCCGACCACAACCGCAAGGGCGCGTCTAGAGTGTAGCTTAGTCTTGCAAGCCGGGTCGGGGTTATAGAGGACATCGTAAACGTGGTACTTGCGGGGTCTAGGAGCGGAGAGTAGCGGATCGTTGGGTTACATAGCCGGGGTCAGGATTGGAGAGAGTAGAGTCGTCGTAAAGCCAAAGCCAGGGTCAGCGCAGCAGAGAGCAGGATCATCATATTCCAAAGCCAGGGTCACTGCAGGAGGGTATCACAGAGTCCAAGGTCCAAGACAGGGTCAGGCAGCAAGGTAAGAGGCAGACAGGGCAGGATACTGGATGCAGTGAGATGCAGCGTCACAAAACTGGAGTTATGCTCGGCAAGGAAGGAGAGTTCAGACAGGGTATAAATAGGACCTCCTTCCAATGGGAGGCAACTAGGAAGTGGAGGCGCCCTCACTGATAGGCTGCTGGAACGGGCAGGTGCGTCCTATTGTGCAGCCAATTAGGAGTGGGGGTGGGACCTCTAGAGAGCGCGCGTAACCCGCGCATTATGCTGGCGACCTGGTCACGCACCATTCGTGCGCACCACGGTACCCGCGTCAGTGCGGGGGCGGAGACCAGATGCGGGACCCGCAGAGACAAGGGAGGGACATGTGGGACCGCTGAGCCGCGTACCTCCGATGTCAGAGTGGGGGCGGAGTCCACAGTGTGCCGGGGAGAGTGCGAACCGCGCATGCGTTGAGTGTCAATGCTGCTGGGGGGAGAGCGCACCCTGGACATGGGAACCGCAGAGACAGACGGAGACAGACGGAGCCCATGCACTGCCCGCGCGCCACGCATGAGAACCACCACTGACATGCCCTCTTTGAGTGCCTCTGGATCCTGACAGACAGGTGAGGGTTAAGGGGACAGAACCGCTGGGATGGCGAATCCTCACAGAAAGAGAAGATCTTCAGTTCCTTACAAAAAGGGCCTGTAGCAGGGGCGTAGCTATAGCCCGGGCAAAGCCGGGGGGCCCGCACTCTTGGGTGACCAACTGCTGACTGCGCATGCACGAAGAATGCTTGTCAACCACGCATGCACGATCGGAGCTTGACGACCATGCATGAGCCACCGGCAATTGCGGATCGCGCATGCGCAAGAGCAGCCGGCTAGTGCCGTCCGTGCATGCGTGGTCAGCAAGCACACTTCACATGTGCAGTTGGCATGTGCTGGTCATGCATTCGCAGTCGGCAAGTGCCGTCACCCATGCGTGGCCAAAGCAATAAAAAAAATTGCCTAGGGGCCCGAAAATGTCTTGCTACGCCACTGGCCTGTAGTGTACTGGATGCAAAGAAAGGGCACTCAGTTCAATATATTTCCTAAAAATAATGGCATGAGTGGCCATATGGTATTCACAATATTAATGGGCTTGTTTCTGTGATAGTGACATTGTTACAGCTCATGAAAGTATCTGATTGCAAGTACAGATGTGGAAAACATTTGTGAACACCCCTGAAAGCCGTAAATATCAGACATCTGCATCATATGAAGCTAGCAACAAGGAATTAATGCAAAAATCCCTGCCTGATAGAGATGAGCTATTTTTCTTTTGCAGATTTGGATCCACCTCGGATCAACCGGGTTCCTTTGGTCCGCTGATTTCCATGATCAGTCTCAAAAAGGCAAATCTGGAGTTTCAGATTTTGTATTTTATTTTAGGGAACCGGATTGGTAAAAATCCTGACACAGAATAATCCGCAGGGGTGGGATCTCTCTCTCCGTGGATAAATCCGTGTGTGGATTTTTACCAATCCGGCTACGGATTGTAGAAGTCCCGGATCTGATTCTTAAAAATCTGTCCTTATTAGAGCCTAAGGCACATTTGGATTTATCCACATCGCAGATGGATTTTGGTGGTGCTGAGAGGGTAGAGGGGGAAGTGGGGGTCTGGGGGGTTTCAATTGGTCTAAAAAGAAATCTATGAAATTCCAGGAAACAGAATTGGATCGGTTCACCTATCTCTACTGCCTGAGACAACGTTGCTCAATTTTCACATCCAACACAAACTATAGATAAGGTCCAGGCACAGAAGCACACCACTGCTTGTGGATATTTGTACCAGTGATGATGGATGGGAAGATACTACTAGAAAAAAATGGTTGATATTATCGGCTGTTGATTTAGGATCATTGCAGGTTGTGATGTCTTTCAGGGGACCAATATTAGGGTTCTTCATAGATAAAATTATAGTGTAAGTGTACAGAGCTTATGCACCCTCACAGGTTTCATCTTCAATGTCACAGGAGACCAGTACTTTTTACGCCGCAACAACCATGATCACTAGCACCAGACGGGTCAAAGTTGTTGAATAAAATGACGTTTATTCTGGCAAGCCAGCAGACAAAACAAAATACACAATCACAAGATACAATACTAACTGGGGACCTGGGGAGTAGACTCTAGCCTCGCTAGGTGCAGGGGTCTGCTTCAAGTAAGCTTGCCCTGTCCGCTTCTCATCCTGGATCTCAAAGTGCTGAACACACAGCAGCCGCTCTGAAAATATTCTGCCAGTTGAACACTGTCAAGCTCCCCACTCTGTCTGATACTCTCTGATCGGCAGCGCTCCTTACATAGCCCTCGGTGGCTATCCTTTACATGGGAAGGAGCTGCCGGCCAACCAGAGCACGGATTGAGATGGTGCAACCAATTCCAGAGGAGGGGGCGTGTGGAGGCACTCAAGACTGCCACGTGGTGATGGGGCTGCTGGCTAGTGGGGAATTCGATCTGGCCAATGGGAACTGTGCCTACGGGTTTCTTCCCAGCAAGGAGAAAGATAGAACAAAGTTCCTTGAGACAGTCCTTCCAAGTAATGGACATAAACAGCATATGTGAATAAAGCTGTAATTAGTTCAATGGGACAGACCCATAAGTGTGAGGATGATGGTTGATAAAGATGATGTAATTTTCTATCTTCAATGCTCAAGTATGGGGATGCATGTGTATACCTGTTTGGTGGGGATAATGCAGCCAAGGATTGCCTATGCTGGCAGTGATGACTGGTTCTCCTCCTGTACACAGGAAATGCAACCCCTAGAGCTAGTGGACATATGTAGTCTTCATGCCAGAATGTAAATGAAGTAAAGCTGGTATGCTACTCACGGTGCGGTCTGTCCTCCGTTGCCTGCTTCCAGCTGACTGATCAGGGAAGAGAATATGGATGGGGAAAAGAGCGGAGCACAGCAGGCAAAAAAGGGGCTATGCGCAAAACAAGCTGGTTAAAAACGATTTATTTGGAGATGGGTGACAGCATGGAGGGCGGCATGGGGGATACCTCTGACACATTTCGCGCTCTTGGCGCTTTGTCAAAGAGTCTATTCCTCTTGTGCTGTCTGCGAAATATATAAAATCCAAAACCGGAAATGACATGACGTGCGCCACGTGGCGCTGTCCGCAAAAAACGGAAGTGGACCCGGCGGTTGACGATCCGTCCGAGATGGACAGTGACTCCCTCTGGATGGAAGACAGTATAACATGACTGATCCCAAATTTAAAATAACATGTCTAATGCACAGAGTATTACCAAAAATGTTGGGAACATATTGTGTGACAAAAAACAGTAAAATAAACACAAAAACAAAATGCCACATGGTGAACACAGCTACTGTGGTAGTCTCGCACCTTGCTGTAAATAAGCGAGCGGTGTTCACCACGATTTCTAGCTGTTGCACCACTCCACTGTGGGACCAGGGTAAGATCAGCCTTATCGCAGATTTTTTTTTACCCATTTTCTCAACTGCAGTCTCAAACCATCACCTACCTGAATTGTAGGGCTACATACTTTAGGGACAGCTGATAGTAACGGGTCCGCACACTGTGGTACTCTGACTTCTGGGGTAACTAACTATGCAATGTGCCAGACAATAGTCCCTTTAAGTGAGGCACACATATAGATACTCTGTCCATAACTATTAGATCGGAAGAGATACTATGTTTTTATTATGAAGTACCGCTGCTCTCTTTTTTTTCTGATACAGTGGTTGTCTATTTACTGTATCTTATTTTGATACATGGATGGCTAATGCTGTCCTATCATTACATTTGATAGACCAAGTAAATATAGGCTATGGTCTTTGATGATACAGTGATATTGATCAAACTCGTTAACTATTTGTAAACATGGTTATTGCTACATATAGATGCTAGAGATTTGCAAACAATTATACAGGTGCATCCTGCTATAGTTGAGAGTGGCTGCAATGGTGAATACTACACGGTGTGCCTAATCGGTAGTTTTTTTTGTTATACATTCTTATGCATTGTTACACAAAGCTGATTACCGCATTGTTTTAAATTTATATTTATTAAAGAGATATTTTTAATCAAAAGTACAGAAGGGAGTCACAAGCAAGCCATGAAACAAAGTTTTGAGTTAAATGGCCAAGATTTACTAGATCAAGACAAGTTATAAGTTTAAAAAAAATGGGTATAGTAAACAGGTATTGAAATATGTGACATTAAACCGCAGAAACTAGACCAAATGCAGAGAACTACCCTGTTACACAAAACAATAAAGTATAAGATCTGAAGTTGTTCAAATGGGTGTCCTAGAGAGAAAAAGAGGACAAATATATGTGCCAAAAATGTAAGACATTATAGGATGTTCCATGTACATGTAAATTCAATATGCTACAATGAATTGTATCTGTAAACACCCTAATAAAAAGATACTTTATAAAAAGATATTTTTAATTAAAACCATTCAGCATTACTGTATCCAGATCATTTATAGATTCACCTCCTAGGTTGGGGAATCATTCCCAGTACATTTTTGATACATCAGTCAGCTAAGAGTGTTGAGTGCACACCTGTGGGGCCCTTTTTCCTGCCTCTCTTGACAGGTTCTTTGTGTAAATGTACATAATTCCCCTTGGTGCACCTCCTCTTTACACATAACTATAGACCGAGTTAGAGCGGGTGTCACCCCTTGTTTTTCTTATATGTACAAGTCATTTTTATATTCCTTCTCATGAGGTCTTCAGGTCACTTTAATAAACACTTCATTGTAAACATGCTCACATTAGTGGGACCTGCCGTCTGAGGACCATGAATAGTTAGTATATCAAATCTGCTTCTCACTTTCTATGGATACTTGCATTAGGACCTCATGACTCATTCTTAGCCAGAGTGGGCATTTCACTCAGCATTTACACAGAAAAAAGCCTACAATTCAGGCTCACCCCCATAGTGACCATAGCTTGATGGACAACTATACTTTGGCCTAAATTCACTAATACAGAGTGCTTTTCCTGGTAATGTACAGGTTAAAAAGAGCTTCAATCAGACTTAGAACTATGCAACTAATTTTTACAGATTTATTATAAATCATTCTTCCTGGTAATGTACAGGTTATTAAAAATTTATATTAGTGTTAGGACCCTTGAGACGTGGTCTGCCTTGGAGGGGCTCAAGGGCTTACAACACTTTGGCCAAAGAATTAAACTAAAAGACCATTTTTTTCAAAACATATCTATATATATATATATATATATATATTTAGGCACTGTACCGTGTATCTGTGTCAATGGATGTAGCACTGAGCTCTGTCTGTGTTTCATGTTCTGTCTCTGGTTTTAAATATATATTGCCATGCTCAGTAGCACTCCTCTTTGACACCTATACGCATATATATATGTTGTGGTTATTTTGGGGGTTCAATATGAGCTTATAGGGGTCCTGAATGTTTTGCATCTCTGACTGGCTATCAAGGCTAGTTCCAGTCCAAACATTACAAATTATCGAGTACAAAATATATTGTCCTTAACTGTGGTGCTGGGAGTCTCCAAGAAATCCCTCTGGAACCGTGACACCTTCAGACAGGACAGCTCTGCTCCCTCAGTAGGGTGTCGATGCTCTGTTGCTGGGTGGGGGTCCCAGTAGGCCCTACGCCCAGCAAGCCTGGGGAACCGTACCAACCAGGGTCCTTCCTGGTTGGGGAAAGTCTCTCTTCGGGAAGCCGGCTGACTGCCTTTTCAAATCCCTTTGATATCAGGAGTTCAGTATAATTAACTAGGTGCTGCTGCAGATTGCCTAGTTAGGCTACGGCCCAAGTGGTCACGGCTGCACACGTTTCAGCCGCAACCTGTGGTCTGCGATTATGCTTCCACTGAAGAGCAGGAGATCCCACGCAGGGGGGCGGGGGGTGAGGCGTGGCGGGGGGCACGGCCATGACGTCACGTGGCTGGTTCACCCTCATTGACGTTGCCAATGTTCGGCTCTCGCGCCAAAAGACAAAAACCTTGTCTTTTGGCCTAGACAGCCGCACATCGTGCCTTGTGCGCACATGCACACACACCGACTGGGGCCTGCCCCGTAGAGGGCTGTACCTTGTGTGCGGCATGAACGCCATCACGTGCGCAGCCGTGGCCACTGGGGACCTTGCCTTAGAGGAGTTTTGCCTCCTGCATGCTGGAAAGTATGCATACTGCAGCCTCTCTCCAACCTACGCAGACAGTGACGCTGTCACAACGCATATTAACAATGAACAACATATAATATTAACCCCTTATAAGCCTAAGTGGCTAAATCTCTAGCGCTGAATAACGCTGACTCTGATGAGTTATTGCTTTTTTATTGCATGTTATTTATTGCAGAGTTGATGCATTTTTACGTATGCAAACAAGCTGCATAGCGCAACCCATTTATGAATAAATTATTATTTCTTCATAAATATCATTGCAATCCCATTTTTTATGACGCAGTTTTAACGCAGTTATATGAACCTTTAGTGAATCTAGTCCTTTGTTCCAAAAGATATGATACCCATGTATCCAAAGTCCACTATAATGTATGTATATATGTTGTATGGAAATGTAACATTACTTGGTTATTATTTTGATTGCTTGAGAATTGGAAATAAGTATTTTTTCCTTTGATAATAATGGAGCGTGACAAAATGAGATTGCACCATATCTTACTTAAGAAAAGTTTTGCTTGTGACAAGTAAAAGGCCACTTTGCAGTGTATTTCCATTAACACAGTTAGCTACGTTCTTCGGGAACTAACAATCATTTTGGCCAACCTGGAGTGACTTCCTTGTAACATCTGCAAACACTTACAGGATTTTAAGGACCCTGAATACATTGTCTTAAAATAGCATGGTCAGATACAACACATGGGAGAATCCCAGCCTAAACATTAAAATAAATGTCTATGCTGCATTGAGTGGAATGTTAAGTAGTGATCTTTATACTAGACTACATGTGTATAAAATAAATACATTTGAGTATAGTATTAAGAGTAACAATTAGTGGAATTTTACAGGCCACATTTTAGCAAATTCCGTTGAGCCCCTTTGAAACATACTGGAAGGTTTATATGCTCTAATAGAGAGAGATGGCATCTAACAATTGGTTCATTTTATAGTATTGCTGACTTCCCCAATGTGTTTTATACCATCGATTGTGCAAAAATTGCTGCATTGCCCTCTAGTAAAAGAGAGTTGATGTGAATTGTAAGCATTTCAATTACCTCCCCCCCCCCCCATGTGTAACTGTTATGTTATTAATGGGACCGATGGTGGAAGGATGGTTACTGGGTAAAACTGCAATAGTATTATCTGGTTATAAAAGCTATAATCATAAAGTGTATACATATTTTCATTGTTTTGAATGCGGACACAGGATGCGGATGCTGAACTTGGTTTCTTGTTACCGTTTTTGATCCTACAAAAACCTCCCAGCAGAGGTAGAAATAGTCATGGATATATGCTCTGCAACATTATGGAATATTAAGGAGTCAAATCAGGCATCTGGATAAGTGTCAGTGCAGGATAATATTGTCCAGACGAAAGTGACTGATCGTATTGGTGTGAGATATCTTTCATAGCACTGTAATTCATCATAATGAGCAGCTGGATCTAGAGAAGGACCTTGTACTCCCTCCTTAAAAATAATCAAAAAAGTCACTTTGAAAATACATTTTTGAAGATCAATTATGATTTTTCAATAGACACAGATTTAAATACACATATTTTGGATTAAATACAATTATAGGATAAGTATCTGTCGTCTAAATTTAGCATAGGTTGAACTTGATGGACATGTCTTTTTTCAACTTCATCTACTATGTAACTATGTAACTATGTAACTATGTGGTACTACTACTGAACAACAAGTTATTTGAGGTCTTGTCAGTTTGGTGGATAATAATGATTTGGAAACGTCTTTTGATAACTCTGCAGAGACTTATATTTATTGACATTTCAAACCAAAATCCATCTTTTACCAATATCAATATCTGAAGTTATTTGGAATGAGTACAAAATGAAAAGTAAGACAAAAATAAAATATATTACCAATTCCCAAAATATGAAGGAAGAAAGGATCTGAAAGAATTACGATCCAATAATCAATTCATTATTCATGTTACGGACAAAGGGGGAGGTATCGTGCTACACGATATTTCACTGCAGCACGAAGTCTCTTGTCAGTCACAGATTCTTACCTTTCTCTTACTAAAGGCCGTGCAGTGGAATTTCAGTTTAAACTAAGATAATTTGGGGGAATTCTTACACAACCCAGATTAGATTTTCATTTCTCAAAATATCCTATTTTGCTAATAATGTACCATTACCCGTAAAAATGCATAAAGATATTTTTTGCCCTTCTGGACGCCCGGTAATTTTAGGGATCAAGTCCTTGACTGCTAATTTATCTTGTTATGTAGAATCCTATTTGCAAAATGTGGGCATAAAATTGCCTGCATTATTAAAGGACAGCCCAGCTATTTCAGAATGTTTGAGTACTAAACTGTGGAAATCCAGGTTTATATTGGCAATAGTGGATGTACAATAGCTGTACAGTACATCTCCATCGGTCACCCAGATGACCTTTGTAGAGGGAGAGAGGGGGTGGCCCGGTATTAAAGGGGTTGCACCCCATTTGGCCATCCCCTGACCTCACCAGGTAGACAAGGGGTTAACTGGGCTGAGGTCCAGAAATGTATGTATGTATGTATGTCTTTATTTGTATAGCGCCATAAAATGTACATAGCGCTTCACAGTAGTAATACATGTCATATAAATAACAAATATAAATAACAGATCATGGGAATAAGTGCTTCAGACATACTGTAAAAGTAACATTAAGGAAGGAGTCCCTGCTCCGAGGAGCTTACAATCTAATTGGTAGGTAGGGAGAACGTACAGAGACAGTAGGAGGGAATACTAGTAAGTGCGTCTGCAGGGGGCCAAGCCTTGTGTCATGTGTCCATGATTATCCAGTGCTACTCATATGCTTCTTTAAGCAGATGTGTCTTAAGGTGGGTCTTAAAGGTGGATAGCGAGGGGGCTAGTCGGGTATTGAGGGGAAGGGCATTCCAGAGGTGTGGGGCAGAAAGTGAGAAAGGTTTAAGGCGGGAGAGAGCTTTAGATACAAAGGGGGTAGAAAGAAGACATCCTTGAGAAGAACGCAAGAGTCGTGATGGTGCATAGCGAGAAATTAGGGCTGAGATGTAATGAGGGGCAGAAGAATGTAAAGCTTTAAAAGTGAGCAGTAGAATTGAGTGTGAGATACGCGATTTAATCGGAAGCCAGGAGAGGGATTTCAGCAGGGGAGACGCTGAGACAGATTTAGGAAAGAGTAGAGTGATTCTGGCAGCAGTGTTTAGGATAGATTGTAGGGGAGACAGGTGAGAGGTAGGAAGGCCGGACAGCAGGAGGTTGCAGTAATCGAGACGTGAGAGAATGAGGGCCTGAGTCAGAGTTTTGGCAGTTGAGTAACAGAGGAAAGGGCGTATCTTTGTGATATTGCGGAGGAAAAAGCGACAAGTTTTAGAAACGTTTTGAATATGAGAGGAGAATGAGAGAGAGGAATCAAGTGTGACCCCTAGGCAGCGTGCTTGGGCTACTGGGTGAATGATCGTATTTCCAATAGCAATGTGGAAGGATGTAGTAGGGCCAGGTTTGGGAGGTAGTATAAGGAGCTCTGTTTTTGCCATGTTAAGTTTCAGTCGGCGGATGGCCATCCAGGATGATATTCCAGAGAGGCATTCAGAAACTTTGGTCTGTATAGCAGGTGTAAGGTCAAGGGTTGAAAGGTAAATTTGTGTGTCGTCAGCATAGAGGTGATATTTAAACCCAAAAGATGTGATTAGGTTACCTAGAGAGAGTGTGTAGAGAGAAAAGAGAAGGGGTCCCAGGACAGAGCCCTGGGGTACCCCCACAGAGAGATCAATAGAGGAGGAGGAGGTGTTAGCAAAAGAGACACTGAAGGTACGATGGGAGAGGTAAGAGGAGATCCAGGATAAAGCTTTGTTCCGAATACCAAGAGTATGGAGAATGTGAAGGAGAAGAGGGTGATCCACGGTGTCGAATGCTGCAGAGAGGTCGAGTAATATGAGCAGAGTGTAATGACCTCTGTCTTTGGCAGCGTGGAGGTCGTCAGTTATTTTAGTGAGGGCTGTTTCAGTAGAGTGAGCAGTGCGGAAGCCAGATTGTAGAGGGTCTAGTACAGAATAGGTGTTGAGAAAGTGTAGCAATCGAGAGAATACAAGACGTTCAAGGAGTTTGGAGGCAAAAGGCAGGAGGGAGACAGGTCGATAGTTAGAAGGACAGGTAGGGTCAAGCTTGCTGTTTTTGAGTAATGGTATAACGGTTGCATGCTTGAAGGATGAAGGAAAGGTACCAGAGTAGAGGGAAGAGTTAAAGATCTGTGTGAGCATAGGGATTATAGAAGGAGCAAGTGGTTTTAGGAGATGGGAGGGAATGGGATCAAGAGGGCAAGTGGTAGAGGGAGAAGAGGAGATCAGCAGTGATACATCCTCCTCCGAGATAGCAGAAAAAGAGTCAAGAAAGACAGGAGGAGAGTTGGGAAGCATTGTGGGATGGGAGGAGGCAACAGATGGGATGTTCTGCCGTATGGACTCCACCTTTTTCTTAAAAAAGTCAGCAAAGTCCTGAGGTGAGATGGAGGAAGAAGAGGAGGCAGCTGAGGGTGGTCTGAGTAGAGAGTCAAAGACAGAAAAGAGACGGCGTGGGTTAGACTTGTGTGTGTTGATTAGTGATGAAAAGTAGGTTTGTTTAGCCTGAAAGAGGGCAGAGTTGAAACAGGATAGCATAAATTTGTAGTGAATGAAGTCTGCGAGCGTATGAGATTTCCTCCAGAGGCGTTCAGAGGAACGAGTGGAGGAACGCAGCATGCGTGTGTGGGAGTTTAGCCAGGGTCTGGGGTTAGAAGGGCGAGGACGGCAGAGAGAAAGTGGGGCATGAAGATCAAGAGAGGAAGATAAGGCAGAGTTGTAGTTCCTGACCAGGTTGTCAGGGTCTGAAGCAGAACTGAGAGAGGAGAGGGAGGAGCGTAAAGTGGAATCAAGAGCTGGGAGGTTAATAGAGCGCAGGTTTCTGCAAAAACGAGGGCGAGATGGAGATGGAGAGAAGCGAGAGAGAGAAAATGAGATGAGGTGATGGTCAGTGATTTAAATGTGATTTAAACCTTGTTATGACATGAAAATGTGTATTCCCCTGTTCCCATGCTTTATTGTAATATCTGGTTTAATCAGTGTCTGCATCACACACACTAGGATCCATCCGGGAGCACAAGAGTTAATAGTTCTTTAGTGATTTATAGCCCTTTGTGTAGTTTTCCCACCTTTTCAGGCACCATTTTGCAGGGTCCATAGGCCACCATTGGTGCTCCATGCGTTTAAATGGCGAATCTTGCTGTTTTGGTCCTGTTTCCTGTGAAGACCAGCAGATGGCGTCCGAGAGGAGGAGCGGCGGTTTCCCATTGTAAGTCAATGGGCCCATTGACTTCAATGGAGATCCCTCGAAGGAGCTTTCCAGGAACGAGTTGGCTGCCATCCAAACCGCAAACCCGCAAAGCAGATACTTTTTCTATAAGAGAGCTTTGATCACTTAACAGTCAAGTTCAACGACAAGTGGCGTGGGAATAAATAGTTCTAGAGCACATAGAAATAAAATTCTTTTTGCCCCTAGTTCCTAGACCTCCCCCCACTCGACCACAACTGGGTCCCCGTATCCTGGACCCCCGATAAGGGTCGAACCGAGAAGAGCGGGTCGCGCCATAGGTTCCAATGGCAGCGGCAGAAACAGCTCAAGTAAACGGCTAAGTGTCAAAAGCTGAAATTTGGGAATCCATAGCTCCGGTTCCGGAGGGTCCAGAGGATCAGGGTTTGGGGTATCTGTAGTCACTGCTCCGGGATCGCTGCAGAACCATCCTTGTCCCTCTTGGACCAACCCGACGGAGTATGGACCTCCTTGAAAGTTCGGGACTTTTCCCATAGACTCCAATGGCGGCCAATCTCCATTGACCGGCTATGGTGGAAAACCCCCATTGATTTCAACGGTGGCGGCGCCCCGTTGAAAGTCTATGGCGGCGGATTCCCATAGCCAAGTCTATGGCGGCGGATTCCCATAGCCACCAACGGCGGCGGTTTGCCATTGAAAGTCTATGGCGGCGGAGCCCGTTGTTTTCAATGGGGATTTAGTGAAAAACCGTGATTTAATTTACTGCGGAGTTTTTTGTATTAAAATAGGAAACGGTTTAAGGTGTATTTGTGTAACTCCGGTTCCGAAGGTCGTAGCAAGTCTCAAATTGGACCATAGGGTGTCCCAGTTCTGGCATTGAGGACTGGGAAGTGTGGACCCGCTGGACCCAACGGAACCGGATATTTTAATATGTTTGTGTTTATCTTTAATACTGTGTCCCAAAGCAGGGATAAAACCCAGAGGAAATTCCTTTGCATACCAGGGTAGCATATGGCCAGGGAGGCGACCCAATGTCTAGGACTTAAGTATTGTTCAAAGGATTTTGTCACCCTCACTGTTTACCTGAGGGCGTAGACGGCTCAAACCAGAGCAGTCTATAAGTGTCCCATTTAACACCTTACAACAAAGAATATCCTGCCAGCAATCCAATTTGGTAGACTAGCTGGCATTCCTGATGCAGATGAGGGGCTACAGAAATGAGACCCCAGAGTTCTACTGCGCATGTGCCAACTAGCAGGGGGGCATGGATCAAAATGTGTTCCCACGTTAATGAGTGGCTAGAGGTGATTGAAGACCAATCACCAGTACTTAATGTTAAGGATAGGGTTACAAAAGATATATAAATCGTGGTAATCCCTATCCCCTTTGTCTTCTGATATCATCTGAATTGTTACCTGATTGCTGGAGAAATGCTACATGATACTTCTCATTCCCCATCCCCAAAGTAAGTGTACTTCTTGTCTGTTACTGTACTATTTCGTGTGTTCACCTATCCAAAGGAATAAATACAATTTATTATATCTAAGCCTCGTTCAGTTCAAACCCAGTTATTTGTGTAAATTACAACCTGTCATAAGCTATCGTCACAACCTTCATGTGATTTTTTTTTTTGCACGAGGACTATTTGTTACTAGGGCCATCTTAACAACATTAGGGGCCCCCAAGCAATGCAGTGCACGGGGCCCTGCCTACACTGTCGCTCTCAGCCTCCCACACACTCACTAACAGCAGCAGGCACCGGAAGTGCTGCACTGCTAGGCTGCAAGCAGTTGTGACGCGAGCCAGGGTGCCGGGTGGGCGAGAGCGAGCGGAACCGGGGTGCCGGGCGGGGGGAGAGCGAGCAGAGCCGGGAGGCGGGGGGAGAGCGAGCGGAGCCGGGGTGCCGGGCAGGGGGAGAGCGAGCGGAGCCGTGGTGCCAGGTGGGGGCAGAACGAGTAGGGTTGCCAGGTGGCTTGTCCAAAAATACTGCACACAATGGTGAAAGGTGCGACGCACTCGAGAATCGTTGGTGGGGAAGAATGTTATTTATAAATGACCTGACTGTTATGTCATTTGTTCTAAATTTCACTCCAAGTATTCACCAATTTGCACCAATTTATATTCTATTTCGTAAAAAATCTGGGGAGGAGTCTTGGGTGGGAGCACCCTTCCGAGGATTGTTTTAGGAAATAGAATATGAAATAGTGCAAATTGGTGCATGCTTGGAGTGAAATTTAGAACAAATGACGTAATGGTCAGATCATTTATAAATAACTGACCTGCAGTCATACAGTACATGGCGAGCAATACTGATCTTACTGCTCCTCCCACACATTTCAAGATTGTTGCACCCCCTCCTCATCCTCTCTCTCCCCTCCTTGTCCTCTCACTCTCCCACCCCCCTTCATCCTCTCACCCCCTCCCTTCATCCTCTGTAACCCCCATCCCTGTCATTATCAGTACAGTAGCTTTCAAATTTAGACTTCAAAATCCAGCGTTAAATTGCATATTGAATCATGCCGTTGAATAAGTAACCTGCTCTGCCTTCTTGGGGATAATCAGTAAGTAAGAGTGCTACAGAGATTGCAATGCTGCTGTGATGAGAGCTGAGTTATGGAGCCTTTCTGAGAATTTACAATGGTGTTTATTTTTAATAGATCTTGAAAATGGGAAGACTGTTAGTATAGTAAAAGAAAAGTAAGGGTGAGTGAGCAATTAAACAAAGTTGCCAGTACTGTATGTACTGTCTGTCAACACACACAGACATATATATACACACACACACACACACACACACACACACACACACACACACACACACACACACACACACACACACACACACACACACACACACACACACATACACACACACACACACACACACACACACACTGAGACATATACACACACACACACACACTGAGACATTCACTCACTCACACACTCACTCAAACACACACACATACACACTGAGGCACACACATATACAGGCAGGACACAGGACACAGACAGAAAGACAGACACACACACACACACACACACACACACACACACACACACACACACACACACACACACACACATATACAGACAGGACACAGATAGACAGACACACACTGAGACACACAGACACACACTGAGACACACAGACACAGCCTCACCTCTCTGCTGCATGCTTTTCCTCCGCTCTTTGGCACCAACCCCCAGGTTCCTGCCACCTCCCGATTGGCTGAATTACACAGCAGCAACCAATCAGAAGCTGCCCAGCCCCCTAGCAGCAGCAGCCCTGCTCTATCCCATGTCCGGACGGGAAGGGGAGAGCCAGCAGAGCCGGGGTGCCGGGCGAGGGGAGAGCATTGGTGGGCATGCATGGGCCGGGCGCGTGGGCCCCCCTTTGCTGTGGGGCCCCCGGGCAACTGCCCAGCGTGCCCATACGTTAAGACAGCCCTGTTTGTTACGTGACACGCAGATTCCATTTATTTTACGTAGGACGGCTGCCCCGAGTTTTTCCAATCCTGATATATCTCTGCCACAGATTGTTTTTGGAGAAAGATCCTCCCAGGAGACCAAAACGTCGATCTATTTTATAAGGTAATAAAACAAATCTTTTTGTCAGCTCACAGATACCCAGCAAGCTCTCAGAAACCCCCCAAAATTACCACAAAATATATATGTATATAAGTTTCAAAAGGAATGCTACTGGGCGTGGCTCTAATTTCCTCTAATTATAGAGGTAAATAAGGATTTTAATCAGTTAGTGTTAGGACCTGCGATATTATGGTCATGTCTTGAAAGTGGCTCGCAGGCTTACACGCTTTGGCTAAAGGGTTAACTAAATGGCCCTTTTTCAAGAGATATATACAGTCATGTGAAAAAGAAAGTACACCCTCTTTGAATTCAATGGTTTTACATATGAGGACATAATAACAATCATCTGTTCCTTAGCAGGTCTAAAAATTAGGTAAATACAACCTCAGATGAACAACAACACATGACATATTACACTGTGTCATGATTTATTTAACAAAAATAAAGCCAACATGGAGAAGCTATGTGTGAAAAACTAAGTACACCCTTACTGCTTCCATAGGAATTAAGATGCTAAGTAGCAGACAGGTGCTGCTAATGAAATGCCCTTGATTAATTGATCATCAGCAAGTGTGACCACCTCTATAAAAGCCGAAGTTTTAGCAGTTTGCTGGTCTTGAGCATTCAGGTGTGTTCACACAATTCCAAAGAGGAAATACATCAGCAATGATCTTAGAGAAGCAATTGTTACTGCCCATCAATCTGGGAAGGGTTACAAGGCCATTTCCAAACAATTTAAAGTCCATCATTCTACAGTGAGAAAGATTATTCAAAAGTGGAAAACATTCAAGACAGTTGCCAATCTTCCCAGGAGTGGACATTCCAGCAAATTCACCCCAAGGTCAGACCGTGCAATGCTCAGAGAAATCGCAAAAAAAACCAAGAGTTACATCTCAGACTATACAGGCCTCAGTTAGCATGTTAAATGTTAAAGTTCATCACAGTACAATTAGAAAAAGACTGAACAAGTATGGTTTGTTTGGAAGGGTTGCCAGGAGAAAGCCTCTTCTCTCTAAAAAGAACATGCAGCATGGCTTTGGTTTGCAAAGTTGCATCTGAACAAACCACAAGACTTCTTGAACAATGTCCTTTGGACAGACGAGACCAAAGTGGAGATGTTTAGTCATAATGCACAGCTCCACGTTTGGCGAAAACTAAACACAGCATATCAGCACAAACAACTCATACCAACTGTCAAGCATGGTGGTGGAGGGGTGATGATTTGGGCTTGTTTTGCAGCCACAGGACCTGGGAACCTTGCAGTCATTAAGTTGACCATGAACTCCTCTGTATACCAAAGTATTCTAGAGTCAAATGTGAGGCCATCTGTCCGACAGCTAAAGCTTGGCCGAAATTGGGTCCTGCAAATGTACAATGATCCCAAGAACACCAGCAAATCTACAACAGAATGGCAGAAAAAGAAAAGAATCAAGGTGGTGCAATGGCCCAGTCAAAGTCCAGACCTCAACCCAATTGAAATGCTGTGGCTGGACCTTAAGAGAGCTGCGCATAAACAAATGCCCACAAACCTCAATGAACTGAAGCAACATTGTAAAGAAGAGTGGGTCAAAATTCCTCCACAACGATGTGAGTGACTGATGAAGTAATCGTTTTCTGTATGACTTTAAGTTATTGCTGCTAAAGGTGGTTCTACAAGCTATTGAATCATAAGGTGTACTTAGTTTTTCACACATGGCTTCTCCATTTTGGCTTTATTTTTGTTAAATAAATCATGACACAGTGTAATATGTCATGTGTTGTTGTTCATCTGAGGTTGTATTTACCTAATTTTAAGACATGCTAAGGAACAGATGATTGTTATTATGTCCTGAAATGTAAAACCATAGAATTCAAACAGGGTGTACTTCCTTTTTCACACAACTGTATTTATATATAAGTCTTGTGGACTTCGTCAGACGAAACGCGTAGGGCATATTATTTGGAGTACATTTATTGTTTACTATACATTGAACTGTTAGTACTACGTGTAAACGGAGCCGCCTAGCCCTCTGCCATCTGGGCGGACTATCATTGCGACGCTCACTGCAGCCGGAGGAATACAGCTAACCCGGAAGCTCTCTATGGTGATAGGAGGGTCTGAACGGCAGAAGGTGTGTGTATCCTGCTTCTGATACACGGAGTGCCTTCCGCTACCACCTGGCCCACCTGCTTAGAGAGGGGATACTGCTCCACACTGGAGGCTCAGCTGGGTTCCTGCTGCAGTTGTTGGCGATTGAGATATTATCTCATACAGGCGATTTTTATTGATCTGTTTGTGAGTGCGCAGTTCATATTTTAATTTCAGTCCCATATAAATTTGTAACCTTACTACACTATGAGTGCGCCTGTTTTTTGTTTGTTTTTCCTATAGATATCTTCAAGGGAGTGGTGTTCCCCTCAAACAGGCAGCAAAGACTCTGGAGGACAGTGATCTGGGACTGTTTTTTTTATCTTCTAATCAATTTTTATATATATTTTGTACACATTTTATTTAATTTTTATTTTTGATTGCTATTTACTATCTCCTTATTAGTTGATGGTTTATATATATATATATATATATATATATATATATATAAATAAAAAATAAAAAAAAATATATATATATACAGTATATATATATGTTTTATTCTATTTTTATTAGTTGATACTTATAATTGTTTAAACATACTCCTTTATTTTATTGGTTTACTAGTTCTTCACAGTCATACTTATCATCTATTGTTAGTATAGTCATCAAATAGGCGCCACTTCTTGTTTTTTTCTTTTTGTATATATATATATATATATATATATATATATATATATATATATATATATATATATATATATATATATATATTACAACAAAAAGGCATCCATATAGTAATACACGGGTATACCAGATAGGATATAAATGATAAATTTTAATGATATTGAATAAAAACAGGGGCTGAAATGTTAAAAAGGCAGGGGGTCACAACAAGGACAATTCTAATAACCAGGGGGACAAGATATAGTACATAAACAACTCAATAGTTGTAAGAGTATGCTGGCATCATCATTTATGAGCATGGCATGAAGTGCAATATTGTTGCTAATACCAGCCAAATTGACACAGCTAACCACATAGAACACACAGTACCCCAGTGCTGCAGAACTGGGTACTAGAAATCATGGAGAGGAAAACATAAACCTCATCTCGTGGTTACTGTGATAAATTCACAAGGTAAGTGCCAGAGAGCAAAGTCCAGAAGCATAAACAGCAATTAATAGCATAATAAGGTGGAATTGATACATCACCAAAAGCTGGTAGGTGAACAAGTGTGTCCCTATTTGTGAAAAGTCAGGGGTCCCCCTCCAGAACACTCCCACTGGACCCCTGACTTTTCACCAATAGGGACACACTTGTTCACTGGCTTCACCTCAGTCTCTTCCTACCAGCTGTGTTCTCATCCGAACCAACACTGGAGCTCCGTGCAGCAGGGGAGGAAGCTCGTCACAAGCCAACCGCCCCACAATGATGACGTATCGCCGTCGCTGCGTTCCTGATGCGTTTCTTCAGATGACTGACTTTGTCAAAGGTTGAATGTAACTCCACTCAGACACAGATATATACCAGAAAGGGGTGGGTTGCTAAACAAATAATAACCAATCAGAGAAGAGGGACAACCCCATACATATTATGCTACAATTCATATATAGATTCGCCGATATAGCTAATGAGAAAGAGAAAACAATGATTAATCATAATGATAAAAGACAAAAAATATATATATAATAAAAACAAATCAGTAAATGGCACAGGGATAATGGTTGATTATTCACTGATTGCAAAGGACATATCCAATGCACTCAGTAAACACATTACTTATATTAACAGGGACCAAACAGTACATCCAAATGAGGATAGATGGTATATGTACCCCATAATCTTTACAAGGATTATAAGTGGTTGAAATAAACCCACAGATTTCATTTTCATATAAATGGTTAACCTTGTACATATGTATTTGAATCAAATAGATCCCTGTTGGTCACTGTTATATAGTAAATGAATGGGAGAGAAAACAAAAAACCGAGGAGACAGGGCTGAGCGAATGAAATTCCATAAACATATATAAGAATCACAGTTCACACAATCGTACTCGTATCTAGAGACTCATTGAATCCACCAGGCGCCAGCGTAGCTAACTGGTAGATCCAATAAGTCTCACGCTTACATAATATTTTGAATCGATAACCTCCCAATGAGAGAGGTGAAACATATTCCAAGCCGATAATCTTTAGTGAAATCGGATCCTTTTTGTGAACCGCATCAAAATGTCTATAAATGCCATGACTGTTAACACCGTTAAGGATGTTTCTTCGGTGCTCAAGAAACCGAGCACAGAGAGGACGCGTGGTACGGCCCACATATTGTTTGCCGCAACCACACGTCAGCATGTAAATGACATAAATGCTTAAACACGTGATTGACCCTAAGACTCTGTGTGTGTTACCCCTGACAGAAGAGACAAATTGGTCAGATGCTGACATGTCCACAGGTGATGCAGCGTGACCTGCCACACCTGTGGTTTCCAGACAACCTCGAGTTTGTTAAGGCAGATGGATTGTTTTTCTTAATTTTAGTTGGTGCCAGTATGTTTTTAACATTCCTGGCTTTCCGAAATATTACTGCTGCCTTGTTTGGTAGATGTGACCCCAAATGGGGGTCACATTTCAAAATATCCCAGTGTTTGTTAAGGATTCTACCAATAGTGCCCGAAGATTGATTGTAACCTGTTATGAATTTCAAGGACATGGATGTATCTATAATATGACTTTTTCTATGTTTTATTGTACTCTCTCTCTTTTGTCTCGACTTTACTAAAAGTAAAGATCTCTCTAGAGCCGAAACTATATCAAATGATTGTTTGATAAGTTTATAGTCAAATCCTTTGTCCTTGAACTTTATCTCAAGCAATTGTGACTGGGATATGAAGTCATCGTTCCTTGTACAATTTCTCTTCATTGTATGAAATTGACCTAATGGAATGTTATTAAGCCAGTGTTCAGGGTGATTGCTATCTGCATGAACGTAGTTGTTAACACTATCTGGTTTAAAGTGTGTTTTTGTTATTATATTGAAATCATCATCCACACCCAATACCAGATCCAAAAACACCACAGATTTAGCTTGAATTTCAAAAGTGAACTTAAGTCCTAAATCATTTTTATCAAATGATTTTAAAATATTTCTAAAGGCTTCCTCCTCTCCATCCCAAATTAATATTAAATCATCTATGAAGCGGCCATAGTATACGAGACCCGCCCCAAGCACAGCACACTGCCACACGGCAAACTCCTCCCAATAGCCTATGTACAGGTTAGCATAACTTGGGGCGAATCTCGTACCCATGGCCGTTCCACAGATCTGCAAATAATAAATTTCCTCAAACAAAAAATAGTTATGTGTTAATATAAATTTGATACTTTCAAGTAGAAACATCTTTTGAATTGGAGGAATGGTAGTATCCTGGCTAAGCCAGAAACTCACTGCACCGATACCCCTGGAATGCACTATGGACGTGTACAAGGATGAAATGTCACACGTAGCCCACAAATAAGTGGGCTTCCATTCTATCTCGGAGATGGCATCGACGACATCCAGTGTGTCCCTAATATGAGACTTTAATGAGGTCACAAATGGTTGAAGGCAATAGTCAACATATTGGGACAGACATGCCGTCATCGAGTCCACCCCCGAGATAATAGGCCTTCCAGGGGGATCGATGAGACACTTGTAAAGTTTCGGCAGATGGTAAAATACAGGTATACGAGGATGAACATTGTATAAAAACTTAAATTACGATTTGTTAAGTATACCATCTCTGTGTGCTTGATCCAAAAGTTCTTTAAATTCGATCTGATATTTAGGTGTTGGATCAGTAGGCAAGACAGTATAGGAAGAAGGGGGTAAGATGGTCCGTGGTTCACAGCAACTTCAGCAGCCAACGCATGGATGTCTAAAAAAACTTTATTGATCGCTAGCAGCAAACATCAGGCAACCACTCTAACATGTTTCGTCCAGGCTATGGACTTTTTCAAAGAGTGCTGATAGTGTATGGCAGCCAAATAGATATAGGGAGTGGTGAGTGTATGCCACCAATAGAAACAGGGAACGTATTTAAACCTCACCTGTGGTAGATTAATCATTAAAGTGGATAACTATCTCCCCAACAATCCCCATAGCAATGGCTGCACAACAAGGTATTTACAACATACACATGAAAAATCTTAAAAACAAAACAGAACATATAATGGATAAATTTAAAAACACAACTACTGATGTTTTAAGTTACCAGCATCATTATTATTACATAAAGCTATATCAATTAATGGAAGTATACAGATGTATAACAAAGGATTTCATATATCTAGTACTTATAAAATCTTTTTTGTACTTATAAAGCATTTTCAGTATCAAGATTCACTTTAAAGGGATATAAACATTTTATCAATTTATTCACATAATTCATATCCATGAATACAGTGGCAACCGCATGACAGACAGTAACTTAATATGTCACCTCCCAGATCACAATGTAATTAGGTGAACACTGTGAACCCACCCCAAAACTTAGCCATTACCCCATCAGGAAGTGTTTCAGTTCCCACTCCTGATTGATGCCGGCCGGATGGAGTGTGTTCAGAGTGTACACCCAATACATTTCCTGTTTATTTAATACCCCCTCTCTATGGCCTCCTCTAGCGTTACAAGGGATATGTTCAATTGCCATATAGGAAAAGTTGGCTATTCCCCCTTTAGGGCATCTGGAGAAGTGTCTGGGAACTGGATGAGACACATCATTCTTTTTAATAAGCCTGACATGCTCTGCAATGCGGGTCTTGACTGGCTGAATGGTTCGTCCCACATATAATTTTTTGCAACCACATCTCAAAAGATAAATGGTGTAGGATGTATTACAATTCAAAAATTCTTTAATAAAATATTTTTTTTTTTTTTTTCCCATTGATGTCAGTTTGGACAAATTTTGTACTATGAACATATTTACACATGGAACAATTTCCACATGCATAAAAACCTTTAGGAATACTACCAATTCTTTTAAGATCAGTTTTAGTTTGAAAGTGACTTGGCGAGAGGTGTGATGTCTTAGCCCTACGGAATGAAAATTTTGGTCCCTTCAAGGTAAACTCAGCAATATCCTTATCTAGGCACAGGGTGTGCCAATGTTTATGCACAATGTCGCATATAAGCTTGGATTGGCGACTATAAGTCGTGATGAATAATGGACTCATATCACTATACTTGCTCTTAGATTGTATGTACCCCTTATGATGTTTGTCTTTTTTCTTTTTATCGAGGATTCCAGGGCGATCCAAAGTCATAGCGTACTCGTATGCTGTCTGGATATCTGTATATTTGTAACCCCTGGCTTGGAATCTCTCAAATAGTGCTTGTGACTGCAAAGAGAAATTCTCGTCATCAGAACATATCCGTCTCAACCTTACAAATTGGGCCCTCGGAATACTTTTGATTAAAGATTGTGGATGACAACTTTTGGCTGACAGTAGTGTGTTTCGGGAGTTTGGCTTGCGAAATATGTCAGTTTGGATTAGCATGTCATGGTCTATGTAAAGGAGCAGGTCCAGATAATTGATGCAATTTATATTTTGTTCATAAGTGAATTTGATATTAACATTATTGATATTAAGTGTGTTTATAAATGCTACAAGTGATGATTCATCGCCGTCCCATATAATAATGAGATCGTCGATGAATCTTTTATAGTAAATAATTTGTGAACGATAAGAATTATTACTGTGATATATATATTGTGCTTCCCATAACCCCATGAATAAGTTTGCATATGATGGTGCAAAACTTGTGCCCATTGCAGTGCCTAATAATTGTAAATAAAAACGTGAATCAAATAAGAAATAATTGTGAGTTAATAAAAATTTAATAGATTCTAATAGAAAAGTGCAAAGTGAAGTTGACAGATGTGATAAATTTAAAAAGTGCGTGATAGCTAATAACCCGTGATCGTGATTAATGATGGAATACAGAGAGATCACGTCAAGGGTGACCCATCTGTATTCTTTTTTCCAGACCAGATCCTTCACATCTACCATGAGGTCCGTGGAATCCTTAATGAATGACGGTAATGCCAGTACCAATGGTTTGAGATAAGAGTCCACATACCGCGATAACCCATCTCCCAAAGATCCAATACCTGCCACTATAGGATGACCAGGAGGGTCGACCAGTGACTTATGGATCTTTGGGAGATGGTGGAATACCGGAATCACGGGATGTGGACTTCTCAAAAATTCAATCTCATGTTTGTCTAATGTACAAAGTATCTTTCCAAATTCAATAATTTCATCTAGTTGACTAATAAAGTCCTGTGTTGGATCCTTTTTAAGAAGTTTATACTGATCCGGATTCCCTAGCTGCCGTAATGCCTCCTGTTTGTATTGTAGGGTGGATAAAACTTGAAGGTCTCTTTCTACCAACCTTTCAAATTTGGCACCCACTCCTCAGGATTTAAAAAGAAGTCTATCTTCTGCCCCAATGCCAATAGGGGGCCTTTCATTGCGGCATTTGAAAGGTTGGTAGAAAGAGACCTTCAAATTTTATCTAAAGGTTTCTCCTGCTCATCTATGCATGCCAATAACCTGACATACACGGAGATTCATGAACTAGACACCTTGAAGCATAACAAAGACATCATGTTTAGAAATGCTGATAAAGGTGGAGCCCTTGTGGTTTTATCCACCCTACAATACAAACAGGAGGCATTACAGCAGCTAGGGAATCCGGATCAGTATAAACTTCTTAAAAAGGATCCAACACAGGACTTTATTAGTCAACTAGATGAAATTATTGAATTTGGAAAGATACTTTGTACATTAGACAAACATGAGATTGAATTTTTGAGAAGTCCACATCCCGTGATTCCGGTATTCCACCATCTCCCAAAGATCCATAAGTCACTGGTCGACCCTCCTGGTCGTCCTATAGTGGCAGGTATTGGATCTTTGGGAGATGGGTTATCGCGGTATGTGGACTCTTATCTCAAACCATTGGTACTGGCATTACCGTCATTCATTAAGGATTCCACGGACCTCATGGTAGATGTGAAGGATCTGGTCTGGAAAAAAGAATACAGATGGGTCACCCTTGACGTGATCTCTCTGTATTCCATCATTAATCACGATCACGGGTTATTAGCTATCACGCACTTTTTAAATTTATCACATCTGTCCACTTCACTTTGCACTTTTCTATTAGAATCTATTAAATTTTTATTAACTCACAATTATTTCTTATTTGATTCACGTTTTTATTTACAATTATTAGGCACTGCAATGGGCACAAGTTTTGCACCATCATATGCAAACTTATTCATGGGGTTATGGGAAGCACAATATATATATCACAGTAATAATTCTTATCGTTCACAAATTATTTACTATAAAAGATTCATCGACGATCTCATTATTATATGGGACGGCGATGAATCATCACTTGTAGCATTTATAAACACACTTAATATCAATAATGTTAATATCAAATTCACTTATGAACAAAATATAAATTGCATCAATTATCTGGACCTGCTCCTTTACATAGACCATGACATGCTAATCCAAACTGACATATTTCGCAAGCCAAACTCCCGAAACACACTACTGTCAGCCAAAAGTTGTCATCCACAATCTTTAATCAAAAGTATTCCGAGGGCCCAATTTGTAAGGTTGAGACGGATATGTTCTGATGACGAGAATTTCTCTTTGCAGTCACAAGCACTATTTGAGAGATTCCAAGCCAGGGGTTACAAATATACAGATATCCAGACAGCATACGAGTACGCTATGACTTTGGATCGCCCTGGAATCCTCGATAAAAAGAAAAAAGACAAACATCATAAGGGGTACATACAATCTAAGAGCAAGTATAGTGATATGAGTCCATTATTCATCACGACTTATAGTCGCCAATCCAAGCTTATATGCGACATTGTGCATAAACATTGGCACACCCTGTGCCTAGATAAGGATATTGCTGAGTTTACCTTGAAGGGACCAAAATTTTCATTCCGTAGGGCTAAGACACTAGCATCACACCTCTCGCCAAGTCACTTTCAAACTAAAACTGATCTTAAAAGAATTGGTAGTATTCCTAAAGGTTTTTATGCATGTGGAAATTGTTCCATGTGTAAATATGTTCATAGTACAAAATTTATCCAAACTGACATCAATGGGAAAAAAAAAAAAAAAAAAATATTTTATTAAAGAATTTTTGAATTGTAATACATCCTACACCATTTATCTTTTGAGATGTGGTTGCAAAAAATTATATGTGGGACGAACCATTCGGCCAGTCAAAACCCGCATTGCCGAGCATGTCAGGCTTATTAAAAAGAATGATGTGTCTCATCCAGTTCCCAGACACTTCTCCAGATGCCCTAAAGGGGGAATAGCCAACTTTTCCTATATGGCAATTGAACATATCCCTTGTAACGCTAGAGGAGGCCATAGAGAGGGGGTATTAAATAAACAGGAAATGTATTGGGTGTACACTCTGAACACACTCCATCCGGCCGGCATCAATCAGGAGTGGGAACTGAAACACTTCCTGATGGGGTAATGGCTAAGTTTTGGGGTGGGTTCACAGTGTTCACCCAATTACATTGTGATCTGGGAGGTGACATATTAAGTTACTGTCTGTCATGCGGTTGCCACTGTATTCATGGATATGAATTATGTGAATAAATTGATAAAATGTTTATATCCCTTTAAAGTGAATCTTGATACTGAAAATGCTTTATAAGTACAAAAAAGATTTTATAAGTACTAGATATATGAAATCCTTTGTTATACATCTGTATACTTCCATTAATTGATATAGCTTTATGTAATAATAATGATGCTGGTAACTTAAAACATCAGTAGTTGTGTTTTTAAATTTATCCATTATATGTTCTGTTTTGTTTTTAAGATTTTTCATGTGTATGTTGTAAATATCTTGTTGTGCAGCCATTGCTATGGGGATTGTTGGGGAGATAGTTATCCACTTTAATGATTAATCTACCACAGGTGAGGTTTAAATACGTTCCCTGTTCCTATTGGTGGCATACACTCACCACTCCCTATATCTATTTGGCTGCCATACACTATCAGCACTCTTTGAAAAAGTCCATAGCCTGGACGAAACATGTTAGAGTGGTTGCCTGATGTTTGCTGCTAGCGATCAATAAAGTTTTTTTAGACATCCATGCGTTGGCTGCTGAAGTTGCTGTGAACCACGGACCATCTTACCCCCTTCTTCCTGTGTCATCATTTCCGGAGGAGCACGCTGACGCCAGCTACACCAGAGGAGGAAGCCGCTGCAGAATTCCCTGCACCAACAGGGACGGCTTTTTCGTGAGTACTCCTAACCTCCACGCGGTATTTCAGGGAGATTATTGAGGCGGTTAGTGCCGGGCTGTGATTTACTTGGGGACGCCCCTTAGGGAGGTGTCCCCCTGTACCTCTATCCGGCTTACTATTACCCAACTCCCTGTTTTCAATACCGGAGGCTTATTGTTTCATTAATCATTGCTGGGTCTCTCTTCAATCAAGTTGCCATAAAGTGTGTGCACTACCTGTTAGCAGCCTCGGTATACTGGGTAATTCCATATTCTCAAGACAGTATAGGAGGCAGCGTCACCCAGAAGTCTCGATGTCTCCCGTAGGTATGCTTCCTTATCCTGGATGATGATACCCCCCCCCCCCCCCTTGTCTGCCTGTCTGATGATGATACTCTCATTCTTTTTGAGAGCATCTAGAGCAACCCGTTCTGGCTTAGTGAGATTGTGCCGTATTCTAGAAGGACCTGAACAGAGACGTTCAAAGTCCTGCAGGACCAACTTGTAAAAATAATTGACATAGCCTCCCTTGGATTGGTAAGGAAAGAAGAGAGATTGTGACCTGAACGGTGAATGCATCATAGCCAAATCACTTACCTGAGTAGAACAGGTGGATCCTACTGGATGTAATGTGAAATTTAATTCGTCCAAGGAATCTACAAACGTCTGCGTCGAGGTCCTGTTGTGTGTCAGGAGTTGTGATAATGCATCTGAACAGAAAGAATCATCAGTCAGTGGAACACCAACAGTGTCAGATTGTTTTTTGCCATTAAGAATGTTAAAATGTCTTTTGAGGGTCAATTTACGAATGTAGCAGTTAAGGTCAACAAATAGATCGAATGCATTGGGGCCTGTGCTAGGTGAAAAAGATAACCCCTTTTCCAATAATGCTTGCTCATAAATAGACAGTTGGAATGAGGATAGATTAAAGACACCTGAACATTCAGGTATCACTATTCGTCCTCTATTAATTTTCTTTCTTTGGACGGCCCTGCCTGCCCTGCCTCCTCTAGTCCTCGCTTTCCCCGATGGATGGATATATTTTGGACTTTTGTGTCCCAAAGGGGAAAGTGTTTCTCTCCCTTCTTGACCTCCCCTACTCGGGGAGCCAGTTCTAAAAAATCCTTAATCCCTGTGCTCACACAGTCATCAGATGTATTAGAATCGACTATAATAGGACAATTGGTAGTGTCAGTGTTGGACAAATCTCCTGGTAATGCCATAACTTCAAGAGGGGAAAACCTGCTACCAGAAGGGCAACTAGGTTCACCCACAGATGGAGTAGGCCTGGATGTTCCTAACGTGCCTAGAACTACAGAACCTCTCTTATCACCAGAGGGGAGAAATCTGGTATATTCACCACCTGTACTGCCTGTAGGCCTCTTATTCCAAGATTTTTTGTGATGTTTATTAGCATAATTATTAGGATTAATATTAGGTCCTGTATTCAAATGCCTTTTATACTTTTTCGTTTGTGAGTGAGCTTGTTTCCCTCCTCTTTATATTTTGATTACATTTTACGTTTTTTACGCTATGGGCTGCGCGCTTTCTCTTTTTGTTTTATTTATATATATATTTATATATATATATGTATTGTAAGTACAGCGACACCCTACTAAACTTAAATCCTTAACTATCTGGATGCTGGCTGCAACAAAGGGTTAGTGCAGATAGGTATAAAGTAGCCACTCCAGGCCTTAATGATTTTTTCTAATACCTTGGGTTTTTTTTACATCAAGGCCCGGAGTGCCTCCTAACATATATATATATATATCCCTTGTGTGGATGCAGGGGTGATGAGGGGATGTGAGTGGGTTATAGGGACTGGTGTTAGGAGGGGATGCATAGGGAAAACTTGGGAGGATATGCAGGGGAGGTTTGGGGGAAGTGCATGGGGTAGATGGAGAGCGATGGGGGGATATGCAGAAGAACAAAGGGAACATGTAGAGGATGATGGGGAGTGCAGAGGGTAATGGAGAAAGGTGGGTATAAGTAGCTGTGTAGTGAGTGAGGGAAGAATGATTGGTGACTATGCAGGTGCATGATGGGAGAGGGCTGAGCAGTGTGGGGTGAAAAGTACATAGTATGGTGGGCTGGGAGGGGCAGAGTTCACTGGTCTGCGGATTAACTTATTTGTATGGGGAGGATTGTGCTGTTCTGGAAGGGATCAATAGGTAAGGCTGCTGGGGAGTAAGAGCTGAGGATCGGGAGTGGGGAGAGAAGCTGCTTGGGAGGGGGAGCTGAAGATCAAGAGAAAGAGCTGGGAGGAAGTTCAGGCAGGGTGTTTCCTCTGAGCCTGAAGTGAAAAGAGGTTCTGCCTCATTTTTACCTCGGGTCCAGAAATTAGGGTCCGAGCCATGGTTAGGATCATTCCAAACTGTGGAAGTTTGCCCATGTCTATAAAGAGAGATCTTCAGAACCACAATTAAATACTGGGTCATTCAAAACTGAGGCAGAAGTAATATTAAATAGAAAAAAACAAAACGTTTGTAACGGGTATTCCACCCCACCCAATCGCATATATAGTGTGGGTGCGTAGAACATACGGTGTTACCCGGTGTGGTGCATATACCTGCAGGCTCACAGGAGGCCTGAGCCTCCGCTAGTGAGAGCCTGGGGTGAATCCTCTGGAACGGTCTCGATTTCAGCGCCTCCACCTATGTAGGATTCTATGGAAATGTAGAATGACCCTAACATAGGAACCCACCCAGAAACCACATACACCAGTATTATGGATAACAGATTTACTGAATGATTAAACGATAACAATACATCACAATTGTACTCATAACATCACCACCATATAACATCCCCACAGTGCCCACAGCCCAACCCCCTTTGTCCCGTGGTCAGCGCTGCCACTATGTGTTAACAGATTGTTATGATCTTTGTTGGTGCACTTATAGAGTACCTGCCGAGTGCTCCTGCCCTCGGACCTGCAAGGACTTCACAAAGGATCAGTCGTAGGATGGCGTCATCTGATCCTCAACCGGTCTCCTTGCACGCGGACCGCCAGGGGCGATCCCAACCTGGAAACAGTCTCTGCGGACCCCAACTCGGATCTGAACCTCTTAGCAGGAACCGCAGCGTCCGCTGAGTCCCTATCTAATCTACCCTACTGTGACAGGATCCCTAACATAGGGCCTGTCTCTACAGCACTACATGACACGCGCTATACTATAGGCCATCCCTACAGCACAGCAACCTGTAATGGCTTTGGGGGAAACTCCTAGGGGTCTACAGGGGTAATAACCTGCCCCACCCCCTTAACTCTTCCCAGTGCCTGCAGCAACAAGCTGAGACCCACTGGATGCTCGCAGCCAAAGTGCTGAGCAACAAGGTGCCTATCTTGGGTGTCTACCTACTGTTGGCTAGCCTAGTGCAGATCCTCTCCAGAATTCCTGACCTCATTAACAGGCTATTCCTTCAGGCATCCTACCCCTAGCGCTACCTCAAGGTGACTAGAATAGCTATAGCCCCTCTCCAGACCCACTAACTTAATGGGGAGTTGAGGCCTACCTGGGGTGTGGGTAGCTATCTGGGTGCAGGAGCTGCACTCAATCCCTGCACCCTTGCTTCCCTCACAGCTCCCTGACTCCAACTGACTGCGTAGCTGCAGCCCAAACAATGTATCTCCTTTCTCCCTCTAGAGATCATTGGCCCTTATTGGCCACACTAAGGCACCTGGTGTGCTTGGCCCTAAGCCTCATGGGAGTTGTAGTCCCGTGGAGGCTGCAATTACATTGGGGCCGCGTGCGCGCCTTCCCTGCGCCTGCGCGCATCCCTAATGGCCGCCGCAACCTCTCCTGTACGGTCCCTGCCCTCACGCAACTGTTCCCTGGCTCTAGGGTACCTTCTGCACATGCGCGACTCTGTCGGGCCGCCGGGGGCTTACTGCGCATGCGCGAACTGGCGCAACATGGCCGCGCCCTAACCGCCCGTGCCGGGAGCCCTGTAACACACGTGCGGCCTTGGCAACCGGCCGCACGCGTCCCCGGCAACCCCCGAGCCGGGGCCTGACCGCCCTCACACCTGCGATCGGCTTGCGAGGCCGCCTTGGGACTCGGCGGTACCCGCGATCGCGCTCGAGGGGAGGGGGTGCTGACAGCCAGAGGAGACCTGGCTACACGTTTTTGCATATATTCTTTGCATACTTTAAAACTTTCACCAATTTAGTAAATCTGATGCTTTGTTCAGATCATACTTAATTAATTTTTGACTTGTTTTCAGGCAGCATAGAATTTAATATAATTTTGAAACAATAATCCCCCTGACCATTCCTATCAATTTACAATTGTATCATCACATTTAAGGGACATGATAAACCTATGTAGCTAGGATCCGCGCCAAGCTTTTGCTCCACTTTGTAACTCAGCACAACACATGTTGTGAGAAACAATAGACAACATTGCCCAGAAGAATAAAGTTATTCTGTCATATTGGCTAGTTATGGATAGTCATGAATGCCTATTACCACAGAAAGTAACATTTAAAGGGTTGCAAATGGCTATAAAATGTGAAAAGGAAAGAGTCCTTATTTGCTGCCAAATTAGCTGCATGCAAATCCCATGACACAACTTAGCTGGTCTGGGTGCTCTCAGAATAATTGGTAGGACACTAGAGTTGGGGACAAACAGCCAACCACAACTAGTGCTCCACTTTATTTTGCACAGGGCCAGACTGCAGATTGTGAAACCTTATACTGGACCGCTATGAAAGTTCTTCATATGTGCTGTTGTGTATGAGCTTTTCAGACTTTACAATTCCTTGTAATCATGCGTATCTGGAAACTCATGATCACCTCATGGATAACAAAAAAAAAGGAAATTAGTTTAAAAACGTCCTCTTGAAATTAAGAAAACCAAGAGGACAGCACATAGTGGCCAGACACATTCTGTCTTCTACTCATACAGTGTTTCACTAAAGCTCAGACACCCCTCTGAATTTCATTTTAACAGAGGAACTCATTTTTGCAGGAACACCTAAAGGTATTTGATCAGAAGCACACCTTTTTTTAGGCATTTTTTCATCTACAAATGGGTATTGGTAAATGTTTCCGCTTCAAAACGTTAGACCCTTAAATGACGAAACTGAAGCAATCAACGATTACATGTTAAGAATGAAACATATATAAAAACGTTCAACCCACTATATTTTTGTGGTTGAACAATAAATATAGTTTTTCTTACACAATTGTTATTAAAGCACCAGATGTGATGATGCATGGCAAATGTCAAATTGTGACACTTTTATGTATACACTTTCTACTAATCAATCACATAAAAGCTTTAACAAGTTTTTTTTTTCTAATCTGGTTGATAAAATCAGTACAGTAAATCCAATATTTGTGTGTTCTGCAGAATAGATCATTGACATCTGCAGTATTATTTACAGCAATATAAAGGATTCTATATGCCTTTCCTCTTCCTCTGCAGTAATATGCCATTTTCATCGCAATTGTAAATGGTTATTCCAAATCTAGCACAGCACCACTGTGGCAAACTGTGGCATTGTAAATCACTTGTGACTAGCAAGACCCCCAGTAATTAGGTGTGCTGTTGAAGGTTTTTTCCGTCATAAATATTGGGTATTGGTATTTTTTTTATAGCTCTTTTTATTGTTCTCCAAGAATGCAAACATTCGCATGTTCCAGGGGTTTACATCCACCACAAGGCATTCTCATGATGATATATTTAACAAAAGAAAGTACCAGCACACCAGGAAACATGCATCACAAAACGCTGTATGTTAGTGCAGGGGTGCTCAACCCCAGTCCCCAAGACCGCCCCTGGCCCCCCCACCCCCCCACCCGTCCTGTGGCTGGTGATGCAATAACCTAGTATAGGAGAATCCCTGTGTATATGAAAAGTTCAGTGGCTGTATTCAAATCCCGTAATCTAGAGGAGTATGAAAAATAGTAATATGCATGTTGTAACACGGTAACACGGTGATACAAATGTATCCGGTCTATGGGGGAGGGAGGGGGAAGGTAGCCGGAACCCTGCTGACGAGGGCAGTCACAGGCTCTAACCCCTCCTGCAATGGCCCCTGATGTTAACCGGCAACCACATTGGCTCCTGCACAACCCATATGCAAAGATTTGTAAGACGGTCACGGAGCCTGATGCGCTTTCCTCGCAGCGCACTCTGTCTCTGGAACTCCTCAATGCGTGCGTTCCTGCACAGGTAAATGAGTGTGCAGATATAAAAGTTGGTAGCGGAGAAAAAACAAGTTGTGAGGTGTGGAATGGAGATGAAAAAAAGCTTTAATTAACCAAAGTGTATATACAGCGGCAGGCAAAAAAAGGTCTCATAATGCGTTTTACACCGGAGGTGTTTTGTCAAAGGGTAACAAGTGTTTGCTGCTCCAACCCATTAAATAGCAGAGCGTCGCGCTGCATCAAGTTGCCATGACAATGTGACGCCTTATGTCGCAGAGTCGTCACGATGTCACGTAGCATCCCGTAGTCGCCATTTGATGTCGTGCAGCCATGTTGACAGGATTAGCAGGGGGAGATGCCGCTTCCACCGCCCAGAGATTACTCAGCTCAACCCCTAGCCCGGAGATAAGTGGCTGAAACCCATAGTCTCCAGTTCAAACCAGGAGTGGTGGCAACCCTGCCAACTGGTCCATTTTTCAGGATATCCCTGCTTCAGCACAGATAACTCAATCAGTCCCTGCTTCAGCACAGATAGCTCAATCAGAGGCTCAGTCTTTGACTGAGTCTCGGACTGAGCCACCTGTGCTGAAGCTGGGATATCCTGAGAATCTGACATGTTAGGGGGGCTTGAGGCCTGGATATGAGCTGCCCTGTGGTAGTACACAACACAGATTAGAAGAAATTTGACCAACATTTTTACTGGGTAGGGGTTTCATTAAAGCCATGACGAAGAGCCAAGATGGGCTCAAATGGTTGATCAGGTCTTTATTAACCTGTGTGTTTTTTGACATTCTATTGATTGTATACTGCAAGCTAAAGGACTTGGAACAAGCGCACATCCATCAATTTTGTGATTTAACATAACTACATTTATTTGTTTAGCGGCAAAAGAGCCGAGTGGGATGATGTACATTATTTCAAATTCTCAGGATGATGACATTTAGTTAAGTAAAACCGGTTGTAAAATGTGTAGAACGTTAGTGGGCCAAAAAGTTAGACAAATAAATATAGTGTTAAACAAATAACTGACTCACAGTACTGCAGTGGACAATCTTTCATTTTTTTTTATTGTGGTAACGCAATGAGATTCACACAACTCATTCCTGCTCTGGAGTTTCAATTTTCCTGGTGTTATGATTCTGCTAATATACATATAAGTAAGTATTATCCTAACAATTAGGGTAGGATATTTCCTGGATTTATTAGGAACTTGAAAATGTTTTGCCTATCTCAGTCTGACTAGCAATATTGGTACTTGACTAACTAACTTTCATGTGGTGGAACCTTTTCAAGGGAAGGGAATGTCTGCATTAGTTTAGCCACATTTGTGTATTGCACATTAATATATAATAAAGAGTGCAAACACACCAAATCATTGCAAAGTGCTAATCAAGCTAGGAATATTATAAATGTATACATTGTGATACAATCACAGTCCCTGTATAGGCTGAAGTGTTGCAGCAAGTGTGCTTTCCAGCCTACAGGGAGTTAATCTCCCCTAGAGAAGCTAGTTTCAGCTGCAGCTAATCAGACTGGGCTCCTAAATCAACAGGAGATTGAAAAGGCAAGAAGTGGCCTGCATACAGAGAGACTGCTTTTCCCCAACAAGGGGAGAGATTGATTTTCTCCCAGCCAGGAATGACCCTGGCTGCTCTGGTTCCCCAGCCTTGCAGGAAGCACTGCTGCTGGGACCAGCTGGGACCCCACATAGGACACACTCTGCGCATGCGCACTAGCCTCTTGACCCTCGATCCGATAATCGAGCAGTATGAGACATATGTATGAGACCTGGCAATCCTTCCGCTACTACTGGGGAGGTATAATCGCAGCACCCTGCCAATCTGTGTTGAAAGGTTGGTCCGATATGTTTTTCAGCAGTTGCGCTTGCGCTCTATTGCGCATGCGCAGTAGCTGGACGCCGGTTACGTTGCCATGGGGACCGCAGGGTTTAAATAGTGTTCGGTTCAGTCCTACTGCAAATTTTGACCCTGAGGAAGCTCCGTAGTAGGAGGGAAACGCGCGTTGGACGCGTGTTGATGATGTCAGCCCCTTTCATGGGGCTATTTTAATACAGTGCTTGTCAGCCGGTCACTAGATTAGCCAATATATAAAAATCAGTGTAGTGGCTAGGCAAGGATTCCTGGAGTGGTTAAGCCCTGACTATGAGGTTATACTGCCCATATCAAGATACAATATATGATATTAATGGCCACTACGATATCCACTACTCTATTAGGCTAACTAGTGAAGTGCTGGGCTGGCTGCGTGCACCTTAGCAGCTTCTCATTCTCCAGTTTTAATGATATATTGGAGCATTTAAACATTAGAGACTGTCTGGTTGCACGAGTTACTTTATTTAATTTATTTTTAAAAGTTATCACATTTTCTTTTGGTAATATATGTTTTAAGTATTTGATATTAAAGGTTACATTTTAAATATAGGTAGTGTGCATTTAAGTGAATTTCTTTTGGAGTACAGGCCACTGTACCCCTCACTTTTTTCTAGTTTCAGCTGCAGCTAATCAGACTGGGCTCCTAAATCAACAGGAGATTGAAAAGGCAGGAAGTGGCCTGCATACAGAGAGACTGCTTTCCCCCAACAAGGGGAGAGATTGATTTTCTCCAAGCCAGGAATGACCCTGGCTGCTCTGGTTCCCCAGCCTTGCAGGAAGCACTGCTGCTGGGACCAGCTGGGACCCCACATAGGACACAGTTTGCCAATGGCTGGATAGAGTTGACTATGGAAGCAATTGGTTTGTCAATGACTGGGGCACCAAGTCTTAGGAACTTAGATTGTAGTAAGTCAGGTCCACATTGGCTGCTTAGTTTTAATTTGAGGAGCACTTGTGTAATCTCCTCTTCGGATACTGGGCCAAATTGAAAATTGTGGGCAGTGTTGGGAGGGGGTGGGGCTATATGGGTACTCCCAGGATGAGATTCATGTTTGTGGTTTGGGTTGCGTTTTGCTAATAAGTTAGTAGCACACCCACAAAGTAATCATTGCATGCATTTGCAATGTCAATCGGGGTTGTCAGAGTAATATCCCCTTTAGTGATATTACTTGGTTAGATTGTCAGAGTAATGTTGTGCTTTTGCATGCCTTGTTTGCCTTGTGCACATGTTCCACAGGCATTTGTAGTGATTAAGATCCTTGGTAGTGCCAGTTACTTTGTAGCTTTTCCACAAGGCATCCCTGAACTGGTAGAGTACAATAAGGTCAGTTGTAACCCATGGAAGGTGGACCCCCTTATTCTGCGCAGTGGACCATGGGTATCACAAAGTTTTAAAAACTCAGATTGGAAATAGTCAAGCGCAGAATCAGGGTCGGGAATTAAATCGACTCTGTGCCAAGGGCAGTTGATAAGGTCAGCCAGAAACTGTTGTGGGTTAAAGTTTCTAAATGTTCTAGTGAGGAGAACTTTAGGGCTTGATTGGGGTGGTTTAATTTTCCTTACAGAGTACGCTATTGCATGGTCACTGAAAATATCAGGAAGGATGCCAGAGGATTGGATTCTGCTGGGATTTGAGGAGAGGATCCAGTCTAGCAAGGAATGGTTGTGCGATTTCAGGTTTGTCCGTGTGGGTTGGGAAATGAGTTGCGATAGGTTAAGCGACTTGATTTGTGTCTGGATTTTGTGGTTTTTAGGGTTGAGCCAATTGAAGTTGAAATCCCCAAGAACTAGCAGCTCACTCTTCTAATTCAGAGAGGAAATGGAGCCAAGAAACTGGGGGATATCAGTCAGGGACTGTAGAGGGGCTTTAGTGGGGCAGTAGATGCCAGCAACCAAAATGAGCTTAGAAAAGGGGAGGCAGATTCTGCCAGCAACCAAAATGGGCTTAGAAAAGGGAGGCAGATTCTGCCAGCTTGGATTTCAAAGGAGGATGGGCTTGGGGGGCAATTTAACAGTGTAAATTGTAAGGTGTCTGCAATATAAAATAACACCCCTCCTTCTCTCTTTGACCTATCTCTCCTAGAGATGGAGTATCCCTGAATGGCAATATTTGCATCAGGGGTTTTAGGGGTTAGCCATGTTTCTGTGAGAACGATGGCTTTGGGTTTATGCATAAGGCACAATACTCTTAGTTCATCTAGTTTGGGCAGCAGGCTCTGGATATTTATATCTGTGACAGATAGACCTTTTTGGAATTTAAAGGTGGAATTCTCAGGGGTATGGGACAGAGTTTAAATGGGAGGGCCTGGGTTAGGTTCAATATCACCTGCTAAAGAGAGTAATAGTATGAATAGAAATTTGAGTAGTTGTTTGCAATTTGTAAATTTATGGTGTTTGCCATTAGAGTGAGCTGTGGTTGGTGTGCTGGTTTTTAGAGTTCTCCACCAACATTCAGTAGATAGGCTTTTCAGTAGTCCAGGGTGTATGGTGATATTGGGTGTGGGCCAGGAGGGAGGAGTTTGTAATGGATAGAGGGAGTAACATTTCCATGAGGCCTTGAGAAAGAACAAAGTTGAGGTTTATACCAGGTTCATTATGCCAGAGCTAGGTAATGTTGCATGGAGCTGTTGTGAGCCAAGTGTGTGTGCAGACTAAATAGCAGGGGTGTGCATTTTCCTTATCAAATGTTTTGCTGCATTGCACTGCTAGGGTCTATTCGGGGTTTGCAGTGGGCTGAGTGGGTGAGGGTTGAGAGGGGGGGGGGGTAGTTGTGTGCAGTCAGTGTTGGGAGAGGCTGCAGTGAAATAAGTTGTAAAGGGGTGGGGGTTAAATTGTGCAGGCTAACAAGCATAGTTTGATCAGAGTAGCTCACCGTTTGTTGCCTTGTGTAGAAGAGTTTGCAGTATATCCAGTCCCTAGTCAATCTCTAGTCAAACTATAGTCTAACTATATAATCTCACAAAAAAGGCTCACTTTAAATGCCTCACTCTAAAATGCCAATGCAACCCTGCCAATGCAGGGGGTGGTGTGTGTGTGTCTGCTCAGCACCCCCCCCCTGTTTTACATATTTGCACTTCTATATGTATAGTAACTGTGAATTCCTTGTGCGTTTGCTTGTCTCTGTGTCTCTGTGTGTGTGTGCTGCGTCTGCACATGTGCGCGGCGCTGGCACCTATGGCGCAGGCGCGCCTACTGCGCATGCATGCCCAGCCATCGTCAACGACTCCTGAGCATGCACGCCGAGCGCGGGAGGCCTCCGCATGCGCGCCGAGCTGCCAACACTGACGGCCTCTTCTGCCAGCAGTGACGTCACTTCCGTGGCAGCACTCCCATCACCATGAAGGTGATTTACTCCAAAGGAAAGTTTCATTTGGTAGGTGCCAGCAAAGAAGATTCACTTCAAAAAAGATTTTTTGTAAAAAAAATGTTTTCAAGCTTCTTGGATTGCCTCTTTAAATCCCAAATGCAGCTGCAGAATCCTTCTTTATTCTTAGTTTATCCAGAGCAAGAGTTACTGTCCCCTCTTATGTGTGCTGGGGTGCTATTTTTTCAAGCCTTTGCCATGCATTTGACACTACCATAGGCAATTTGAACCTGAATCTGTTAGCATCAATGTATCCATAGTCAAATGTCTTTGCTTTAGCATCCTGTGTGTCATGAGCTTCCTGGAGAATGTTTATGAGTCTTTACGTGATATATTGTAATGGAATGTGCATCTAAACCCACTACTCTGAGACTTGATATATAGTGCTCTTTCTAGGCATCAGTTTGAATGCCAAAAGACCATTTTTGTGAGCATGATACATAGCATCCATTATGTTTTGCTGTTTTTATTTTTGCAGCCTGGACCAATTAAAATAGTAGTGTCATTTCGAAAGCATGCTCATGAACATAGACTGAGAACAGGATCTATTTTGGAAAGGACATTTTGTGTGTCAATGAGACATGGTAAAAATGTAACTTATTTGGATAATGATATTGGGAGTTTTTTTGCTATTTCCTCTGTACTTTCTTCAGATATCACATAACAGTATTTCCTTCCATTACTAATATGGAAGTACCTGGCAGACATTGTGAGAAGCAAACAGAAGCAGACCACTGGTACGGTGCATCAGAATGTTCAGTGTTTGCATATTATTTAATGCAGCAGAGCTGCCAAGACAAGTGACTCTTGTGTTACTCACTGTAACCTCCCAAGCACTTAAAAACGTCCAACCGGTGATTCAGCTTTATAATCACTGTAGAGTAAACATTAGTAACTCTGAGCTGCCTACTACACTAGTGTTACCACTTCCACTTGTTTTTGTTTAGGAAGTATCTCAGTAAAACCTGGCGTGTTACTCGTGTTCAAGTGCTGCTGATGACTAAGATCCAGAGGTACAACCAGGGGAGAGAGAAACTGAGGCTGTAGCCTCTTCCTCCAACAGATCACTTCAGTGCTGTACAATGTCAGCTTCTGGCCACTTTCCCTGCATTGCTTTTTAATGAGGCAGTAACTGTCTGATATTATTGGACAGTAACTAAACCAGTGTTTTCCAACAGGGGTTCCTAGGAAGCCTTGGGTTTCTCAGACATCCCTAAAAGGTTCACTGCAATTTTCAGGTAATTTGAAAATTGTACCAAATACAGAAGAATTTACAATGAATCTGATTTCAGAAGCGCTATTAGAGAGGGTCGGGGTTTCTTACAATGCATCTAATCTCAGATGCGCTATTAGAGAGGGTTGGGGTTCCTTACAATGCATCTAATCTGAGACGCGCTATTAGAGAGGGTTGGGGTTCCTTACAATGCATCTAATCTCAGACGCGCTATTAGAGAGGGTCGGGGTTCCTTACAATGCATCTGATTTCAAACGCACTATTAGAGTGGGTTGGGGTTCCTTATAAGGCATCTGATCACACACACACACACGCGTATCATATATATATATACACATACACATAGCATACATGCATTTATATATGTAAAAGAAAAATAACCCGCAGCACTCACGTGTAGAAAAACATGAATTTAATCAAAAAAGGTCATCAGGCAGTCAGACAAACTCCAGAGCGATGTATGTTTCAGACCCCTAGGTCTTTTCTCAAGCACTGAGCTTTGCAAAATGAAGCAGGGATAGGTTTCACCACACTTAGTAAAGTTATGGTGGGTAAAAAAAGTGACAAAAACCCTCCACAGTAAAGCCAGTATAACCAACCCCACACTGAGGAGACCCATTAAGGTCGAAATAGCTGTCTGTGGGTGGGTTTACTGGCTATGCATCTTAACCCAGACTGTGCTCAAAGCTGTGAAATGCAGCACGCATAAGCCTATAGGGGACCATGTTAAATGGTTTTGAAGCAAAAGGTGGCACTGTGTGCTCATTTGTACGTCATTTCCCAGAATCCCTTGCTGCAGTGGAAGTGCTGTGTGCTGGGTGACAATAGTGAAAGGGTAGAAGGTCACATGAAGAAGAACTGTCAGAAGGTAACCCCCAAGGTGGCAGCACTAACTTTTGTAACTCACCCTAAAACACAGTCGCCCCAAGGCGGGAAAAGTTCGGTATCTAACAGCCCCAGGAAAGAGCCCGAGCTGACCTTTCAAGCCGAAGGAAGGAATATACACGTCTGCTCTATTGGACAATGGGTCGCAGGTAACCATTGTCTACAGGTCCTTCTACGATGATCACCTGCAACATCTGCTGGTGGAATCGGCTGAAACTATGACTCTATGGGGCTCAGCAGCCAAGATTACCCGATAGATGGAGTAATCAAGGTACTGAGGGACATACCCCAACTAAATACTAACCGGACTCACCCCATGAGGTGGAAGCACTGGTGTGTCCCGATCCCAGGGGACATCCGAATTTACCAATTATCTTGGGCACCAATGCCAATATTGTGTGATCCCTGGTCCGGGCGTTTCTCAAAGAGGCAAGAGAAATACCTTTGTCTTCCATGAGGACTCATCCTGCTTTCAGGGAAGAATGCCACCGGATCTCTGACCAAGAGCGACACGGGCGATTCTTCAGTAGGGAGAAGGGAGTGACCGAGATTCTGCCAGGGGGAGTATGGCATATTCTAACCAAAGCCAGCTACCTCAGCGATGATGGAAGTGACTGGTACTTCACGCTAGAGTTAGTTCCTGAAGAGGATCTGAAGAAGGGCTGGAAGGTGGTACCGGAGGCGAAGGAGTGGAAGTCTACGTTCCCCTCCTGATTTGCTGTGTCCTGCAAAACATTTCCCTACACCCTGTCCAGCTGGACTACAATCAGGAGATGGGAAAAATATACTCAGTGATGGATGTGAAGCCCTGGGCTCACGTGATTGCTGTCTCAGTACCTGGGACCAACCTTGCACTATAGTGACTTTGGGGACTCCCCCCTCCCGACCGAATGGAGGAAGTGTCTACAAGAAAGACTAATGGAATGGAAAGAAGTGTTCTCTACCAGTGAGATGGACGTGGGTTGCACCAAGAGTGCTCAACACAACATTCGGTTCAGTGATACCACACCCTTTCGAGAACAATCCAGGTGCATAGCTCCCCGGGATGTGGATGATGTCTGGGATATCCTGAAAGATATGGAGGGCGCCAGAATCATAATAGAGTCCCACAGTCCCTACGGCTCCCCTATTGTGATAGGAGGAAGAAGGTTCTGTGCATTTATGTGTGGACTACCGAACCCTCAACTGCTCGACCATCCCCGATCAATATACTTTACCTCGAATTGAAGAGATCCTGGACACGTTTTCCGGTAGTCAGTGGTTCAGCGTGCTGGACCTGCAGTCCGGGTATTATCAGGTGCCCATGAGCCCCGAAGATCAAGAAAAGAAAGCGTTCATCTGCCCACAGGGGTTTTATCATTTCACCCAAATGCCCTATGGCATATTTAGAGCTCCAGCCACCTTTTAGCGATTGATGGAAAGAACCCTGGGACCTGAACCCCCACGAGTGTCTGGTCTATTTGGATGACATTATTGTGTTTGGGTGGACACTGGAAGAAAACGAGGAACGTCTATTGGAAGTCCTGGAACGATTGCAGAAGGAAGGTTTGAAATAATCCTTGGACAAGTGCAAATTCTGCCGGACCTCCGTCACCTATGTGGGCCTTATCATGTCCACCGACGGGGTTGCAACCGACCCCACCAAGGTAAAAGCGGTGTGAACTGGCCTCATCCGGGGAACGTAGTGGAGCTCTAGCCCTTTCTCGGGTTCTTCAGATACTACAGGAGATTTGTTGAAGGGTACGCGTGTATCTCCAAGGCTCTGAATAATCAATTGAAGATCTGCCCTGAGGATCCTCGGCAGAAAGCCTCGAACCCCAGGACCCCATTTGGCGCAAAATGAACTCTTGATTGCGAGAAAGATTTCTTGAAATTGAAGAAGAGTCTCACTGAAGCTCCTGGTCTGGCCTATGCTGACCAAGACCAACCGTACGTGTTGCACGTAGATGCCAGCTTCGATGGACTAGGGGCGGTACTTCACCAGAAATACCCCACCGGGTTGCGACCTGTCGCCTATGTGAGTCGTAGTCTGTCCCTGAGCCAAAAGAACTACCCCGTCCATAAGTTAGAATTTCTGGCGTTGAAGTGGGTCATCGTGGACAAGCTCCATGACTTTCTCTATGGGGTATCATTTGAAGTAAGGACAGACAACAATCTGCTTACCTATATAATAGCCTCCGCCAAACTGGATGCCACCAGCCATAGGTGGTTGGCTGCCCTGTCGAACTATATCTTTACTATAAAATATAAAGAGATCGTGTGGTATTTGCGCTCTAGCGCCGGTTCCGTTTGGTACATATGGTTATAGTCATCAGTAAATAATCCACCGCAATGGTTGAGGGATAGAGTTATATTGTGACAGAAATTCAGTGGTATGGTATCCTATAAGGGGCCTATGTTCCCTGAAGGAACTGAGCAAGGGGATGAAAACCCACTACACAGAACCTCATTAAGATGCACCCTGGACCTCTATTACACTACAATGCATAATATGTTGAATGAAGATTTGTACTCAAATCTCTGAGGTGCCCCCATTGTGCTGCCACTGGTAGAAAATCAGGATCAGTATCCAAGGAGGTGAAGCGCACAGCAAAGAGAGTGGGTCAAAGTTAGATAAAAAATTCCAATCTTTATTTGTCCATTAAAAACAAAATGAAGGTGTCAAAACCTCCTAAATATTTCGTGCGTATTGCACTTTGCCTTGATAATAGATGGTGTACCACTCATCAATAGTTGTTACCACAGCAGTGTTATCTAAGGTATCAAAGGTAATGCAACCTTGGGGCATGTCCTGTCTTTTTTGTTCAGAAAATATAGAGTGATGCCGCACACCTCAAAAAAGAAAAAACATACAATTACCGGTGCTCCAGTGTTTGCACGAAAGCCTGCATTCAGTCCTAGACAGATGAAAAAAGGAACAAAGGGCACTGCGGATTTAAGCAAATTTAACTCATTTATTGAGCCAACACGACGTTTCGACCATAGTGGTCTTTTTCATGCCATTGTCACTTGAAAAAGACCACTATGGTCGAAACGTCGTGTTGGCTCAATAAATTAGTTAAATTTCCTTAAATCCGCCGTGCCCTTTGTTCCTTTTTTCATCTGTCTTTTTTGTTCCCCACATGCATTAGGATTGACCTGGTTGGTATTACTGCAGAAATCCAAAGAATATTGCAGGAACAGAGCTGAACCGGAGGAACAAGCATCAAAATGGGGTTGGCTTTGATTAAGGAAAATTTCATCAAATTATTCCCACCCAGGTGCCATAGAAGTCTTTATCTTCCCACTAGATTCCATTTCTGGTTACAAGATAACCAGCAAGACTTTTTAGGCAGCTGCTGGACTTCATTTGATTGTTACTGTCACATCAATATTTTGGCACTGCTGTTTATTATTGTTGCACTATTATTTGTATATGAACACTCACAAGTTAAGTGTATAGTATATATCACTAGCACTTATTGCACTAATTATCACTCACATGAATTCTGCATTGTATCAGAAGATTCTAGAGGAAAATGTCAGGCAATCCGTCCGTGAGCTGGAGCTGAACTGACAGTGGGTCATGCAGCAAGACAATGATCCTAAACATACAAGCAGATCTACAAAAGAATGGCTGCAGAAGAAGAAATTCCGTGTTTTAGAATGGCCTAGTCGTAGTCTGCACCTAAACCTTATCAAAATGTTGTAGCAGGACCTGAAGCGAGCTGTCCATGCAAGGAAGCCCTCAAATGTCACTGAGTTGAAGCCGTTCTGTAAGGCTGAGTCCCCAGTCTGCACTGTGACACACGCGCCCGGCGGGGGGGGGGGGCGGCGCGTGCACAGTGCTACACCGCGATCTGCGGTCTGGGGGGAGAGGGAAGGTTTGCGACGGGAGGGGGCGTGGCTGTGGGTTTGCGGGGGCGTGGCCATGACGTCCCGCGGCTGGTTCGCCCTTATTGGCTGAACCGCCGGCGGGGGCGTGGCCACGCCTCCGTCGCAGATGTTGAGTTCAAATTCTCCTGCCTCCCTGAAAACCTGTCGTCCACCGCTGGGGAAAGGTGCGCGACAAGGTAGGGACTGTGACCGGCCGGACTGGGGGGGCGGGGCTTGATAGCACAGCACACGCCGAGCCGTGCGCTGTGGCAGTGACTGGGACCGCAGATTGAGGAGGAATGGGCCAGCAGTTCTCTTCAAGCTCCAGAGAAGTGTCACCAGAGCCAACGAAGCCAGCAGGGACTGTAGATCAAATGCCTAGAGTCTTGCAAAGTTAAGCTACCTTTTAAGACGCTCCCTTGAGTGCATTACCTTTAAACCTTACATGCTTTAATATATTTTTTTTTTACCTTTCTTCTGTGATAAAATGTGTTATTTTTTGCAGTGCTCTTGTTATATATATATATATATATATATATATATATATATATATATATATATATATATACCAATAACAAAAATGTTCAGGACAATCAAAGGGGAAAAGTAAATAAATTTATCTGATCAGTCGTGGTGCTCGCAGTGCGGCCAGGATCACCATCCAGCAACAAAAATTGATAAATACCCAGTGTCAAAGGGTCTGGAGCACTCACAAATTCAAAAAATACAATTTAATGAAGTAACACAGGCATCAGGGGGTAATCACAGAAAAAAGAAGTAACGTTTCGGATCTTACGGTCCTTTCTCAAGCTTGACTCTTTGATACTGGGTATCCGTGCACCCCAAAACTGGAACAACCTACCAGAGACTCTCATATCCACCACCAGCATAAGTTCTTTCAAATCTAAGGCTGTCTCACACTTTAATCTGGTCTGTAACTGTTTCATACGCTCATAATATATATTTTCTTTAACTGTGCACGCAATGTCTTGTATATAATGTATACCTTGTTCATTTATGTAACTGTACTTGTAACCATTTATTATTTGTTTTACTCTGTGCCCAGGACATACTTGAAAACAAGAGGTAACTCTCAATGTATTACTTCCTGGTAAAATATTTTATAAATAAATAAATAAATATATATATATATATATATATAATATTTATTTAAGTTATGGTGGGTAAAAAAAAGTGACAAAAACCCTCCACAGCTTTCTTTGCTGTGGAGGGTTTTTGTCACTTTTTTTTACCCACCATAACTTAACTAAGTATGGTAAAACCTATCCTTGCTTCATTTTTGCATAGTCAGTATAACCAACCCCACACTGATGAGACCCATTAAGGTTGAAACGGCTGTCTGCGGGTGGGTTTACTGGCTATGCATCTTAACCCTGGCTGTGCTCAAAGCTGTGACCATGCAGCAAACTTAAGCCTATTGGGAAACATGTTAATGGTTTTGAAGCAAAAGGTGGCACTGTGTGCTCATTTGCATGTCATTTCCCAGAATCCCTTGCTGCAGTGGAAGTGCTGTGTGCTGGGTGATAATGGTGAAAGGTGGGGTTGCAGACCTGTCTAAGACATGCAAATGAGCATACAGTAATATTTACATATAGATATAGATATCGATGATGGATATCCTGCACTCCAGTGGTGGAGTAGTAATAGCTGGTGCTAAGGTCATAAAAATACACAGCATACCATCAAGCGCACCCCCCTTGATAAAGATCTCTGTCCGGGATCGAAACGTTGGACTTTTTGTGCAAGTATTTGTGTACTTTAATACATTTTTTTTCATTACTGAACTGCTGAGTGCTTTTGTCTCTTTACCTTCCAGGTATTATATATATATATATATATATATACTGTACATACATCACCTGGAGAAAGGTCCCGTGTGGAGGACCGAAACGTTGGTTTTTATGTCTCACTACTGTAAATACAAAATCTTTTGACTACCTCGTGGAGTGCTGCCTCTGATATTCGGTCACACGGTATCGTATTACTTATTTGGTTCATATAGGATTTGCACCCACTCTCATCTACTTGACGGAGTGCCTTGCTCTTATCTATTTATTATATATATATATATATATACATGTAGAGGTATCAGTACCGTGTTAGCCGAGCTTCAATAATCAAAAAATAAATAGATGATACCGTTCTGTGGCTAACGAAATGCTTTTATTTGTGCGAGCTTTCGAGATACACTGATCTCTTCTTCCGGCGATGTTACAACTGTACTGTACATACATACACTGTGTGTATGATTCTAAACACCCTTACAATGAAATCAATAACTCCCGTGACTCATATGTTTCAGACTCATACATTTGATAGAAAGTACTAAATGTTCACTCTTTTCCTTCTGAAATTAGGGTTTGGCATCCTGGAGTGAATAAATGAGTCAGACAGCAGGAAGACATTTTCTGCCTATATTTATTCTAAGCTTAGGTGTATAGACAACTTCGGAAGTGACACCACACTCTAATAGGGGACAAGATGTTAGACAGAGGAAACCCAGATTAATATAGAAGCGAGGAAACTGTGGTAAAAATACTGAGATGGGGCAGTGCACAATTGGCACCCTATACTTAACCACCTACAATTAAAAAGAAATAAATGATAATCCATCTCATATATCTGATCTATGAAAACAGTATCCCTAAAGAACAACTAATCGGATATTTAGCACCTGACAGCATAGGACTAAATGCATAAGATAACAACTACTTGGAATTAAGGTACGATAGGCTGTAAGATGTGGTCGTGGTACTTGCCGTGGTCAAGGGTAAGAGAGATCGGATAGTCATTAACGGTGCCGGGGTCCAGGTATATAGAAGGTAGAAGTCCAAATGCAAGCTGAGTCCTGGGGTCAGAGAAGGCGGAGGTCCAGGTACAAACCGAGGTCAAACAGGAGCAATAGAAGCAAGACAAGGCCAGACAAGGCAACAGCAGGGCAGCAGGGTGTTTGAGGGAAACACTAGTTACACAAACAGAAGTTTATGTTCAGCCACTTTGCAGCAGGGCTGGCTGAGCATTTAAGGAACAGGCAGCCAATGGTAGAATAGCAGACAGCTGCAGGGTAATGAATGAACACCGCCCCTTAGACATATTCAGTCCACTGATAGGCAGGGGCAGGGAGAAGTGCAGGTGAAGAATAAGTGGAGATGAAATAAACCCCTCGAGTACCCATGGCAACGCGGCGGCTGCGTGTAGTTTGTGTTGTGCGGTGCTCATCACCGTGACATCACAGGGGCTGAGCGTGGTCCGTGCGGTGTCCCCAAGCCTAGTAGAGAGGTGCGCGTCACCCGTCTTGTCACAGAGGCAGGGGCCGAAGGCCAATCCTCACAGCAACATAACAGATATATACATGGGACCAGGCCACCAAAAGGGGGAAGTGCGGAATCTGTTGTCCAGGGGGTTGGGGTTGAGAGCCCACCAACTTCCAGGGTCACAGCGAGCCACCGCCCCCACCCTTCCCGATCAGCATATTGGGACCGCCGGCACAACCCTTTCCCCCGATAAGCACATGGGGCCAGATGGCACAACCTCTATCCCACTCAGCCGATAGGCTTGCCAGCACACCTTCAACGGGGCCTAGGTAATGACCCTATACTTTGGCCTCCATAGTTATCCTGTCCGCAGGCCTAGTCAGATATCCTTTTTCATTAACCCAGAACTCTTCCATGGCCACTTATCTGCAGGACACTCAGTTTCACATGTAGCTCCGTGCTACCCCATGGGTCTGCTGTCCCCTGCCAATAATACGTGTATAGATGACACAAGGGAGGTGAAGAGGAAGATCTTTCTTATCTATTATCTCTTTAGGGTAAACTAAACAATAGTGACACAAAGTCACCCCAGCAAATTATTGTATTAGTAAATGTAGTACTCTTGATTGTACAAGTGTAGCTTGAAAGATGGCGCAAACTGTGAAATATATTTTTATCTATTATACGTCTTGGGTAAAATAAACAACACTAACACTAGGTCCTCCCTAACATTATATCAGTAACACATGCTTCACCTTCACTGTTCCTGTCCACTAAGCCAGCGTGGACAGGTTTAACATTATCTGGAAGACACAACTTCAAAGATGTGGATATCGTCAGCACCTCCCTCCTGCATCTCTGCTTTGGGGGTCTGTTTGCTACTGAGCTGTGTTCACTTCCCCTCAGATGCTCTTAGAAACAACACCGCAGTCGCAGCAAAGTTGACAGCTTTTGGGAGCAGCCGAAGGGCAGCCAAAGGGTGTCAGACATTGCTGTTGTTCACTGATGCTACAGCTGCTCTGTTATTGCTCTGAGGTAAAATATTTCATATATATATTGAAGCATTTCCATCTTCACACATTACCCGGCTCTCACATATCCATCTCTGCACTGTCCCACTTACTTTTTCCCAATGCACACTCCTTCAATTAACAAGCCGTTATCTGAAATGCACCAACCTTCTTATCCCCCTGTATCTTATGTTTCCACTTAGCCTTCATTATAGATGAATCTCCTCGAACAGGGCACTCCTTACCTCTGTAACAATCTATGTTTGTATGTTCATGTTCGTTATTTTATTGTTTTTGTCCGCCAACCCTATTGTTCTGCGCTACGGAGTATGTTGGTGCGTTATAAATAAATGATAATAATAATAGTATGACAGAATGCTTAAAATAGTTATAAGATCATAAAAAACAAATAAGAAACTAACCTAATATCACTGAACGACTTAAAACAATAAAAAAAGATATGCCAAGAAACACCCCAAGTTTTCAACTCCATTGATGCCAGTCAACAACGTGGAGTATAATGTGTTTCGAGATCTGTTGAATCAGTTTCTAATCGTCTACATTGTTGAAATCCTTTTTCTTTTTGGAGAACCGGGAGAAGCACATGTCTAGAATGTATTGGACATCATAACAACATAACAACATAACCTCTATGCAAATCGTGAGAAATGTGAGTTAGAATACATTAAACACTGTCCAGCTCTTGGGATTCGTAGTCTTTCTAGAAGATTTACAAATGGATCCCAGTAAAGTCAAAAGGCCAAGTACATCATGCTGCTGTAACCTAAACATGCGGAATTCGCGCCAAATTGTTTTCTAGCATGCAATATACACTGTATGAACATTGCAGCACCAAAAATAAAGCACTTTTATTGGTTCGTTAACGCATCGGATCCGAGAAAAAAAACAGGTGTAGTACCACATTCTAAGTTAAAAACTCGCCATATATCAAGTTCCGATATTTATCGGAACGGCTTAACAACACTACTAATTATAGTATACAAAAAAGTGCTTTACCGAAAAATATACCAGTGAGGTGATAGCACCTAATGTACTAGTGACAGTAATAATCAGTGTACATGTGAAATATCAACAAATACTAAACAATAAATTACTGATATCATGTGCACATATCAATTCCTGGAATGATAAATAAATCCTCAACTAGGAATGGCAGCCAAAGGGACAAGACGAACAAATCCCCCAATGACTTGTTATAACAGATAAAAAGAAAACCAAGTCCCTGGTGCAAACTGACAATAATATACCAGTCCCAATGAATGACTCAGAACCAGTTACAAATGGCAGATGTAGATCCCAAGTGGTTACTTCAAATATAGTAGTTCTGTGGGAACAAAAAAGGACCAGACCATTGCGCAGTATTTTACACAGGGAAACCCGCTGCATAGTTCAGATGCCTACCTACAGCATATAGGAGAATCAAAGGCAATGAATGTTTTTCACTGGACCAATCAAATGGCTGAATCCTCGGTTCCCACGAAGTCTCCAACACAGTCTCCAACAGATGTTTACCCATAAATGAATTCAGATAAACATAGTGTGGAACAGTTGGAACATTTATTAAAAGTGCATGACCAAAAAGAAACACAGTATATCAGGTCTTGTCGCGTGATACAATGATGCCGTCCACAGCTTGAGTCCCTGGAGCGTCGCGTCTAGCAGCTGGGGTCAGTGTCTCACTCAAATTGGAGCTCTAGTGTCTCTACTGGCTATTTATAGCCTAAAATCAATTAACCCATTCATCTCCCTTGAGCATGGAAAGGGTGAATATGGATACAAATAAGACCAATAAATGTAACATATCGCTACAACATTATGTCAAAATATTAAGAACATAAAAATGCAAAAGACAGTACGTCAACCTCAGCACTGGTGGAGACTTAGATATTACAGACCTAACTCTCCTATAAGTGGAGGAAGGGGCTACTAATCATCAATGCTTGGTGCATGTGTTGGCTCCTGCTCAAACTTCATATGAAGCTTGCATAAAAATGCTAACATTTACATCTAAAATGATACAATTTATCATTATAGTAAAATGTTGGGACAATATGGAAAATATGGATACTGTCATGATCAGTTCAATAATTTCAAAATTTTAGAATATTTTGGTATAGCTAATGAGTTTTCAACTCCCTTTAAAAAAAGATGCCAGATCGAACTTTATGTTAAGACCCTCAGGAGCCAATGTTTTTATGGTATAAATCCAAAAACTCTCGCGTTTGGAAATTAAACGTAATCTATTGCCTCCTCTCCAATTATGTTTGGGACAATCGATCCCCTTACACATAAGCCTTCTGGGTTTTGATTGCATTTAATTTTAAAATGGTTGGAGACACTGTGTATCACTAACCCTCTTTGAATATTATACACGTGTTCCGCTAGTTGTCTTTTTAACGGTTTAACTGTACTTCCAACATATTGCAGCCTGCCTGGGCATTCCAATAGATAAACCATAAAGCTGCTCTTACAATTAATAAAAGACTCAATTTCAAATGTTTTACCTGTTATATTGGACTTGAAGTCCTTACATTACACTATAGTTACAGCCAAATCACCTAGTGCACGTATAATACCCTTTTAGATCTCTCAACCACATATATTTTTCTTTTGTGGTACTAATAGGGCAACTGGTTGCCAGAGTTAATTCTTTGTTTATAAAAAGGGCAATATGTGTTTTTTTTGGTAAGAGTGTGTTAAGTTTCTTATTTCGTTGTAATATTCCCCAATGTTTGTTTATAATTCTTGTAATTTTTGGGGCCATTTCATTATATTGGATAATGAACGGAATAAACTCAGCATTATCTTTTTTTATCTTTCTTCTTACTCACACGAAAAATCGCGTCTCTATTTGTACTACTTGCCAAAGCGAGAGCTTTTACTATATCCTTCTTGCAATGATCTCTCACTATGAATTTCTGTTGGGAATCAATGGCTTGTTCCTCAAAAGTGTGTTGTTGAGAGCAATTTCTTCTTATTCTTAGGAATTGGCCTGTGGAATATTCCTTATCCACCCCGGGTTATAATGGCTGGAGGCTAGGAGGTAGGTGTTGGCATCTACCATTTTGTAAAACGTTTTCGTCTGTATTACTCCATTTTCAACCAACAAGGATATGTCTAAAAAATCTATTGCAGTGTCGCTTCTAGTGTATGTGAAATTTAAATTTCAAGTGTTTGTGTTCAAATACAGCTGGAAGTTCTCAGACTGCCGTTCCAGACACACAGCACATCATTGATTGAATTTATAATCATTCATTCTTGATAGGATTAGGTTTATCCTGACCCACAATTATTTCCGTTTTGAGAATTATTTTCTCCAGATGTGCGGCACAGCCATGGGACCCAGGTTCGCACCAAGTTATGCCAACATATTTATTGGGATGTGTGAAGAAGACCATATTTGGTCTATTAACCCATTTGGTGCGAACCTGGTGCTATGGAGATGCTACATCGATGAAGTAGTACTGGTAGCCCAGACTTGCCTTGATGTTAAAGAGTATGTCCGGTTCTGGGAGGTCTATGCCTGCAACAAAACATCTCATCCATGTGGTCATTTTCAACCACTACTTAGACCATGAGAAACATGAGATCCCCATCTTTTATACCCAGGGCATGACCAACAATCTGCCCCAGTATCTGGGCAGACTAACTGTTGCCACTTGGTCACACCACTATACAGGTTACCCTCAAGTAACTTCTAGAGAAGCACAAGGCCAACATGTACCTAGAAAGTGTAACATATTAGAAAAATAATAAGGGCTAACTCACATGTCAAGCCTTATGAGGACTGTTAACCCCGGCACTGCCTGTAGCTACCAGGGCTGACATGCCGTGCAAGGCGAATTTCTAGCAGAGTGCTACACCTTATTTCAGGAACACACTCCAATATGAGGGAGAACATCTTTTTTATATTACTACTGCTTAAAACATTTGGGGAATTTTTATCTTCAGCTCAATGTTGTTACATGAGAATCAGCACAGGTATTTAAGTCTTTGTGTGAACAGGTATCCTCTGCTATCCTGCTGTCGTATATCTTCTGTTACACATTATCTCAAGTTGCTATGTGATTTTCTGACAGCAGAAGGTACTGTATGGCTTTTACCAGAAGCGGATTAGGCCTCCAGGAAATATGGAAATTGCCCGGTCGTCCGGTTGATCCATGGGCCAGCAGGGCTGCCAACAGGGGGGAGAGCCGGCTGCAGAGGGCAATGGAAGTAGTACGGCTGATGGTCCCCGGCTCTCCCTTCATTGCCTTCACTCAAGCCCGAGTAGTAATCGGGCCCAACTTCCAGCACAGGCTGGCTGCCCCCCTGGGCTTTCCTCCCAAGCTAGGTAGGTGTGTATGTTTTTGGGAGATGGGGGGATATGTGATGGTGGGGAGGGGGGTTATTGTGTGGGAAGAGGGAAGTTATTGTGTGGGAAGGGGGGGTATTGTGTGAGAAGGGGAGGGTCATTATTGTGTGGTATTGAGGGGAGGGGGAATGGAGTGGGAGGAGGAGAGGAGGAATTGATTGTGAGGAAGGATGGGTATGGAGCTTGAGGCAGGAGGGGAGGGGGGAATGTGGAGGGAGGGGAGGACGAGTGGGAGGGGGGAATGAAATGTGAGGGAGGGAGGGGGGCATGAAGTGTGAAGAGGGATGTCATGAGGCATGGAGTGAAGAGGAAGGGAAGGGGGAATGGAGTCTGAGGTGAAGGGAGGGGGGAATGGAGTGTAAGGGGGGAATTAACTGTGAAGAGGGAAGGGCGTGCTCATGGAGTGAGTAGGGAGGGAAGAGGGAATGTAGTGTGAGGATGGAGGGATGGGGGAATGGAGTGTGGGTATGGAGTGTGAGGTGGGGATGGGGAAATTGAGTAAGAAGGGAAGGGGGAATAAAGTTTGTGAAGGAGGGGGAGAAGGGAAGGGGAATAGAGGGTGAGAAGGGTAGGGGGAATGAAGTGTGAGGAGGGGGGATTGGAGTGTGAGGAGAGGAGGGGGAATGAGTGTAAGGACATTGTATGCTGTGGTTATGGCATCTAGAGAGTCTATCTAGGTTTCCTCTGAAAGTTCACGAAGACCCAGATCCACAAAAGTGTGCCAAGGTTCAGCACACCTTTACTTTCATTTATTTGAATGGGAGAAGAGGTGGGCTAAAGTTTAGCTAATGTTTTTATGCTTTTCTGTTTTAAAGCTTTCTACAAATTAGATATTGCCATAGTGCCCAAAATAATGGATAGATATTGCGAAGTAATAAGGCTTCATACAGTACACAGAGACACCATAAAGTTAAACTCTTGGTACTAGACACACATGCAAGATAAAAACACGTGAACTCAGGTGTTACAATATAATAGTTTACGCATTTTTCCCAGTATTTTGTTTGATGTAATAACGCTCTTTACAGCTCCTGTTTCCCTCTGCCTCTGTATTTGCTTTTTCACAGAATTGCAGGTTAGATTTCCCTGTCTTCCATCACTTCTTTACACCGGAATTTCATATTTAAAGCATTAAAGTTTATGTGCTGAAACCGGGAAAACAGAGGATATTTTTTAATATGTTGAAATAAACTTTGGTTAAGTAGGCTCATGTATTTTTTTATTTTCCTGTTATTGGCAGCGGGCAGTAACTTTTAAGTTTTAATAAGTTTCATGTGTTGTGTAGTGGATCTGTGTTTGGTTAACTCAAACCTTTAATTGGCAGCCTCAGCCATGGTGAACACCAGGCTCTGGGATGTTATTAGTGCACACTAAAAGCTATGAATGCTAGTTACTCCATAACAGATCAAAACAAACCTGCAGAGCTCTGACAGCATTACTCCCAATTGAGGCTTGGTGCAGTATATGGTTGTGTTTTGCAAATGAAAACTGTCATTCACAAGCACGTGCCAGATGTTCTGAACCAATGCCTATGCTTAGGGTGACCTTATTTGTCCCGGGAAAAACATGGACAAATGTTGCACATGCGCCAACTGCGCATGCGTGAATGGTGAGCACCGACTGCGCATGCGTGAATGACGAGCAGTGACTGCGCATGTGCGGCTGGCAAGTGCCGATCACGCATGAGCGGCCGGAAAGTGTTGATCGGCAAGTGCCGATCACGCATGCGCAGCCAGCACCGATAAAAAGCGGGACAGTGGTCCAAAAAGTCGAGATCCGGGACAAACCTGCAAAAAAATGGGACTGTCCCAGCTAAACCGGGCCGTCTCGTCACCCTACGTATGCTTCAATATATACCTGTAGAGTAGGTGGTCATCATCTTCAGTTGAAGTCAGTCTGTGCTGGTTAAGAAATATTACATATTGCCCATACAGCATTTGCAGTAAAAGAATAAGGTAATCAAAATATGTTTTCAATTAAACCAGAAAGAAATTAATGTGTCAAAGCAGATATGCCAAATGTACTCATTTTCTTTTCTTACCCCTCGATGATACAATGTCTTACATGCTGTAGCTCTTATTATAATGTTCAAATGTTCTTGGCTCTGGTGATAGATGTAGTTGGCAGCTCTGCTCCAGAAGCATTTTACCAGCGCACATACGGTGGTGGGAAAAAGAAAGTACACCCTCTTTGAATTCTATGGTTTTACACATCAGGACATAATAACAATCATCTGTTCCTTTGCGGGTCTTAAAATTAGGTAAATACAACCTCAGATGAACAACAACACATGACATATTACACCGTGTCATGATTTATAACAAAAATAAAGCCAAAATGGAGAAGCCATGTGTGAAAAACTAAGTATGGGTGGGTGACTTGACACGTGGGTGACTTTGACTTGACCGGGTGGGTGTATTCACTGTATTCACTCATGGGTGACTTGACACTTGACTTGACTGGGTGGGTGACTTTGACTTGACTCACTGTATTCACTCATACAAACACACACACACTCAAAGACACTCACACAGACACACTCACAGACACACTCACACTAGGGATGTCACACATGAGAGAGGTACTGAGGGTTTGATCTCCCCGGGGGCCCTGCTGTAATTACCTGCCCGGGGCTCTCCTCTCTCCCCTTGTCCTCCTCCTGGGCAGCACTTTCACCTGCCTGTGTGACGCTCCCACCCAAGGCAGACGCTGCTGTTCCCCCCCCCCCGAGGCGGCCTCCGCCGCCAGCCAATCAAGGGGGATGCACGAGCAGAGGTGCGCTCTGGCTGCCTGACGGGCGCAGCAAGGGAGGGCGCTGCTCAGAGAGGCAGCTCAGGAGGATTTTTAGATTTTTTTAAAAAATTAGGTTAATACCTATGTAGCCAGGGTCCCTCCAGTCCCCCTGTCTCCCGGTTTCTTTCCCCCTTGCGTGTGTGCTGCTGCGGGTGCTCCCGGCGACCTCAGTGACAGGGCACCGCCATCTTTGTGTTCGCGCGTGCGCGGAGGCTTGAGCATGCGCAGAAGCGATGCGGCGACCATGTTAGGGTTGGCGTGCAGAGTCGCGCGTGTACAGGGCATCGCGCAGATGCCTAAGCGGCAGCCATTACATGTAGAGCCTGAGCAGTGGAGTGTCAGGGAAGTAGTGGCGGCCATTACAGGGTTGCGCAGGCGCGGCAGACATAGCGCATGCAGCCCCAATGTTAAAGAGGGCCATAACGGACTACAACTCCCAGCAGCCTCTGGGGACTGCCCTTTCACCCACATCACGTGCAGCCAGACAGCAAATAGAGTTTGCAGTTTCTCCTGTTGGAGAAGGATACAATGTTGCACAGAGACCACGCTAGTCAGTTGGATCCAGGAAGAGATTGGGGAAGGTAGTGTACAGAGAGCAGTGCTTTGCTGTACTAGGCCAGAGAAACCCCAGGTAGGCCCCACTCCCCACTAGGTTTAGTGGGCAAGTTCATAGGGAAGGCCCTAAGGTAGGAACCCTGCCCCATTGTATCTGTTGTAGTCAGGGACACAGCTGCAGTGCTGTGTGCTCTGACAAGAAGAGTCAGTGATACAGCTGCAGTGCTGTGTGCTCTGACAAGAAGAGTCAGTGATACAGCTGCAGTGTTGTGGGCTCTGACAAGAAGAGACAGTGTTGCTTTGCAGTGCAGCCACAGCAGTTAGTTTGGCAGTTTCAGGAAAGGCCCTTTTCAGTGCGAGGGGAGGTTGCTTTCTACATAGGGTGACCACCCGTCCCCCTTTTGCCGGTACAGTCCCGGTTTTTCGGGAGCTGTACAGGTTTTCTGTGTGTACCGGAAATGTCCCGGATTTTCCTCAGTGTGTCCCCATTTATTTATTTTTTGTCGCCGGCGGTGCGCGAGTAAGCTGCGGTGCACTGTGCGCGGTGCGCGAGTCTGCGGCGGCGCGGAGGAGGAGGAGACTGCAGCAGCCCGGCTGGTAAGTATTTTTTTTTAAATGTTTCTCCCCCCCCCCGGCAGTTTCCTACCTTGTTGGCCAATCCCCTGCATCCTGGCATTAAGCCCCGCCCCCCGGCATCATCCTTCACCAAGGACTGGCATGTGGAATGAATGGAAGGAAGGGTGCCTGGGGGCGGGGCTTCCGCTTCCTGCGGCAGAGCACATGTGGTGTGTGTCTCTGCCCACGGCTCCTGGCTCTCCTGTGCGGTGTTTCCCCCCCTCTGCCCGCCCGGGGGGATAGGAGGTGGGTTTTTTATCCTTTGCCTCCTGTCCTGGCGCTCCCTCCCCCCCCCCCTGTCCCCTTGGTTCGGGAGATGGGCGCGGGGGCGGGCAGTGGTGGCTGCGCGGTGTTCCCCCATTCTGCCCCGGGAGCCCGTGGCTGCCCTCCGGGGGAGGGGGGGCGGCAGTTTACCTTTGTGTCCCGGCGCTCCTATCCCCCCCCCCCCCAGGTGCGGGAGATGGACGCGGGGGTGGGTGCAGGGGGAGGCGGAGAGCCACCTGCTCGTGGCTGCCTCTGTCTGTACTCCAGTCTGTGTGTGTGTGTGTGTGTACCAGTGTCAGTGTGTGTGTGTGTGTGTACCAGTGTCTGTGTGTGTACCAGTGTCTGTGTGTGTGTACCAGTGTCTGTGTGTGTGTACCTGTGTGTGTGTGTGTGTACCAGTGTGTGTGTGTACCAGTGTGTGTGTGTGTGTGTGTGTGTGTACCAGTGTGTGTGTGTGTGTGTGTGTGTACCAGTGTGTGTGTGTGTGTGTGTACCAGTGTGTGTGTGTGTGTGTACCAGTGTGTGTGTGTGTGTGTGTGTACCAGTGTGTGTGTGTGTGTGTGTGTACCAGTGTGTGTGTACCAGTGTGTGTGTGTGTGTGTGTGTGTGTGTGTGTGTGTGTGTGTGTGTGTGTGTGTGTGTGTGTGTGTGTGTGTGTGTGTGTGTGTGTGTACCAGTGTGTGTGTCCCCTTGGTTCGGGAGATGGGCGCGGGGGCGGGCAGTGGTGGCTGCGCGGTGTTCCCCCACTCTGCCCCGGGAGCCCGTGGCTGCCCTCCGGGGGAGGGGGGGCGGCAGTTTACCTTTGTGTCCCGGCGCTCCTATCCCCCCCCCCCAGGTGCGGGAGATGGACGCGGGGGTGGGTGCAGGGGGAGGCGGAGAGCCACCTGCTCGTGGCTGCCTCTGTCTGTACTCCAGTCTGTGTGTGTGTGTGTGTGTGTGTACCAGTGTCAGTGTGTGTGTGTGTGTGTACCAGTGTCTGTGTGTGTGTGTACCAGTGTCTGTGTGTGTGTGTACCAGTGTCTGTGTGTGTGTACCAATGTCTGTGTGTGTGTACCTGTGTGTGTGTGTGTACCTGTGTGTGTGTGTGTACCAGTGTGTGTGTGTGTGTGTGTGTGTACCAGTGTGTGTGTGTGTGTGTGTGTGTGTGTGTGTGTACCAGTGTGTGTGTGTGTGTGTACCAGTGTGTGTGTGTGTGTGTGTGTGTGTACCAGTGTGTTGTGTGTGTGTGTGTGTGTGTGTGTGTGTGTGTGTACCAGTGTGTGTGTGTGTGTGTGTGTACTAGTGTGTGTGTGTGTGTGTACCAGTGTGTGTGTACCGTGTGTGTGTTGTGTGTGTGTGTGTGTGTGTGTGTACCAGTGTGTGTGTGTGTGTGTGTGTGTACCAGTGTGTGTGTGTGTACCAGTGTGTGTGTGTGTGTGTTGTGTGTGTGTGTGTGTGTGTGTGTGTGTGTGTGTGTGTGTGTGTGTGTGTGTGTGTGTGTGTGTGTGTGTGTGTGTGTGTGTGTGTGTGTGTGTGTGTGTGTGTGTGCGTGTACCAGTGTGTGTGTGTGTGTACCAGTGTGTGTGTTTGTGTGTGTGTACCAGTGTGTGTGTGTACCAGTGTGTGTGTGTGTACCAGTGTGTGTGTGTGTACCAGTGTGTGTGTGTGTACCAGTGTGTGTGTACCAGTGTGTGCGTGTACCAGTGTGTGTGTGTGTGTGTGTGTGTACCAGTGTGTGTGTGTGTACCAGTGTGTGTGTGTACCAAGTGTGTGTGTGTACCAGTGTGCGTGTACCAGTGTGTGTGTGTGTACCAGTGTGTGTGTGTGTACCAGTGTGTGTGTGTGTACCAGTGTGTGTGTGTGTGTGTGTGTGTGTACCAGTGTGTACCAGTGTGTGTGTGTACCAGTGTGTGTGTGTACCAGTGTGTGTGTGTGTACCAGTGTGCAGTGTGTGTGTGTGTGTGTGTGTGTGTGTGTGTGTGTGTACCAGTGTGTGTGTGTGTGTACCAGTGTGTGTGTGTGTGTACCAGTGTGTGTGTGTGTGTACCAGTGTGTGTGTGTGTGTGTGTGTGTACCAGTGTGTGTGTACCAGTGTGTGTGTACCAGTGTGTGTGTGTGTACCAGTGTGTGTGTGTACCAGTGTGTTTGTGTACCAGTGTGTGTGTGTGACCAGTGTGTGTACCAGTGTGTGTACCAGTGTGTGTGTGTACCAGTGTGTGTGTGTGCCAGTGTGTGTGTGTGTGTGTGTACCCGTGTCTGTCCCCCCTCTCCCTCCCCCTCTCTCTCCCCCTCTCTCTCTCCCCCCCATCTCTCTCCCCCTCTCCCTCCCCCTCTCTCCCTCCCCCTCCCCCTCTCTCCTCACCCTCTCCCTCTCTGTCCCTCTCCCTCTCTCACCCTCTGTCTCTCTCACCCTCTGTCTCTCTGTCCCTCTCCCTCTCTCACCCTCTGTCTCTCTCACCCTCTGTCTCTCTCACCCCATGTCTCTCTCTCACCCTGTGTCTCTCTCACCCTCTCTCTGTCTCTCTCACACCTCTCTCTGTGCTCTCTCACCCTCTCTCTGTCTCCTCACACCCTCTCTCTCTCCCTCCCCCCCTCTCCTCTCTCTCGTCTCGCTCCCTCACTCTGTCTGCCTCTCTCTCTCACCCTCTCTCTGTCTGCCTCTCTCTCTCACCTCTCTCTGTCTCTGTCACCCTCTGTCTCTGTCACCCTCTTCTCTGTCACCCTCTCTCTCTGTCACCCTCTCTCTCTGTCACCCTCTCTCTCTCTGTCACCACTCTCTCTCTCTGTCACCCTCTCTCTCTCTGTCACCCTCTCTCTCTCTGTCACCCTCTCTCTCTCTGTCACCCTCTCTCTCGCTCTCTCTCACCTCTCTCACTCTCGCCCTCTCTCTCTCTCTCACCCTCTCTCTCTCACCCTCTCTCTCTCTCACCCACTCTGTCTCTCTCACCCACTCTGTCTCTCTCACCCACTCTGTCTCTCACCCACTCTGTCTCTCTCACCCACTCTGTCTCTCTCACCCCTCTCTCTCTCCTCTTCTCTCACCCTCTCTGTCTCTCTCACCCACTCTGTCTCTCTCACCCACTCTCTGTCTCTCTCACCCCTCTCTGTCTCTCTCACCCACTCTCTGTCTCTCTCACCCACTCTGTCTCTCTCACCCACTCTCTGTCTCTCTCACCCACTCTCTGTCTCTCTCACCCACTCTCTGTCTCTCTCACCCACTCTCTGTCTCTCTCACCCACTCTCTGTCTCTCTCACCCACTCTCTGTCTCTCTCACCCACTCTCTGTCTCTCTCACCCACTCTCTGTCTCTCTCACCCACTCTCTGTCTCTCTCACCCACTCTCTGTCTCTCTCACCCACTCTCTGTCTCTCTAACCCACTCTCTGTCTCTCTAACCCACTCTCTGTCTCTCTCACCCTCTCTCATCGCTCTCTCTCACCTCTCTCACCTCTCTCTCTCTGTCACCTCTCTCTCTCTCTCTGTCACCTCTCGCTCTCTCTGTCACCTCTCTCTCTCGCTCTCTCTCTCTCTCACCCTCTGTCTCTCTCACCCACTCTCTGTCTCTCTCACCCACTCTCTGTCTCTCTCATCCACTCTCTGTCTCTCTCACCCACTCTCTGTCTCTCTCACCCACTCTCTGTCTCTCTCACCCACTCTCTCTCTGTCTCTCTCACCCTCTCTCTCTCTGTCTCTCTCACCCTCTCTCTCTCTGTCTCTCTCACCCTCTCTCTCTGTCTCTCTCACCCTCTCTCTCTCTGTCTCTCTCACCCGCTCTCTCTCTGTCTCTCTCACCCTCTCTCTCTCTGTCTCTCTCAACCCTCTCTCTCTCTCACCCTCTCTCTCTCTGTCTCTCTCACCCTCTCTCTCTCTGTCTCTCTCACCCTCTCTCTCTCTCTCTCTCTCTCTCTCTCTCTCTCTCTCTCTCTCTCTCTCTCTCTGTCTCTCTCACCCCTCTCTCTCTCTGTCTCTCTCACCCTCTCTCTCTCTGTCTCTCTCACCCTCCCTGTCTTATTTAACTGCCGTATACCTACACCGAAGTAACCTACCCTTCTTTCTTCCAGATCTGACTCAAGTTTCACACGGGAGACCTCGGAAGACAGGTAGGAACACCTCCCCTCCAGTATAGTACCTTGAGGGACTGCGGATCAGGTAAGATCCCAGGCGGGATTGCTGCTTTAGAAATTGTGAAGAGGGGGCATCCAGACACTGGTTAAGGGGTTCAGAATCATTCACATCTGGGTTTTTTTTGTTCGATTAGTGAGGTCAACACACACACACACACAACTATGTAACAAAGACTAATGGTCGTAAGTATAAGTGTACTACAATAAATAAACTGTTATGTAAAAAAAAAAGATGTCCCGGTTTTTCATTTTCAAAATCTGGTCACCCTATTTCTACAGTACAGTGTTATGTGATATCACCGGTGCCAGTTGCACACGGTGATCGCGGCCTGCGTCTGGGCTCAGACAGGCTCTACTACAAGAGACATTCTGTGGGTGCGACACTCCACGAGGGAGACACCTCATGCGGAGGCGGATTCCTGTTCCTGCGTCAGACCTTTTTTGAAGAGCTTTACATCCGGGCACGGACGTGTGCCCGGGCAGGTATCTATAAGTGCACCAACTATACACACGTGAGCAGCGCTGCCCACACATCTGGGTGGGGGTCCAGGACACTGGGACGCTGGTGCCGAGCACCCAATTATTGTGGGCACTGTATGGTTGGTTTACTATTGGGCGGAGAGGCAAAGGGCCTGTGCAAGGGGATATTGGTGCCCTTGCACCCAATGTATGTTTGTTATGCATAGAGCTGTTGATACTCTATATTATGATACTGTGTGTTATGTTACTGATCCCTATAGTAAACCCTTTTAGCCATAACCTTTGGTGTGGGCTGGTTATTTTATGGATGTTCCTATGTGAGGGCCACTCTACACTCCTAGAATCTCACATAGGTGGAGGCGCTGATTGAAGAAACGTTCCAGAGAAGCACCCCAGGTCCCCAGCAAGCGGAGGCTCAGGCCTCCTGTGAACCTGCAGGTATAGCACCACACCTTGTAACATATAGGTTCCCCCTCACATACACTCTATATGCGATTGGGTGGGGGAATACCCGTTACACCTATAATTGTATATATGATTTATCTAGTTCACAACTGATTTGGAGCAGGATTACATTTTGAAGGTAATCTGTTGATTTCATCAACATGTAGGACCTATTGCACGAGAAGACCGAAGTGCATTGAAATTAACAACTATTTCTTGTTTTTTTTTTATTCTTCTGGAACAGCGCAAACCTGCCATTCCCCTTCAACTTTTCCTGTCCAAAGTCATAAATGATGTCATAAATCAGAGATGGCTGCCTCTCAACTACTGAGAAGAAAACACAGGCATTTAGGCTACACAAATACTCAAATTGGCCTGGATAAAGAGGTTGTAGTTAACTACTTATCTATTTAAAAAATTAAATTGTCCACTGCAATGCGGCCCAGATTCACTAAATCATTACAATACAAATAATGGGAGAAATGACTTCATAGCGTATATGTTAATAGAAGCTAACATGTCAACATGTAAAATGTTAACTCATAACAATTTCAGAAAGCATTGCTATGTATTATTCTCTCGATTTCTCTGCCTATCTTACAGATATTACTGATATTTATACTTTTTTTTTTACTTCTTTAATATTAATTACAATTATTATTTATTTGCCATGATGTAACAGTGTTTTATTTAAACCTGTTGAGTATGTGTTTTCCTGGGCCATGTTAGCAATTTAAACATAGCGATGATACGAAATACAATTTTGTCTTTTTCTCCCTTTTGAATAATTATAATCAGTGCTCGACAAATACGGTCGCCAGGTCGCATGGGGCAACAAGATTCGTCTCCTGGCGACTCAGCCTCATGGCCGCGCAGCGCACGCGGTTCTATGCTTGTGTAAAAAAAAATAAAAAAATCCTTCTTTCTGATTGGTTTGACGGGACTTGGCGCGATGCAAGGTTTTTTTTTTTTTTTTGCCTGCTCCAGGCTCTATATAAGACTATGCACACGAATCATCCTTGATTTTGTTTTCTGCTTGAAGGTTAGTACACCATTGCCTCACTGACACCCCCCCTCCCCCTCCCCCCCCCCAGCCCGGCATCGATCGCAATCAGGAGCCCACGCACCAAGCAGCATCACTGACCCCCCCCCCCTCCCTCCTCCCAGCCCCGGCATCGATCACAAGCAGGAGGTAGTAGCGGGCTGCTTCTCCCCCTCCCCCCTCCGGAGCACCCGCTGCCCGCACGGGAGGTAGTAGCGGGCTGGCTTCTCCCCCTCCCCCCTCCGGAGCACCCGCTGCCCCGCACAGGAGGTAGTAGCAGGGTGTTTCTCCCCCCCTCCCCCCTCCGGATCACCCGCTGCCCGCACAGGAGGTAGTAGCGGGGTGTTTCTCCCCCCTCCCCCCCTCCGGAGCACCCGCTGCCCGCACAGGAGGTAGTAGCGGGGTGTTTCTCCCCCCTCCTCCCTCCGGCGCACCCACTGCCCGCACGGGTGGTAGTAGCGGGCTGTTTTCTCCC